>NW_024352786.1:13374080-13501887 GCF_902729225.1 Pteropus medius | reverse complement strand
AAAGATTCATGTTGCTCTTTAAATCTAGACAATTATAACTTTATGACTTCTAATAATGCCTTTTCTCTATTCTACCCTTCCGGCATTTAGTAAATTCATTTCTTATAAGCTCTCAACTTTATTCAGGGAGTCCATTTGGGACTCTGCCTTGATTGTGCATGAGATAGTTTCTCCTGCCTTCACAACTGTGAAATTACAGCTCTCAATTCACATATCACAGCTCCAATGCATTGTCGTAACTCCAGTTCCTTCTGATATTTTTTTATTTTTAAAATTAAAATCATTTTAGTCTCTACTGCATTTCTATATATTTTTAGTGAGAGTAAGACAATCAAGTCATAAAAATATATATTTATTTGCCATATAAAATATTTATTCATGTGCTTTTCTAAAATATAAATTTCCAAAGATAGACAATATTTAGATTCCTTTCAAATAAAAAAATAAGATAAAAATAAAACATAAAATCTGGGAATTTATTACTTCTAGCTCTATAGCTTATTTTCAGCTCATTTAAATTTAAAGATTTGTTGACTTTTCTCTCTCATATCCCCAGCAGGATGACTGTGTCTTTTTCTTTTTAAATACCCTTATCCCAATTGTTTAGGAAGGACAAGGCAACTTCTTAAAATTCTGCCTATGTTCTCAGGAAATGTCATTCATTTGGCAGGCCTCCCAATGTGTAGCACAGCTTGCTCCCCCTGCACAGTCCCCAAAACAGCCAGGCCTGACACTAGGAAGCTCTTTCAATGACAGGCATTCATTTATCTGAACTTATTATGAACTTAGAGAATATGTTATTTTTTTCCTAATGTACTCTGAAAGGCACATTCCGATGTCTCTGCAACCAGTCTGTATTCCATCTCTAAAAGTCGTTTTATGCAATTGAATGGTTTTAAGGGGATTCCTTTTCTTTATATATTAGTGGGAGCCCTAATGTGCCTGAAAGAAAAAGATTTTGAAACATTTTCGGCAGTTTCCTTGTTTTAGAATTGGTGTTTGGCTTTGTTTAATGAGAAGGTAGAACTTAAAGTTCACTCTTATTTAACTTCCATTTAGAAAAAAAGTAATAAAAATAAAAACGGCAGTTTAAATTTCAATGATAGGATTTTACACAAAAACATTCTGGGTCACAATTTTCACATGAGAAGCTTTTCAAATCAAATCAAAATTCCACCATTATAGATTGTAAAAAGATGTGTTGTACCTATGTTAATCAACATAATATTATAAACAATTTTATCAAACATTGTCATTTACTAAAAACCTTATTTTATATAGAAAAAATATTACTTTAGAAGCAGGAGCTCTAGATCAAATCTTGGATCTACCATTTACTACTTGTGAAAATATGAGCAAATTACTTAACTTTTCTGTGCATCTTTATCTTCAATTTTAAAATGATAGAATTAACACTTAACTCAGAGTAATGTGAAAAATAAATAATTATCAATGCATAGTGCTTGAAATTGTGAGTGACGCTCAGTGAGTGCTCACTAATTTTTAGCAGTTATTTGATGCTGAGGTTTCCAGGTTTCATTCATCCATACTCTATCAGTTACAAAGAATATTTGTTTTTAGATTACTCTCCTTTTGTAAAGTCAAATTTCAATTTATTAAAAAGTTGTGATAGATTTGAAACATTGTATTTCTTATTTTTAAAAATGTGGAGTCTTACTTGATGGTTACAAAGGATCTTTTCTATTTTACAATTCTATAGTTCTATATAATTTATATTATATCTGGGCTCCATCCAGTTACTGGTAAATTGTACTTCCATTTATAAACTAAGAATGATCCTTAGGCAAAGTCACCTCTCTATCTCCATTGTCCTTTTTTTTAGTTAAAACAATGACACATAATTTTCTATCACATAGATCTTTTTCTATTGTAAATATAATGCCTTATTAGTAATAACCTGAATTTCCATGTATGTGCTATATAAATTCTACAGTCAAGATGTGGACGTCCATTGCAATTGGCCATTTTACTGATTGGCTAACCAAATCTTTTTGGCCACTGTTCAATTATCTTGTCATAAATTATTTCATATGATGGTAAAAAATTAAATTTGTAGTGATTGTAACATTGTATTGGAAATAAGCATCATCTGCATTCTCGCAATAGAAAATTAGTAACAAAAATAAATTGGTTTCTAACTATACTAAAAACACACAAAAAAATAGACACGCTATATATTTAAAGTATTCCATGGTTTATATTATAGATTTCTTTTTCATATAACAGTACCATAGCAACATTTCCCTCAATCAGTTAACATTTTAATACCATTATTTGTGATGAATTCTATTGCAATAGTATTCTATCTTATGTTTATGTTTATAATTACCTGAATAAAAATTACCTCAATTTGGATATTTATTTTGTTCCAAAATTTTCATTATATAAATAGTGCTCTAAAGGAGAAGCTTTAAGTTGTGTATAAATTAATCTTTGTATACATATCAGATTTTGGGGTCTTTTTCAAATTCTTGAATAAAAAGCTAATGCTTTTATTTTTTGTTAAAGAATATGGGCATTTGAAAAAAGTCATGAACTAGATAATTTCAGTCGTATATAAGATATAAAACAGAAAGCAACAAACAAACAAACAAAAACTAATAGACACAGACAACAGTTTAGTGGTTACCAAACGGAAAGCAGGGTGAAAAGGAAGTAGGAAATGGTAAAGGTGATCAAATATAAAGTGACAAAAAGAGATTTGACTCTGCGTGGCTAACACAGAATTCAATATACAGATGATGTATTATAGAATCGTACATTTAAAATCTATATAATTTCATTAACCAATGTCATCTCAATAAATTTAATAAATATTTTTAAAAAGATACTCTATAAAATAGAAAAAAAAAAGCATCTGATCCAATCAGCTTGCTCCCGGTGACATTTATGGGCACAACATAACATACTCTGTTATGTTTCTTTGATTAAAGCATTTCAAATTCATTGAAAAGAATTCAAAATAAAGTAAAAATAAATTGCATACTATCATGCATTTGGTGTATATATTTTCATTTTTTTATCAATACCTAGATGCCATCTGATTTTATATTCTTGATTCTTTAAGGTCTAGATTTTTCCTAATTTTAATTATTTTCCATAATAGAAGCAATTTATATTTTCGTGATTCTTTTTCTTATAATGTTGAAGATACAAATTTAGTTTAATTTTAATAATTGATAGCTTAGGTAGTTTATTAATGTATTTTCCTCCTTACAAAGTTATATATATTGATAAACATCTTTGTGTATATTTCTTTGCAGACATATATACCTATAGTTTCATTTAAACATATATATATTTATATGCTTTTGTGTGTATTTATATCTTTGTAATTATATTATACACATATGTATTGTAAAGAATTTAAATGTTATAGTAAACACAAAGGATTTGCATAAAGGTGTGTATTTATATTATATGTATATCATATTTTCTTTATATACTTTATCAAAGAAATCTTTTCTTATCTAGATTATATCACTTTTACTTTTACAGGTATTGTTGATACCTATTTTGCAATATTTTAAAAATTACACTCTGAATATTCTATTAGCTACTTCGGTGTTCACTTCCTTTATAATCTCCTTAGAGTAAATTCCTAAATATGGAATAGCTTTGTAACACATTTTTAAGAATTTTATTCAGAATGACTAGATTCCCTTTAAAAACATGCCAATTTATAATCCTAACATATAAATATGTATATCTTTAAAGATTAGAAATTTAATATTTTGAATCTATGCTCATTTTGCAGCAAGAAATATTAACCAAAATCTCACTTATATTTATCTGTATTTCTTTGCTTATTAATGATGTCAACAATTTTGCACATAATGTTTAGTTTAGTCACGTAATTTTTCTGTATTGAGTTGACCGTTTTATATTGTTTGTCTCTATTTTATTTATTCTGCCACCCTTTTCAACCCTGTTGTGAAATGCTATTTTCATATTAAGTATTTGTTTAGGAGTTTTATATTATTCAAATAGTTTTCCATATTATTTTATGAGGTTTTAATTTTTTAATATAAGAAAAATCTTTGAATTTTATGTAGTGAAAATCTATTACTAGTAACATCTGTTTTACTACTATTTTAGATAGTAAATTATTTCGTCTTATGAAATTTAATTTTACAAATATTTTTTATAGAGATGCTTTAGAGTATCAGATATTTTACAGCATATAGATGTCATTCATTTGAGTATAATTATATAATTGTATCTCTTTAATATTAATATTTTATCTATTTGTGGTTTAATTTATTTCACTGTGAAAGAGATAATTTTTTACTTATGATATAAACGTGCCATTTACTTATCTATCTTATATGGAACCTAAGAAAAAAAGAAGAGGATTTTGAGTGGAATTGTATTAAATACACACTCATAAATTTAAAGATAATGACATATTACAATATTAATATAAGTATCTCAAAATGTATTTTAAATATTTTTGGTTCTCAATGTTATGTTTTTGCTCTTATAAATCTATAGCAAATAAGCACTTACTATGTAATTTTAAAATAATTTTTCTATGTATATCATCAAAAATTTGGGAGTTATAATTATTTTAATAGTTCTTTTATAATCAAATAACACATAATATACAGTAGCAGTTCTAAGAATGAACCCAGCTCTCCAATTTCAAAAGTTATGCATTTAAGCAGTATACCAAATTGTTAATGTATAAAAGAGCTTAGTTTCTTTGTGTTAGTGTTTTTGTGTGGGTGTTCTTTGTACGCATATGTATTTATTTTTTTTACCAACCCTAATTGCTGAGTTCTTTCATCAGATCAAAATTTTCTAATTGATTCACTTTCATTTTATAGACAATGTATCATTCATTTGTAAATATTTCCAATAATTTCACTTCATTTGCTTTTCTGTTTATTATTTCCCTATTTTATATTTGTTTCTTTTCCTATTCTTTTACAAATTCCTTAGTTGAATGCTAGACTTATCATATGTATTTATTTTTTGATTAAATAATTTAAATAATGAATTGCGCTCTTATTACCGATTAATTTTTACCCTACCAGGATTTGCACATTATTTTCAGTATCTTTCAAGAAGGGTAATTTTTCTTTGTAGGCAGAGAGCTTGGTGGTATATATAGATGTCCCCTCTGCATAGAAAGAGAAGTAGAGACTAGATTTAAATCTACAGATTCATAGTCCATGGATAACTCGGTGACTCACCAACTGGGGACTCAGAATAAATGAGATTGGAACATTAGTGACAAAGGGAACACATTGATAGCTCTCTCAGAAAGAGTCAGAGTGTGAAGAGGTTTATTTGTCTTACAAATCCCACTAGAAGGTATCACTCTAATGGGTGACTTAATAAACTATGGAATACAGTCCTCCAGAGTTTTTCCCGGCCATCAATGTGCTTGCTTAGTAGACTTGACTCATAAAAAGTGTTCATAGCGGCTGAGAATGAAGCTAAAGCACAGACTAAAACGCATGAATTTCTTTCACAAAGGCTAATCTGGCTACTTTCACAACTGGGAAGCTGCATGCTGATACCAAAATCCATTCTTGAGCCTTAAACTGTCATGTTACACTGGATGGCCTACTAGCAGGTTAAGAGGTTTGTTAGAGTTCACACTTTTTATTATGGGGCTGGGAGGAAGACAAAATTTTTTCCCCTACAAGAAGAGACATATATTCCATGTATTGATTTGCTTTCTCTGCCCAGGACCATTATTTAAGACCTTGTAAACTGTCCATTGCACAGCATCTTATACAATATTGCCTCTGTACAAAGGAAAAATTCACATATATCCTACACTATAAAATAAATCCTATGAAGTCATTGGTATACCATTCGTTCCATCATACAGAAATAACTGGCTCCATAAAATGGTTGAATGAGTTACCAAAGAATAAATCATGGGAAATATCATTTTGTGAGTTAAGAATGTATCTCTATAGTAGGTGACATATACCTGAAACCAGCAGCCAATATGTGAGACTTTGTCTCCCTAACCAGTAATAAAGGGGTCAAGTGCTCAAAAATTTGTGAGAGTAAAGTTGTGAGAGATACTTCTTATAATTTCATGCAGCGACCAGAGAAGAAATGTCTACTTCCCCTTCCCCTGAAGCTGTGGGCAGTATGTGTGGAGAGGCCACAGCCATCAAGGACATTTCCAGAGTATGTTTCATGCCTACATGCTTCCCAAGGTGTATGTGAAACTACATGACTGCGTGAATTTGCCATTCACAGGGAGGCAGTCAGAAATTGTTCCTGTGAAGCTTGGAAGGACTGGATACCACTACCAGATTGAGAGCTGTGGGTGCTGTCCCACGACGTCCACCAAAGCCCATGTAAGGAGATAAGTCCTTAAGAACTGAAGGAAAACTCTGGAAAAAGATGAAATGATAATTATTCTTTCAACAAAAATATGAAACACAAAGCTCAAAAGAGGAATGTTTCTACCTGGAAAACCAGCCATGTCTTCATAAATAAAAAAGCTGAAACTATTCCTCGTCATTTCGGTCTCTTAATGATGCTAAACCAACAGACAAAGAAGGGAAACGCTATGCTGCTTAATGTAGAATATTTTGCTTATCTAGGGAAAATTTGATTATTGTTACTTAATGTGATCAAGACGGACTATGTGGCAGACCCCAAGAAATTTGCCGGGGTCTTCCTGCATTGTAATTAACAGTGGAAAACTGCTTTAAGCTAATAAAGACAGTACCACAAAGGATTCTGATCCTAGAGGAAGAAAGTATTTGTTCACTCTACCAGGAAAACTATCCAGCTGAGGTTTTGACAGAGAGAAAAATAAGCAATGGGTGTTACAGAGCCCCAAAATAAATCCTTACATGTGTGGTCAATTAATTTATGACAAAAGAATTTACAGAGAAAGAGAGAGAGATCTTAGAACATGTAAGTCCATAGAATATACTTTGTATTTATGATTTTAAAAATCTATGGTTTTTAATTTAGGACCCATGATCATCTATAGAAGTGATAATTATAGTTATGCTTTATATTAAAATTTTGCCCAGCCATTCCCTTCTTAAATAGTGGGTATGGGGAGAAGGTATACCACTAAGACATCAAAGAATGGAGGACAGTCAGAGAGATCAGAGAGGTCAGGGTATTTATTTCTCTAGGCCATCCTGGACACGTAGCAATGATCTGACTATATCTCTCTAATACAAACTATAATTCCTTTCAGTCTGCCCCTACTTTCTATACATAGAGGCAACAGTTTTCTATTCTTATTCCTTCACTCTTAAGTTCAATAATGTTTTTTAGCTGTAGCTAGCCATAGGATAAGACTCAATCCTCTGTTGGTTTCTCTTAAGCCTGTCTACACTCTTCGCTATGTCTACTCTCTTCTCAGTTTCCCTCTTTGAATTTGTTATCTGCTGAAATCTTAAATCATAAAATAATAAACTCTCAATGTCAAGGTAATTAACATATACTTAAAATAAACAATGTCTTACAAGTCAATGGTTCAACAAAATAAAGACGAAAATTAAAATAAAAATTTTGGACTATATTAAATAAGTTAATATTATATTAGGCAAGTGCTAAACTGTATATTAGATTTTACTGTTCTGTTCTTTTTTTTTTTTTTGTAATATTACCTGTTCCTGGAACATTTGCACACAGCTTGTAGAAGACAGGGTGGACAAAAAGGACCCTGTCTTCTATACACTGTTTATCTGTTTTTTAATCTCTGATTGATGCTTCTGATCATAGAGATGCAGACAAAGAAGTGAGTAGTCAGGGCACAAGATTAATATGCAAAATTAAAATTTATTTTTATACTAGCAATGACAATGTGAAAATTAGGTTAAGAAAATTATTACATTTACAATGACATCAAAATATATTTAACAAATAAGAAATATATTTAACAAAGGAAATATAAAACTTATACTCTGAAATTTATAAAACAGTGTTGAAAAAAATTAAAAATCTAAATCAATGGAAAGACACCCATGTTCATGGATCAGAAGACATAATATTAAGAAGACAATACTCCTGAAATTGACATGCAGACTTAACCTGATCCCTGTGAAAATGCCACTTAGCTTATATGCAAACTTGACAAACTAATCCTAAAATCATATAATGCAGAAATTAAAGGATCCTGACTAGCCAAACAATTTTGTAAAAAATAACAAAGTTAGGATATCCCCACTTCTGAATTTCAAAATTTACTCCAAGCTACAATAAATACAGCAAGACACTAGCTTACGTATGGTCATACACATTAGTAGAATATAATTGATAATCCAGAAATAAACCTCTTATTTATGACCAATTCACTTTTGGCAATGGTGGGAAAACGAATGGAGGGAAAAAAGATTAATAATTTTTTCAATAAATGATGTTAGGACAACTGGATATATACATTAAATAAATGTAGGAAACTCAATATCTTCCTCATATCATACACAAAATTTAAATTAAAATGGATTATAGTTCTTAATGTAAGGGCTTAAAACTCTTAGAAGAAAATATGAGTAAATTTGTGTGTCCTTGGGTTGTTCGATGTTTTTTTAAATATAACACCAAAAGCACAAGTAGCAAAAGAAAAATAAACACAATTTAAAAGATATTAACAAAAATAAAACGCCAACCCACAAAATGGCATACATATCTACAAATTATATATCTGATAAGGGAATTACATTTAGAACATAAAAGAGCACGTAAAATTTAATAATAAAAAGACAAATAACCAAATAAAAATTGAGCAAAGTATCCAAATAAACATTTCATTTATATATATATATTGTGTATATATATATATATATACACACACACACACACACACATATATATATACACACACACACACATAAGTGACCAATAAGCATATCAAAAAATGGTCAAAGCTGCTAGTCAATAGGGAAATGTAGATCATGGGCACAATAAGTTTAAGTTTCAACCCACTAGGGTGAAAATAATTTTAAAACCCCCCAGCTATTTACAAATGTTTGTGAGGACGTAGAGAAATTGTAAACTTTATATACTGCTGCACATAAAGTGGTAGATTTTCCTAGGAAAATAGTCTGTCAATTCCTCCAAAGTTTAAAAGTACAGTTACTGTACATCCTAGCAATTCCATCCTAAATATATATCCAAGAATAATAAAGACATAAGTCTACGTCATAACATCTACATGAATGTTTATAACAACAATATTCATAATAACCCCAAAGGGCAAACCACTTAAATGCCTATCAACTGATGAACTGATGGAAAATTTGTGATATGTCTATACAATAGATACTATTCATCAATATAAAGAAAGGAAGTACTGATACATGTTACAAGGCAAACCTTGGAAACATTATTCTAAGAAGCCAGCCACAAAACACCACATATTGTCTGATTCCTTTTACATGAAATATCCAGAATACAAAAATTCATAGAGATAGAAATTAAATTAGTGATTGCCTATGCCTTGGGGTGTTATCATCAAATAAAGAGTGATTGCTAATGAATACATGTTTTCTTTATGTAGTGATAAACATGTTCTAAAATTGATTGGGGTAATGGCTGTACTCTGAAAAACTATTCAATGATAAACTTTAAAGGAATGAATTGTATGACATGTGGATTATATCTTAATACAGCTCTTATATATTTTTTAAATGCACTCTTACAGTGGAAAAAAAGAGTAAAATAATTGTCTAAAATAAAAATTATTATTATTAGCTATGAAACATTTATTGGTGGTTTCCAACAGAGAAGCTAAAGCACATAAAACGTTAGGGCAATTCTTATTCTTATGACCATGGATGTTTGGTTATTTGAGGTCTCAGGTTACAATTTATTTTTATCTAAAATGTCCATACACGAATTTCTAGGCATGTTTCTTGCAACATGCACCATCTTCCCTTAAAACAATTTAAGTTAACAAATGCACACAATTAGATAAGTGCAATATGCTTTAAACATATGTTCACTTTTTACAGCTTTCAATTCTGTTTGGATTTTGTAAATTTTCAGACTGTTTCAAGGTCTCCAATTTTTTATTTGGATGTTCTAAAGGATTTATAAGCAAATCGCTAATATTTTTAATATGTATGTGATTCTGCAGAAGCTAAATAAACATCTGTGAACATTCCTTAAGCTATACAAATTATACTAGAAAACTGCATAAACTCTCTTAGAATTAGCATCACAGTAGTATCAATTCTTAGAACAAAATAAATGAGCAAGAATAAAAGTAAACAAAATCAGACATATAGAAATATAGTAATGGCATTATTTAAAGTTGAAAATATAGCTGTATATCTAAGTGTGTGATGTCATAATTAAAAATATTTATACATAATAAAGCTTACAAAAAAAAATAAGTAAAAGTTTGGTGCCAAGAATAATCTTCAGGGTTAATCTATAGGCAGTTGTTTTGCAGGGTAGTGTGAGACAGTAAAAATGACTGTGAAAGCTAAAATCATAGAAAATAATTTTATTAATTTATAAAAAGTTATGATTGTTCCATAATCTATAAAAATTGTTAACATATATAAATATATCTTAATATTTGCTAAAAATATAAAAGGAAATGAAAAAATAGAATATAATTATTATTTGATACAGGTATTTCAAACATTAAAGTGCTCTTATTTTTTTAAAGGCTTATCAATAATAGATTGAACGATAGTTCCCTTGCATTTACCTAATCACTTTTAATGAAGATCATCTCTTAAATTCCTTAGCATATTGTCTTATTCCTTTCTAAATTTGGATTGGCCACCCACATTTAATCTTTTGTACTTTCAACTGTTAGAAATATTTCTGACAGTTGCTTTAAACTTTAATGTGAAATATTTTGCTGGTGTCACTTTCTCTAGGATGTCTTCATCTTTTTTTATTACAATCACTTTCATCATTTACGTTGGTAAGTTCACTTTTACTACATTTCTCTAGAATCTCTAGAAAGGCAGCAATATCAATATTTTCAAGGTCATGTATTTTCACTATAACTGTGTTTATGCTTTCTTTCTAATTTCTCTTCTGCTATCAATTTTCAATTCTTTGCTGCACTTTCAACTCTGTTAATTACCACTTGAATTATTATTTATTTTGTAACATGACAAGAAATCAACAAAATGACATACTTTTTGTCTGTGCATGAACTAAATAACAACTGCACAGGGAACAACTTTTGACAGACATTGAAAAAGTGATGTAATTTGTTACTGATCAGGATGCACATCTATTATTTATATAGTTAGTGATTCATTTATAGACTGAAACAACAAAATTTGTGCCTTATGTAATTGCTGACAAATAATATGCCATGATAATGAAATATGAAACATGTTATTGAAGACTGATATTACTTGACTAACAAAACCTTGGTAACTGAAACCTGTGCATACATATCACACTGTTGTATGGGAAGATGAGTTGTATTCTACATAAACCACTTAAAAGCTTTAAGAGGGTTTTAGGAAATTCATTTGTATAATTATTAAAATTATAGCTCTATTTTTTTATTTAGTATTTGATAGAGATTTCATTGTCAGATAATATAAAAACCGAGGATCAATTCCTAAAACTCTATAGAGTTCCAACTTGCAGGATTGAAAAGTGAGTTTATACAGCACAATTGAATTGGTCTTAATTTTTTATAAAATAAATATCAAATAGGTGAAAATATGAGGCAAAAGTATTGTAATGTTACAAAACTTTCACAAATAAAAATTTGAAATTCAGTATATAAACCTATTTTTACTCTAATTCAAAATCCCATCCTTGTTCTGTACCAAAATTAATAAAAATATTGAACTGTAATGATCTAATATTTAACTAGGCTATATATGCTATATACATATATATGCATAACCATATTTGTATCTTTCTATTTGTTTAATTTTCAGTATCTGCTCATTTCTTTCTCTCTCTCTCTTTCACTCTCTCCCTCCTTTGTTTTGTTTATTTGTTTGTTTAATTAGATCTAGATTCTTGCTTTTCAAGGTGTAGATTACAAAATAAAAGTATGGGTATAACTTGGGGCTTCATTAGAAATTTAGATTAGATCCCACCCAGGTCCTATTAAATCAAAACTTAATTTTAACCAGGTGTCTGGGTTATATATATGCTCAATAAACTTTGGGCACCAGTGATCTGGATTACTAACTGCTACTCACTAACAGATTTTTGTTTAAAATATGTTTTTTATTAGAAACTCCTAAAGATTAACAACAAAAAGACAAAAAAAAATTAAAGAAACAGTCGAAGAATATGAATAGAATTTTCTCCAAAGATATACAAATGGCCAATAAACACAAGAAAAGATATTCAACATCATTAATTAGTGGTTAAACACATATCAAATCCACAATGATATACCACCTAACATCTGCTAAAATGGTTATAAATGTTAGAGAGAATGTAAAGAACCTGAAACTCTTGTGCAAGAGATTGTAAAATGGTGTAGTTACTTTGGAAAACAAATTGGCGATACCTTGAAGGAAACATAAAACTAGCATAGGACCCAGCAATACCACCCCTAGGTATAAACTCAAAATAATTTAAAATAAGATTTACACAGATAATTATATGCCAATGTTCATTGCTGCATTATCCACAATATTCAAAATGTAGAAACAAGTGTTTCCACAAAAGAAAAATGAATAAACAAAATGTGGTTAATACATATAATGGAATATGTTCAGTCATAAAAAAGAATGAAGTTTTTATGAGAATCTTAAAAAATTTATGTTAAGTGAAATAAACCAGACTCAAAGGACAAATATTGTATGATTTCACTTATATATAGTATCTAGAATAGAGGCAGAAAGTAGACTAGAATTTATCAGGGGCTGAAAAATGGGAGAAATGAGGAATTTTTGTTTAAATTTTTTAGAGATGATAAAAATTTTGGAAACATATGGTGGAGATGGTTGTACAACCTTGTGAAAATAATTGATTCCACTAAAGTGTACACTTAAAATGGTTAAAATGATAAAGTTTAGGGTATATGTATTTTACTACATTAATTTTTTAAAGAAGGCAAATTAAAATATTTACAGATGAACAAAATAATCTCTTGTGAGATCACAAATCATGTAGCCTCAAGAAAACTCCACTGTACGTTCATGATAGAATAAGAGCTAAAATGATAGATAAGATCTTAAAACAGTGGTTCTTAACAGGAGATGATTTGGCAATGTTTGGAGACACTTTTGGTTGTCACAACTCACACCAAATTTTTCAATGACAAATGGAATCTAATGAGTAGAAGTCAGGTCAGAGATTCTGCTAAATATCTTAAAATGCACAAGAGATCCTCTGCGATAAACAATTAATGTGCTCAAAATGTCAAAAACCCCTGAAAAAAAATTTGCAGTACTCCAGGGATCTCTCAACCTCAAAGTTAAAGTTCAGTATGGTTTAGACGTTAAATGATTTATGATCTCAAAGTTCTAAAGTATCTTTCTTCAATAAAACAGTGTAAATCAACAAAGAAACAGTATGATCTCTGTTGAAGAAAAGGCATGTTTACCATTTATCAACAGATACATGTGTTCATTTTTTAATTAATAGAGTAGTAGCAAAAGTTCTGAAATTAAATGTTGAAAACGAATTGGAAAATGTCATACTCAATATATAAAGAGAGTAAGGAGGGAAATTATATTATTTTGCCACACGCTGCATACAATTAACCACAGGTATCTAACTCTCATTGGCCAACAAAAGAATAAGCAAGATTAGGCTGGTCTATTTCAATTCATCTTTAATTCTGTAAAGCAAAAGGCTTATTCGGGCTAGGAAACAATCTATACAGTGTGTAGAGAGGTGTCTATCTTTTTCTCCCTTGCAGTAAAATCTCAGAGTTGTTTGATTTAGTAGGTTGGTTTGAGACCACGCTGTTTACTTTCGGGTACAAAAAGTACCCTGCTTACTTCCTCTTTCTCACTAAGCAAGGCTCAGCATGATCCCCTCAGAATGTACTTTTGTGTTGCAAAAGCAAATGCAAAAATGCTTTCTACAAAGCAAATAAGCACTGAGTCAGGGAACTTGGAAAGAGGGTGAGAAAGAATTGCAGCTCCTCAGGAGGGAGAGCACATCACTGGTTATATGTGAGCTGTCCAGATGTGGAGTTGATATTGCCAATCTGAAAGAGACTAGACAACTTGGAGTACATGGAAAAAAGTTGCAAGTTACCTTTTGTTCTGGGAAGGTCTTCTGAATTCACAGGGACAGCAGGATTCAACTTTGCAGTCACTTGTCTTCAATTCCTCACACATATTTAGATGATAGCAATCACCTCACTGTGACCCCTGAAACCCAGTGCAGTTACTCACATCAGCACTTTCCATAATACCACAAGTGCTGAAACTCTTTCTTTACATTGATGCAATGCTGCGCTCTGATTTTATATCATGACTTTAGTTATAATGGAGTCTTTTTGGTATTTGGATAACATCATTCCCATGAATACATTACAAAACAGGCACTTCAAATATTAAATACTTAAAAAAGTTATAATAATGCTTAGTGAACAGTATCTTACTGGCTAAAAAAATATGCTAAATATTTTCCAGGTAATATTCTTAGAATCTTCACAACTTTTCTATGAGGTAATACTATTACTAATTTTCTGAGTAATTCTAAATTTTCTTTCTTTTTATTTCTCTCTTTATTGGTAACAATAGTAAAATATACATTAAAAATCAAGTTAAAGTCAAGAGCATACTGAAATTTATTTAAAAGGCCATCAAGTTGCAAACCACTTTTAATGATATGTTTAGTTTAAAACTGTGTTATTTCACCTCCATCTCTTCTTCTTTGTTAAATCTCTCAAAGCTTTCAAAATTCTTATTAGCCCTTTAAATGCCATTCCAAATAACAGCCTCTTCCTACCAAAAAAAAAAAAAAAAAAAAAAAACTCCCATTATGAATCATTTATCAACATATATTTTTCTATTATGGCTATTACCTTATTCCACTTTGTTTTATATACATGTACATTTTAGTCTTGCTCCTGCCACCACCTTTAATAAATTATAATTGATGGATTGAATTTCTAGGTATTTTATGCCCCCAGCAGAGAAAGAGTATGGATGTATTTAATAAGGAATTAAGAAAAATTAGAAATAGAAAACACTAACTTTTGGCTCTGATACATACTAATAGAAAAAATAAATTATTTCCCAATAATTTGTACAAAACTCTCAAGCATGCTGATCTACTGGTAACACAATAGTTTCAGGTTGTTAGGCAGTAAATGTAGATTACTTTTATAGGAAATTATAAGTAGTGTTTATACACCATCCATATTTTCAAATTTTTATATATTTCAAGATTGTGAATCTCATGACATTCTACCACCTTGTGGAAAATAATAAGAAAAGATCCTAACACATTGAAGATACAGGAAGGAACAAAACAAGTTTCTTCTGGTAATTTGTAACCAAGAGTGAGTCTGCTATAACGTAAATATATACAACTTTGTCAAATATATACAACTTTGTAAAAATGTGAATTGCAAAATAAGATATTCATTTAAAGTGACATTAGATTGATAGCTCCACCTTAGGCTTGATAGAAACAACCTCAAAACTTCTCTAATGAAAAGCATTATCTGACATTTGTGACAAGATAGATGGACCTTGAGGGCATTATGCTAAGTGAAATAAGTCAGGGAATGACAAATACTGTATGATCTCATTTATATGTGGAATCTAAAACAAAACAAAACAAAACAAAAAACGAGCAAATAAAAAACACTCCAAACTCAGAAAAAAAGATCAGATTTGTGGTCAGAGGCAGGTGGGGGAATTGGAAGAAGGTGGTACAAACTTGTGGTTATAAGCCCTGGGGATGTGATGTACAGCATGACACCTGAGGTTAACACTGTTATATGGTTTATTTGAAAATTGCTAAGAGAGTAGATCCTAAAAGTTCTTATCACAAGGAAAAAAAAATTGTTCTCGTTTTTACTTTTGTAGCTGTATGAAATAATGAATGTTAACTAGACATTTTAATAATCATTTCACAATACATAGAAATCAAGTCATATTGTATATCTTAAACTTTTATAGTGTATATGTCAATTATATCTTAAGAAAACTAAAAGAAAAGAAATGGTATCCAATTTTATCTTCAAGATTTCACAGATAGAATATTTATCTCTTAAAAAGTTAGCTATGAATGAAGATAAAGCACATAAGTAAAATTTGGTAAAGAAATAGAAAAATAAGAGTCCCCATTAAAATAAATTGGATTTGTCAGATACAGATATAAAATATTCCATTATTTTAAAAATAAAAGGATAAAACTAAGCAGTAAATAAAATATCAAAAGGAGAAAACTAGATTTATAGAACCAATAAATACTTTTAGAAGTGAAAATAAAATTACTGATGTTAACGACTTAATATATGCCTTTAATAACATATTAGGCAAAACCGTAGAATTGCTAAACTAAAAAATATAACTAAAGAAATTATGCAAAATTTAATTCAGAGATAGAAGGAGATAGAAAATAAGAAACAGGGGTTAAAAGAAATGGAAAATAAAATTATAAATGCAGTATACAATTACTGCAAAAAAGAGAGCTAATAAGCTAGAGGAAATATTCAAGCTGATGATTTACATAAAAATGTTATCTCTTAAAACAATATTTAGACCCCTTCAGTAATGCAAATAATCAGTATTAAACATTATTCCTGTTACACTTATCTTTGTGTTTGTGTGTGTCTTTTTCTGTCTCTCTCTGTCTACAAAAAAGATTGACATGAATGGTTTAATATTGCAAAGTGTGCATCTGTTGTGAATACAACACTAATTCCTACATATGACTGAATCAAGTGACTCAAGGAGAAGGAAAAAATGCTCAACACTGGAAAATGACACTTCCTTATAGAAGAACATATGCTATTCAAGCTATATTTAAGACATTAATTAAATTGTGTTTTCCATTATCTCAGTGTTTTAATCATTCAAGTCCTCCTCACCTTCAGAAATAATATCTGTGTTCTATTTAAGTGGTGACATATGACAGTCACGGCAGGTGCTTTATTTATTTTTTCCTCAAAGATTTAAGACAAGAGAAATGGAGAAGTATCGTCCTGGGACTTGAATAGGGCCAGTCACAAAAGTGGATGTTGAGAGTTATGGATTCATACTGTGTCATCACTGGGGAGTGTGTCCTGAGAGAAAAAATATTCATTCTTAAAGAATGTATTGTTCTTATAATTGTGATAATGTAGTACTCTCTAAATGTAGTGCCTAGGGCAATGGCTTCTCTTGACTGGTCTAAAAGTGCTATACAGTGTAACTTGGAAGAATAATAAATTACCAAAATTGAGATCAAGTTTATTTCTAGTAAGAAGGAAATGTGTACTTCATCTATATTGGTTGGTGTCTTAATCCACTTGAGCTACTTTAACAGAATACTGTAAACTGGGGGGCTTATAAAACCCAATATTTTCACATTCCAGAGGCCAAGAAGTCCAAGATCAAGGTGTCTAGTGGCCATCTTCTCACTATAACAGAAAGGGGTAAAAGTACGATTTCCATCCTCATGACCTAATCATTTCTCAAATTCCCCACCTCTAAATATCATCACCATCACAAATAAATTTTGGGGTATGGGGAACATTCAATCTATAGCAATTCATAATGTTCTACTTCATAAACTGTGTAGTTTATTCACAAGTGTTTATTTTATCATTTATCATTATGATTCATAATTTTCAAAGATAATTATTTGACTAAATGTCTCATTTCTCAATTCCAAAATTCTCTCATGGTCTTTATAACTGCTATTTAAAATCATATAAGATATTTTACTGATCTGCAGCTTTTATTTTACATAATGAATATTAAATATTTAAATTGTATAGTAAACTTCCATATGATTATAGAATCAAGTTGGCACAAAATACTTCCAATGCATAAATTACTTCTCCATCATCACTGAACACACTATCATTCATCCTCTCAATGTTGATATGGATAAGCACAATGTCATTACCACAAGGAGCCATCTCTTCAAAGCTGGACAGCCTTTGTAAGGAAGTCCTGTGGCATGTGTGCCAAAATCTCCTTGTCCATCAGATTATCCATGCATTTTATTCAAAAGTTGTTCCTATTTTTGCTCTCTGAAGTCACATAGAACAAATAGATTTCAAAATAGCTGAGCAAATACATATTGCATTTTATCATCTTGTATAAACAATAAAAGTATAATGTTAACAATTGGGTTTATAACACATCATTGAATGTTTTATGGTTGGTGTTTATTCCCAAATTTGCTACCCTAGATACAAACTAATATTCAAGAGGTGAAATAAATTATCCCAGAAAATTCTCTTTCTTATAATGTGACATTCAAGAAGTTAGCAACTTGTAATTGCAGGCCATTTTTATTTATCTTCAACTAGACAGATGATGATGATAGATGATAAATAGATGATAGATAGATAGATAGATAGATAGATAGATAGATAGATAGATAGATAGATAGATAAAAGAGAGATGATAGATGATAGAACAGCAAATAAGCCAATTATCAACTATACTGTGGGAAGTGAATCAAATCATAATTATAGAATATTAAATGTATTAAATTTTATTTTAAAGATTGGGTTCAAAATTTTTCAACTATTAAAATGGTCTTAAATATGAAAATCGTAATGTCATATTACCTTCCCTCTTGCATAATTCAAATATGCATTTAGAATGTATACTTTTTATTCATATAAATGTCTTTAATTAAAAATAAACTAAATTATTTCATAATGAAGGACATTCAAATATAGTCTTCTAGGAAAGCTAATGTTTTCAGTGTGGATACTCAAGAGTTGTAGAGCTACATGACAAGTATAACAGCATTCAGTATACACCTTTTTGTATTTCATCTAACCACTGATAAAAGTCTACCACAGAGACAAATTTGGCAGATGGTTATTTGGGGTCCAAAATGATGAGATTAAGTTTAGAATATGAAGACATTAAGCCCTACATGTATATTTAAATTTATATTCTGCATGTATCTTCTATTTTTATTACTATGTTTTTTTCTAAGGCTTGGCTTTAAATTAATTATATAGTAAGCTTGACTAGTTTAACAAATTAAAATTCTATTTTAAGCATATGAGTCATATGAATTTCTTAATATTCACTATAAACATTTTCTTATATTTGTTTTTATGCAACGTGATTATAATTGAATAATGAATTAAGAGAAAAACTAATGTGAAATTGATTATATTATATACCATGGTATGTGAAACATATGCCATTAATCGTATCTCCCTGGAGTTGCTTCACCTATAACAAAACAAATGTTTAAATATATAAATAGACCCTTTTAGATTAATATTGAAGGCTTGTTTTTTTGTTGTTGTAGGAAGAAATTTCTCCCATTCTAGTCTAAGGGAATGACTATCACATTTACATATGATTAAACATAAATTTATAGTGATAAAAGTATCTTCCTAATAATACCCTTTCGAGAATTTAATCATCTACATTAAGTCTATAGGCTTAGGTATAGGTAAGTTTCAAGATAACTTTGTAATTGAATTCATCTTTATATAAGTTATTGATGTTAGGAGATGATCTTCAGTTATTGATATATCAGTAAACCAGTAGGGTGAACCCTTGAGGACTCCTAAACTGCTCGGTTACTCATTATCTACAAAAAATGTAGTCAACTAAGTACTCTTTATGATTAATTCTGACTCTAAATCTCTTTGATTTTAATTAAATAACTTAGTCGTCTATTTACTTAGAATGAAAATTCCTTTAATTTTATTAGTATGCAGCAAAGAACTAGAGTGCCACTCTTCCCATAAATATAAAAGTAAAGATAGTACACAAAATTATTGAAAATGCAATTTATCAAAACACAGTGCTTTAATAGATAGCTGCATTTTGGATTTATAAAAAGATTATTTCAAAGCATTTGTTTATATGAATTGTAAAATTCATAATAGTTAAATTAAGTGCATCCATTAAAAACTTTTGAAATATTTTATGTAGCAACTAATATATTGTCTAATCTCTATAAAATATATTTGTAGATTAATCATAATATGTCTAAAATGCATTTTAGGAGCTTTGTACTTTGTATTAACAATTCTTATGATGACTTTATTAAAACTACGCTTATAAAATATAATTATTGTTTTTTCTGTTATAGACAACCCACGGTTGTTAGTTGCATATGTGAATATTTCATCCAAAATATCATATTTTTGCTTTGTTATAGAATGCACTAGATTTGGCAAAATGTATTTCATGGGGAAACAAGAAGGTAGCTCAGTGATAACCTGCAACAGCATTGTTATGTTACAGCTGAGTAACCTCGGATTCTGCTTTTTGTGTTTCAGGGTGGTTTGAAAAGAGCTTAACTTGATCACATCTTGAGTTAAGATTTTTATGTTTTTCTAGGGCTAAGGTTTTCTTAGCAGGGCTGTTAGCTGTCATGGAGTAACTGTATTTTTATCATGCTGTCCTTTGAAGCATGACATCATGACTAAAGATGAGAAGCATTACTGGATTGCAGAAAACTTACCTGAATACTGATGCATTCTCTGTAACATGTCGTAATCTCAAGGGACAGAAAACCACACCACAACCCCTAATTTATCAAAGAACTAATTGATGCTTTAAAGAGAAAGAATAATTCCCTGAAAGACAAATGCTAAAAATAAGTCGAGTTACTTACATTAGTGATTTCAATTGAAACACAAATTGCCTAACAGCAACATCAGGCACATTCTCTAGTGCAGTGCTAAAAGTAAATTTTAAAAACTCCAAATATTTCTTTTCTAGAAAATCATCTTGTATGTAAAATTATATAAGTAGGCTTAAATACTTGTATTGTGTCTTGAAGTTTTAAAATATTTATCACAAGTTTTTTTTCAAATAACTGTTTTGTAAAATTATAAAGGTAAGTATTCTGAAATTCTCCAAAGTCAAACAGCTAAGAAATGATTTTCTAGGTAAACAATAATAATTTATATTCTGATTCCTAAGAGTTATATTGTTATTTCTGTGTAGTTGCAATACTTTAGAAAATATGCAAAATAGATTTGTTTGTTATTTATTTGTTTTATTAGCATTGTTTTAGAAAATTTTTTTGTAATTTTAAGAATGTAGCTTATTTAGAATGTTTCAAGACAAATTATCAGAAATAAATGTTGAATTATATAATTAGCAGGTTATCATGAGAATTTATTGCTGACATATAAATCTAATATAATAATCTCTGTAATTGTAAAATTTTAGGATTAAAAATTCCTGACATAAAACTTACTCTGCTGTATATCCTGTAAAACCTTAAGATAAGGTATTTTATTTGATTATTTTTATCTTTATCTTCCTAGGTTTTTTATTGGAATGTTGAGGAAAATAAAATCAACTGATACAAAGTTCACATCACTCATTCAAACATTACTCACAGAAAAATGTTTTATTTGTTTGTTCTGAGTGTCTACTAGTTACCAGACATCATGTTGGGAATGAAGTACCTAGGAAAAAAGAAGGAAACTGGGCTCTTACTTGCAATTAGGTATAGGATTGAACAAATAATTGCATAAATAAATTATTTCAACTTTTATAAATACTACGAAGCACATTCATATACGATATGAATATGTACTTACAATGGAAGACCCAATCAGGTTTATGGGTTCTAGACCAATTTCCTGAAGAAGTGACAACTGGCTGAATTCTGAGGGACAAGGAGTAATTTTATAATAGATAAGGCATGTAAAAGAAGGGAAGGAGGAACAGGCACTTCAGTGCAACACGTTCAAAATTCAAAAGAAGTATGGCATGTTTCAGCAACTTTAAAAAACATACTCAAACTAGGAATAGAGAGAATGCATTTTTGAAAGCAGGTTGCCAGACTTTATGATTACTTACTTATTTAATTAATATTGATTATCCCTTGTTTATATCTCCAATTTACAGCAAGTTAACTAAGACCCTAAAGTTTATATATACATTCAGCAAAGTGTAATTCTTTCCAATATTATACTCAAAATTTTAATTCTTTCCAATATTATACTCAACATCTCAGATGAAAATGGCAAGCACTCAATAGGAAATTGGGATAGATTTAAGTCAATTTCTTAGATGATGAGAAGATATATGACTTTGATAGGCAGGACTAGTAACAGTGCCTAGCTAAGCTATATTGGAGCTTAAGACAAAGGGAAAAATACTGATCTGGCCTTTATTTATAATTTGATGTTTTGCTTATGGTGAATATTTTGCATTTATTTTGCTTTTTTAAATATTGCATTAAAATATTATTTATTTTGATTATAAATTTTTCGGTCCTTCTTTAAATTTTGTACCCAAGACAAATGCCACAAAAACCTACCTTTGTCCCAGACATGTAGGAGAGAAAAGAGGATAGAGATTTGAGAGTATATGCAGAAGAATGGTAATAGTATAAACCATGTAATCAAACTGCCTAAATTGGAAAATGAGCACATAAAAAGAATGATAAAGAAGGAATAACAGGTCGTCAAAGCCAATGATCCTGACAACTTGAGATACAATTTTTTGGAGAAGATGCAGTGGAAGGACGATTAGGAAGTGTTGGTCAGAGTTTGAATTTTTTGAAACCAAGGTTTTGGAGTTTTGGAAGTGATTACTGTCAATGATAAAGGAAATGACTGAAAAAAATGATCACAATCACAATTAAAATAGAAAAATTTCTCATAGACAATGCTACAATTTTATTTGAAGCTAATTAGCTGTCCCAATATATTTTACTGATGATGACTATAAGCAAAAATAAAAAAGTTTATTTGCAGGATATAAAAATATTTTGCACTTGCTTTAGTACGATATGATGTAGGATCGTATTGTTTATCAACTAGACAAAATATCTTTCATATACTTGATGCCAAAATTTAAAGTAGATGAAATAAGCCAGAAAACAGAGCTCACAGTCAGGTTCCATATTTATTTTGAACAGAAACTCATCTTCACGTAATGAATTTCTATAAACCATGATATTTCAAACCTTAAAATATAATTACAAGTGATAATTTATAATTATTGTGCCTGGCTTTTTCTAGAGTCTCTAACAGCTTCTATGATGAATGATTGTTATGTACAATATGGCATGTTAACAACTGAGTTAGAACATCCTGACCATATGTCTATGACTGCAAGCAAAGTCCAGGAAGATG
Organism: Pteropus medius; assembly: GCF_902729225.1. NCBI lineage: Eukaryota > Metazoa > Chordata > Mammalia > Chiroptera > Pteropodidae > Pteropus > Pteropus medius. The sequence continues at coordinate 13,478,708 of NW_024352786.1, read as the reverse complement.
GTGAGAAATAAAAATACAGAACAAGTTCTCCTTATAATTACAAGGAAGTAGAAACTGGTGGTTGAAAGATAATAGATGAGATACAAAATTATTGCTTGATATGTTTGGAGATTAATAAGTAGGGACATTTATGAAAATATATGTAATGCCTAGGAGTTAAGACAAAGAGTTTCTACTCAGAGAACTATATGTACTTAACCAAAATTCTTCTTAATGTAAAATCAGATGTGAAATTCCTTAGTTCAAACACAAGAGCTTTAAACCATAAATCTAGGTGAGGTTACACCTTTTTTAAGGAAAGAGCTGCAAATTGAAGTTAACAGTTCAAAATCAATTAGGTCTGCTAATCTGTTCACAAAGGTGTAAATTCTTAATCAGAATTTATTACAAGGCTGACAATGTAATTTAATAGCAGTATTTAAATCTCGATCAATTTAGCTTTCAGACTCAAGTCCATTTTTTTTTCTTGAAGGAAATAAAAAGACATTTAATGTTAGCATCATAAAGCAATTGTAATATAAAGTATATATAATACATACAAAGTATGTAAAATATAACTGATGTGTTAGAAATATTCAGTGCTAATAAAAATTTTGGACATATTTTATGAAAGTTGACATTTGACATTTATATTATTTGCACATTTCTTCATTTTGGAATGGATCAGGTGGTAATTTCTCCTAAAATTCCTATTTTTGAAACTCTCTAAGGGGTGGTTTCAATTTTCTATAATAAGGACTACTTCAGAGCAGGGTAGTATCTTTTGAAATGAAGTCGGCCATACTCTCACCACTGCCACTGATGACAAGAAATTCTATTAGCTTCAAATTGTTCAGCAGAATTAGTCCCCTTAGATGTTTTAAAATTATGTGATGCCAAGTGCCTTCAGAAATGACATATGTAATATCTGTGATAGTTGACTTTGGAGATTGAAATTTTATTTTTGCTTTAAAAAAATGGATATTTATTGAGTCTCTTACAAGGAAAAACAAGTTATTTGGAGTGGATATTGATAGATATTATAGAGATTTCAAGGCCTCATTTTGTTTTGGCAACTAAGTGCTGACTTCGCTTATATAATAGTTCATATCCCTACTTGATTAAGAATAAGCTGATGGAAAGTTAATTGTATTAAATTTCTAAAATTTCAATTCAAAGTATTTTAGCATTTCCTTAATGCGCTTTGTGTATTATTTGGAGTATATTGTTATGTCTACTGATATTGAAAATTTCTATTCAAAATAATAAACAAAAATTTCATCATTTGTATATAAATATTTACTGGACATCTACTTGTGATGAGCGATTTCTAAGTATTGGTTGATGTAGGAGAGAATGAAATCAACATAATGCCTGCTTTAGAATTTTCACCTAATTAGTTATACAAGTAGTCACATCTCTCAGAAATATATTTTAAGTGTTCATTGATTATTTGATGAAGAAACTGCAGTCCAGAGGTTGAATGGTTTGCTAAAGTTAATAATCTAATTACTATCAGATTGATTTAAGCCTCAAGTCTTCTAATATATCCAGTGTGGCACCATTTTAACCATATTTAAATTTCCAATTATTATTTATTACTCCTGCAATTGTTATAGATTAAAAAAAATAGAACCGATATAAGATTATTTTCTTTATATTCAGGTTTTTATCTAAAAGTATTATATATATATGTATGTGTGTATACATATGTATATATATGTATGTATGTATATGTGTGTGTGTGTATATATATACACACACACATATATATATATATATAAATACATAGAGACAGACAGACACCACAAAAAGATGAGCTAGTAATTTTCAAAGAAAAAGTCGTCCTCATTCATCTAATGCTAATTAGAAATGAGAATTTTCAGGAGAAAAACACTATTTGGGAAAATCTGCCTTCGAATATTAATTTTTAGACTCATTTTGTAGAGCCGAGATGATATAGGTTCACAAAGTCAAAGAAGCATTATACAGACATCAGTTTTCTAATAGATGTCTGAGTAGAAAATGTTTTAGTTAATCTGATTGATTCCCAAGCTATTTTGAAATCGTCAGTGGACCTTAGAAAGCCTTCTAAAGAGGATTTATTTTCAACAACCCCTCAGGTTAAAATGGTTAACAGTTGGATTAAGTGCTGTACCTTCAGTGACCTGAAACAGGAAAGGAAAGAGCACAAATGAATAATTTGTAGAAGTGTTGTACTTTATTCCCATTAAACACAGACAGTAAAAGAATGGAGAGGAATTTGGTTACTGAATAGAAGAATTTTAGAATTGAAAGTGATCTTAGATAAAATTGAGGCATTTCTATGTCTCAAGCATTTTGATAAATACTTTTTATTCATTATTTAATTGTAATTTTTACAATGCATGTTAGAGTAGTGATATCTTCATATGATTCATGTAGAAATGAGAATATTCTAAACTCACATTCTTTTTTAAATAAGGCAGCTGAAATTCAGAAAAAGAATTTGACTTATTCAACATAGCTTAGTAGTTCAGTGGTTTAGAACTTCTGACTCTCCTGACCTCTCATTCCTAGTTCAGCATTTAATTACCTCCATAAATACTGTGTGTGTGTGTGTGTGTGTGTGTGTGTGTGTGTGTGTGTGTGTGTAGGTAGCTGGATAAATAGATTTAATAGACAGATAAGATAAATAGATTTGAAAAACTACATTTTGAAAATGTGAGTAGGAAATTTATAAAATCTATAAATAATGAAGTATAATAGATGGCATAAACATGCTTTGAAGATATTCTGCAGTATAAATATTACCATTTATTAATTTCATTGAAATCAAATTTATATATATTTTCACTAAAAAACCACAAAAGTTTATGTATTTTCTTATTTCTTTTTAAGGTATAAATATGTAGTGGGTCATATTCCAATAAATACATATTGGTTTAAAATGATGAGACAGTATTCCTTTCATGTTATTCTCTATAATGGAGGAATGTCTGCAAATACAAAGGGAAAAATGTTTTTGAATAACATTTATGTCTATTTGTGAATTTTGTCTTAAAATCCTTTTCACATAAGTAAAGATGAAAGTAAAACAGATAATTTAACTTTCAATTTCTGGCTATAATAATGATTTATGTTGTTTGAAAAATGTACAAAAATATATAAAGAAGAGAAAAAATCATCTACTATTTATTCTTTCAGTAATAATTACCAAACATTTTTATTTGCCTATGAAAGTACATATAATTATTTGTATACATCTGTGTTGTGAGTGTGTGTATATGTGTCTAAATATATACTTCTAGGACACCAGTTTCATGTATCGATATAATATCAAAGTCTGTACGAATAATTTTTGTATAAAGGCATAGTTAATAACAACATCATCTTATGAAATAAAATTTGAATCAGGCTTATCTCAGACTGATAAATTGTATTTATTAATATCATCCTAAGTATAAAAAACAAATAAAGAATATTAATATTTGTCATTATCTGTTTTTATTAATATTTTATGCAACAAAATATTTTCCTAGTTTCTTTTGTTTTTGCATATGACATGGAAAATTAGCAGTTTATAATATTGAATATAAAATATTAGTTTATAATATTAAATATGAAACATACCTGAGAAACTGCATGATTTTTATATCTTGTCCTGTACATTTTTCCATTTTCCAAACTCTTTTTTGGTGAACAATTAGTGTTTATAATTAGGGTAACTAAATGTTGCAATATTTAATAAGATAAAATAAAATTTAGCAAAAATCATAAAATGGAATAAATATTTATGTTGAAATTTTTTAGAGAAAAGTTATTTTAAAAGGTCAAATATTTAGATAGAGCATGTAGAAATGGTTTTCTCTTAAAGGGTTTCAATAAATATCTTTTGAAATGAAATAAATAAGAAAGTTTTAACCTAAATTTAAAAAGCCAAAATAAGAGGCAGAAAGCATCTATTTGGTATCAAAGAATTACAATTAAGCACAAATTTAAGCAAAAGTCCCAATAGTATCTTGATTACAGAGTGAAGTCAAGGATATTTTATGGGAAAAATAAAGAAATAATTTCATGAATGAAGAAAGAATTCCTGTAAGTGCTGATAAGCTGAGATATGTTTGGCTATATATATGATTGGTTACTGATTCTATCTCCAGATTGAAAGTCTGTAATCATCAGGGTGTCAGCTGTCCTGTTGGCTATATAATGTTGATTTGGCTCAGTCCAAAGGCCTGGCCCAATCTAAACAGTCCACAGATTTAAGGAGCAAGGCATTCAAGAGAGTTCCTCTGAAAAGGAACCTCAGACTCCATTTTGAAAGGGCTTCATTTGTGTCATTTTTCACAAAAAGCAAGTTTTAAAGTAAGTTTCTAGCTTCAAATTCAGTGTGACAGAAATCAGCTGAGTTTGATAACAGTAATAGGAGCCAATAGATTGCATACAAACATTGATGCCATCTTGAAGATGAGTTGTATTAAAAAATAATATCTACAAAAAAGACACTCTACAAAGTGTCTTACCAAAACAAATAAACAAACAAACAAAAACAAAGAACTTCTAATTCTAAATATGTCATGCACTAAGCTATGTTTCTCAAATTTTCACGTGTCTGTGAATCACCCAGAGATCCTGTTAATATGTAGATTCTGATTCTGCCAGTCTTGAGCCTGGGATTCGCATTTCTAACAATATCCTTGAGATGTCCACACTGCTGGTCTCTGGACCACTCTTTGAATCATAGAATTCTAGGTACTCTACTAGTTACTGTGTGTGTATTCGCTATTAATTTATGGCACTATGCCAAATTTGTAAATGAGGAAGTAAGTTGTTAAATAATTTATTAAAACACTCTTAGCAACTGTGTTATTTTCTTATTGCTGCTGTAACAAATTACCACGAATTTAGTAATCTAATTGGGACAGAAGATATGGAACCTTGGGTTAGGGGTCCAAACATTGCTGAGCTGCTGGCAATGCTCATACATAGACCGGTGTGTCCTACTCAGTTACGTGTCATGACTCTTCCCCATTTACACAGCAAGCAGCTAGCAGTTTCGTGGATCCTGCAGAACCTCAGACTAGCTGTGCAGATTCAATAGAAAAATTAACTAAGACAATTGAATTATGAAGTAAGCATATAATCAAGAGCTACCAGATATTGGAAGAAAGCCAACATAATAAAAGAGTGAAAACAGAAATGTTTCTGGAAAAGGAGTTAATAGATAAGCTGAACAGGATGTCACAGCAAGTATAACTAATATCAACAAAGTGATTTAAAAGTATACTGGTTGCATTAAAATATAAAAAATAAAAAATAATCACAGGGAATTATTGATAAGTAGTATGAATCTACAAGGGACACAGTTAAGGGACGCATTAGTGAGCTCAAAAATAAAACTGAGGAATATTCTGAAAGCATATCACAAGGCATATAAAAATGAAATTTATAAAAAACAAGTTACAAATCAGAAAATAATCTTTTACGAGTTGCAACACTTACCCAATAGAAGACAAGAAAGAAGGGTGTAAAGTCAATACTGAAGACAATGAGATGAGAATGGCTCTGAAATAAAGAAAAAACTAGACTCCTAGATATTTTAATTGATACTATGAATATTTAAGAAATGAGAAAATCTTATATATAAAGGGGAAGAATTACAGTTAATGTACAGAGACACTGATAAAAATGATATACATACACACATATGTGTGCTAATATCTATCCATATATTTATTATTAGGAATACCAGATGCAATATAAGAAGATAGTACAACAATAATCATGAAAAATCATTTAAAATGTACATTTCAATAGGCACCCAAAACATAATTTCTGTGTAAAAATTAAATAAAAATATGTTCACATATATAAGAACACTGTTGGAAATAATTTTGTAGGGTATACTCCAGAAAGTAAAGTTATCCTAGAAAAAAAATATTTTTAACTAAACATTTTTTTTAGAATTCAAAGAGAAAATAATTTTCCTGTGTTGAACAAAAATATCAATATTAAAACATTTTGTTTACCTTTTTACACATCCCTTCTGATAAAGCAGATAGCAATCATTTTCTTGAGTATATACAACATGTGCTAGAATATAATGTATATCTGCAATTTTAAAACACCAAATGTTAAAACATTCAAAATGTTTAACACCTCACTGCTTTGATAACACGTGTTGTTAAATATAGCATTGTTTCCAAATTTTTTCACTGTTAATTATCATTTAGTTATAAGCACATTGTGTATATTCTTTGGTGGTAATTTTAGAAGTATAATAGTTTTTATCATAAAATTAAAGATCTGTAAGATTTAAAGAGACTCCAACGAAAATGCAAAACACATGACTATCATATTTGCTGAGCAGGCCCTATGAGATTTAAAAACAGAAATTAATCAAAGTAAAATCAATTTTCAATTATCTATGTGAGATTTTATATGATTACCAGGATCCATCACTATCTACTCTGTGTATAACTGGATTTTAAGACTCATATAAAGATTTTTTTTAATTATATGTTTTTTTTCTTTATTTCCCTTAGCGTATCAGAGGATAATAAAGGACTAATTTTGTGGAATTCTTCAAGTGCAAATAACTCAATCTAATCAAAAAAGAATGTGTGGGCTCAGCAACTGAGAAGACAGAAAAAAGATTCGGGGCTCAACTAGCCAAACATTACCAGGAAGCTTTCAACATGGCTCTCCTAAGGCAAATTTTCCTAACAAATGAGCCAACCTTACATACTCAAAGTTTAACATTCCCAGTGACAACAGTGGGGCTTTTTCCTGTTAATGTTAATAGAATTTCTAATATGCACCACATCGTTAGTTTGAATCAAATGTTCATTCTTCGACCAATCACTGTAGCCAAAGGGACAAAGTACTTTCACTGGACAAACTTTAGTCCTGAGACAATTCAAGTCAGAATTATAAAAAACATATGGGCTGAGAAGGAATAAAACAAAACAAAACAAAAAACAGATGTTCACTAATAATAGCCATAATCTCTGTGTCCATACCACTTTCTTTTCAAGATGAATATATGGTGCTAAATTAATGCACAAAAATTATCCAGAAAATAAAGGCTTAATCTCTGTAAGAAAATCTTATTGCATTGTCTATAAGGGAGACAAATAGGCATATTTTTCCCATGCACTTTGCTTGAAGAATATTAAAATTGAAATATCTATAAACTACTCTAAAAGTTATATATTACTAGGTCTAAGGGATTTATAACAATTTCCTTTTATTTATATAGAACTCAGTCATCATTGCCACAAAAAGCAATAACTTGAAATATTTTAGTTAATATTAGATCTTTGATCAATATTTAACTTTGAGCAACATTTATTCTGGCATTTAAACTTAATTAACCATGTTTTCATTTCTCAAATTTTCTGTCCATGCTATAAGAGGTATACCTTGATGAAGAGTTAATAGATTTCATTTATTTTTTGTTTCGAAACTTGAATTTTGCCTCCTTCCAAATATTTGAGTATTATAAATATTAATATTAGTTTCCAAGTCAAGGTAGTTTCTTACTTACCTTCATTATACTAACCTTCAGAAAGATTAGAGAGGCTCGTTATGCTTAGTTACTTTCTATCCCAAATACTTTATTTTATCCAGATATATGAGAGGGGAATGGGAGGGTATCTGAAAAAATCAAAATCTCAAAATCTAGTAAATGGACATTGTCACATATGTGGTATGAGAGCTAGCTTAAGATGATTTTATATTCTCCTAATATACAGCAGTCATCATACATCCTACCTATGTATTTGTCTTGAGCATATGCTTAGAGATACAAAATCAGTGAAAATTACCTATAGTCACTTCAGACTTATTTTTTCCAGTTTTCTTGACAATTCTTAATTTTCTTTGGCTATAACCACTTTTGCCATGTCTAAATACTCTAGCTCACTGTTTTATTGTTGTTATCTTAGTTACTGCTAGACTCCTGGATTTGAGTGATTTTTCCCCCCCTTTAATCTATACTAGTAATCTTCAGTGTTCTTTAAAGATAGTGCTAGGATTCCATCATTTGGTTTCGACTACTCCTGTTGATATAATTAACTACCTCACTTTCAGTGGCCTTTCCCATGGTGTTAGAAACCTGCTCAGCTCCAAGGCCGGATATGCTTGTATGAGAGAAGTCAGGTCATTGGATAGTATGTTAAAGAATAACAATCGGGTTAAAATTTAACAATTTAGAAATTTGTAAAGAAGATGCAACTATTCTCAATATAATTCATTAAAGTGATTTGATAGCATTTTAGCCAAATGTTAAAAAAAAAAAAACTTGCAAGAGGATGACTCGAGTGTACGATTTCACAAAATTGCAATGCACTATTTTTGTAAAATGTCAAGCTCAAATGCTTTATTATGTTAACTAATTTTTTTAATGTTTGCTCTTAATGAATATACTTAGATAAATTTAATGAGATTGATTGCAATTAGTAAGCATTGTAGTGTCTTACTGACTTTACCTCGAAGTGGATACAACTGAGTCCCCCTCCTAAGCAATGTCCTTAACTGAACAGAGCTAATTCATCATGTATCCTCCTTTCCAAAAGCAGCCCAGATTCAATGTTTGATCAGCCTGGGAGTATATAGACCTGGCTCCCTTGTTTTCGTTTGAGACATCTTGGAAAGGTCACTGTAACTTCAGGGCTCTTATATATATAAGGTTGGAGAGATTTTGTTGCAATTACACTGCAGTTAAACTTCTGCCAAATCTTACTTTCCTTATTCATTCGAAGGATGTTGTTTCTGAAACATTTTCAATAATCTACTTGGAGGCTAATCTTGATCTTTCAACCTGTTTCCTGGTGATGCAACCAACAACACATTGTTTTTGGATGTGTATCATAAGGTGAAAGAAACTGGATTGATTTAACTTATTTAAATTTATTTTAATTTCAAACTCGGCATTGAATGATACCACGCTTTATAAAGTTTTGTTGCCTGTTTGACAGAAAATATATAATGCAGAATACTTTTTTCTCTGCAAAGGAAAAAGGATGAAACAAATATTGCAAATATTTTCAAAATAGAAATAATCATACATTGATAATGAAAATTAAAATCTTTAAGGTCATAGTTTTTCTTTATTCTTATGGACTTAAACTGAAAGCCTCCCAGCAATACCTTTTACAAAAGAAAGTAAGATTTTTTTTTTATTGTGCTGTTTTAGTGCTATTACAGAATTGCTTAATGAAACTACCTCATATAATAAGATTAGAACACTTCGGAGAGCCATCTCTATTTCTCTTTCTAGGCAGGCAGTTGTCTTGTAAATCATGAATTTATGTTTCCATTAACCTATCATAAATAGTAAAATTCCAAATCAATAGAAGTCTTTTTGGGAAAGTAACAATTAGTAATTTTCTGTGTTATACTTAATTTTTTCTGATTACTTTCAATTTCCTACTTATGTATCTTCAATTATTTGATTGTATATTATATATTTGTCACCAAAGTAAAATGCATATTTCCTAAAATGTGCACTTTGTCACATTTTATGTCAGTATAGAGAATTGAAAGTAATCATAAAAATCATAAATACAACTCACATGTAAATCTGTTGTTGAGATATGACTTATCATAGAACTTATAATTTTTGCCTTTGATAATTTTATTATGTGTATTCCTTTCTAGGATGTGAGAGGCCAGAAGTATTGGACTTTATCCTTAACCATATGTCACTGTGGCCTAGCACAGTACCAATCAATTTATATGCAGTCATAAATATTTGTTAAATTATTAATTTAATGAGTGAATTAAAGGATGCACAAGTAATGTATTTCCTCACAGTGAAAAAATATTGATAATCGAGCTTAATAGGTGAGAGAAAGAAGAGGAAATAATGATTCCTAGGGTTGTGACTTGAACTAAACAGATGCTGCTGCCTTTACTGATAATGGACGAGTATGGGACTTTAATATCGTAGGCATAAAATTTGGGAATTGTTTTGGACATGTTGAATATGAGATACCTACCAAACACTTAGGAATAAAAGTTAATATAGATGGAAAATTCTGGATAAGGGATAAGTTAGCATTAGTTACAGCATACTTTTGGGATCTTTATGTAGCCTTCAGCATCTTGATCATTGCCTTGAAAATAAATATGCAAGTTGCATTAAATGACTTGTTTTTAATTAGCTATTAAAGAATCCTAGTAATCATTAACTTTATATGCTTTTAAACTAAATAATGGTGTTAAATATTGTTAAATATTAACATTAATTTAATGTTAATAATAATAAATAATAATGTTAGAAATTGCCAGATAATATCAACTTTAGAATCACCGGTGTTTGAAAGCAACATTTTTCTCCATTTCAGAATAAATAAATATATAAAATTACTTTCATTTTCCTGTCTTTGGAGATCTCTGCTGCTATCTGTGATTTTGAACCAAGCACTTTGCTGCTCTGAAGAAATTCTGGGTACCTGTTAGTAAAAAAGCGGAGGAGAAAAGACGCAAGAATTTCTCTATTTAGGCACAAATAAAAGTTCTTTTAGATAGCCTAAGTTGAAACTCATATTAGTTAATATTTTTATTAAGAACACCTCTTGAAATTTGCTCCCTTTCACTTACTTTACAAACAAGATGGAAAAAAGGAACTATGCAGCTCTGCTTTTCCTCTGTTTCTCTTAACATTATATTATCTTCCCTTAAAATATCCCTGTGCCTATCTTGTTCTTTCTTCCATCAATATTTTGTGTTATACTTTGGCTCATGTTAAACATTAATGTTACTGACATTACAATGCAGTTTTATTCCCCATTTTGCAATGTCTCCTTTCTTACTCCCTCTCCTACTTCCTACTCAAATTTCTACTTGAGGTTTTCCAGAATTCTTCAGGAAGAGGCAGGCACTCACTCACTTATGTGTTCTTTCTTTCATTCAACAAGTATTTATTGAGTATCTATTTTGGACCAATCATTCAGTTTAATTGGAAAAATACATACAACCAGAGGCAACATCTTCATGAAGTTACATTCCATTAGAAGAAATACACATTAAAGGAAAATCATAGAGTTAGTTACAAGTATGAGATTAAGATTTTGAGGTAATAGAAATTGGTAGAACTGATTGATTAAGATAAAACGTTTATGAAAATCTTTGCTTCTTTTTCCAGTGTGCGTTTTTGGTGTGTGCCTTTTTCTCGCCTCCTTAATTAGTTTAGCAGCCTCTTAATTTCCCTCCCCTGTGCCTCAATATAAGTGCCAAAAATCATTACAAATATACAGTGTAATTAAATAAGTAACAGACGGCCTGTGAATAGATAAGGAAACAATTTTTGATCAGCACTGGAAATTATTTATTTCAAATTAGACTATTTCTATTTGAGATGCTTAGAATGCAAACATATGTTTATTGTCATATTCACAGATCTGTGGACTGTGAAAATAATCCACAGCTCTACCATATGTTAAAAGGAATATTTAGTTGATAGTGAAATCTACTAATTTTCCCAATTTTCTTCTATCTTCTTCTTAACAATGTCATAAAAAGTCTTTATTGTTCAACAAGCTTTTTATTGTCACTTAACCTTAAGAGGCATTGTTATAATTCTTTTAAAAATATTTTTTATGTATCTATTATGCAAGCCTTTGAAATACTTCACTGAAGTTATGAAATGAATGGAAATGCTTAATAAAAGGAGTCATTTATTTTTATTATAAATAAATAAAGAAGAATTTAGGGATAGTTTAACAGTCTTAATTTTAAAATGGCTTCTAGATTAAAACTTTAGGTGTAAAATGAAAATCTTTGACCATAAACACAAAAGTTAGTAATTGTTATTTTCTATTTTATGATCAAACTGATGGCAAGATAGCATACTCTTTATAGAAAATAAACAGAAACACAGCAAAACTTAAAAAGTAAAATGTAAAGTATGGCATATAACTCCTTCACTTAGTGATCAGCCTTCTTAATATTGTCACATATATACTTCTATGCATTGTTTAAAGCACTTACACATGCCCACCCTTTAAATAAACTTAACTTTGGTTTTCTATTTTCTTCAATAAAGATACAGATTGATGTGCATGAAAAGGTAAGTTCTCATAAATAATAGAATACTTTTTACTGTATGTGGCACTCTTCTGCCATTAGTTGAACAATATTCATACCAAAGTCAGTTATGTTTATATTAAGTATTAATGCCACCATATCATCATCAAATTTATTTTTATTAAGTAAATATTTTATAAAACAATTTAATATGAATACAATACTATTGTTTTTCACCATAGAAACAAGGTTAATATGTTGGAATTTTTGGATTAAAATGATTCACTTTGAAAAACTGAGTTGATACTTTATAGGACATTTGCAAAAGATTGGAAAGAATAGGGTCTTTAGACTGTTTAGGTTTCTAAATTATTCTTTCATAAAAAACAAACAAACCAACTAGAGCTCTAAATTAGAGATGATAGATCATTATGTCATTTTTTAATAAGTAAGAATCTTAGATACACAATAAACAAACCAAACATTAAGCCATGACCCTGAATAAAAGAATAGTAGCAAAAATGATATAATAAATTTATCCTTCCACATTTCTCTTCTTAGAAATCTCCCATCCATACTGCCATTCTATATGGCAGTGGGAAACACTCAACTCCAGCCCACTCTAGCCACCCTGTCCCCTCAGAGTAGGAAAACAAAACTAAACAAAATCTGCATAGCGTGTATGAAGTTCACGGTCCAGAGGCAGACTCAATGAAAGATCAAGACCTAACCATTGGACTATAGGCTGCTTTCCCTCCCCTATACACACCTTAAAAATGTATTACCAAAAGTTTTTTTACAGTAGTTCCTTTTATCCAATAATCTTATCTAGCTATCAAAAAAAAAAATTGCATGATATACTAAAGGGCAAAACACAGTTTGAAGAGATGGAGGAAGCATCAAAATCAAACTCAGATATGGCAGGAACAGTAGAATTTTCAGACTGCAAATTTACAACAATTATAATTTAGGTGTTAAGGGCTCTAATGGTAAATTAGACTGCATGTACGAACAGGTGGGAAATGCAAGCAGACTGGACATGAGTGAGGACGATATCCCTGAGGTTGACAATACCTCAGTGGAAACCTCCAAAACTAAAAGGCAATGAGAAAAAGACAAAAACCAAGTCAGAGGAGGAGGAGGAGGAGGAGGAGGAGGAGGAGGAAGGAGGAGGAGGAGGAGGAAGGAGGAAGAAGAAGAAGAAGAAGAAAAGAAGAAAAAGAAGAAGAAGAAGAAAAGAAAAAAAAAAAAGAAGAAGAAGAAGAAGAAATTATCCAAGAACTATGAGACAACTACAAAAAGTGTAATATATGTATAATGGGAATGCCAGAAGAAGAAAGAAGAGAAATAAAGAAGTATTTTAAATTTTAATGGTTGAGAATTTCCTCCAAAATTAATGTCAGACACAAAAACACATCCAAGAAGCTCAGAGGATGCACAGCAGGATAAATGAAAATAACAGCAACAATAAAAACAACCCTACACTTAACCATACTATCTAGCATTTTATAAGATAAAGAAAAAATGCTATAAGAAATTAAAAACAAATCTTTATCTTTAGAGGAACAAAGTTTGACTTCTCCTCAGACATTGTGCAGCAAGGGATAGAATGAACTGGTTAAAATGTTCATAGGAAAAAAACCATAAACCTAGAATTCTGTACTTTCTGGAATTATCCTTTGAAATTGAAGGAGAAATGGACTTCTTAGACAAACAAAAATTGAAAGAATTTGTTTCCAATAGACCTGCCTTGTTTAGGAAAGTTCTTTAGAGAAGGCAAATAATAAAGGTTAGAAACTCAGATCTACATGAAGAAAAAGAGCATTGGAGAAGAAATACATGAAGGTAAAATAAAAGCTTTCTATTTTTCTATTTCTTATTTCATCTAACAGATAAAAGCCTGTTCAAATTAATAATAATAACATGTATTCATTTATGTACTCATAAACCTATCTCCATTAAATAAATTGAATCTTAAATTGATAACCTTCCACTTTGGAAGACAGTGATTTGTTATAAATTACACATAATCTTACTATTTAGTCCAGCAATCTCACTCCTTGGCATTTACCCAAAGGAGCTGAAAACTTAAATCTATACAAAAGCCTGCACATGAATGTTTATAGAAGCTTTAATAATAATCGCCAAAACTTGGCAACAACCAAAATGTTCTCTAGTAGGTGAATGGATAAAGAAACTGTAGTATAACCAGAAAATGGAATATTATTTCATGCTAAAAAGAAATATGCTGTCAAGCCATAAAAAAACGGAGGAAATTTAAATGCATATTACTAAGTTAAAGAAGTCAATCTGAAAAGGCTACCTACATTATGATTTCATCGTTATAACATTCTGAAAAAGGGAAAACTATGGAGGCTATAAAAATAGTGTGTGCCAGGAGTTAGACGGAGGGAAGGATGAATAGGCAGAGCACAGAGGTTTCTTTAGACAGTAAAACTACTCTGAATGATACTATAATGGCGAATACATATCATTACACATTTGTACAATCGACAGTTATAGAGCCTTTTATACCAAAACACCAAATTATACATTCTTCTCTAGTACACATGGAACATTCTGTGGGATATACCATATGTTGGGACACAAAACTAGCCTTAACAAATTCAAGCAGATTGAAATCATACCAAGCATATTTTCCAACCACAATGCTTTGACACTGGAGATTGACTGCAAAAAGAGTGTGGGAAAAACCACAAATATGTGGAGATTAAATAGTGTGCTACTAAAGAACAAATGGGTGAAAGGAGAAATAAAAGGAGAGATCAAAAGATACATAGAAACAAATGAGAATAAAAATACAACATATCAAAATTTTGGGATACAGCAAAAGCAGTAATGAGAAGAAGTTTATATCATTACAGGCCTATCTCAAGAAATAAGAAAATTCCCAAATAAACAATCTAACATTACATCTTAAAGAATTGGAAAAAGAGGAACAAATAAAGCCCAAAGTCAGCAGAAGGAAGAAAATAATAAAAATTAGAGCAGAATTAAATAAAATTGAGAACAAAAAGATAATAGAAAAAATTAATGCAACAAAGAGCTGGTTCTTTGAAAAGATCGATAAAATTGACAAACCGCTGGCTAAACTCACTAAAGAAAACAGAAAAGATACAAATAAATAATATCAGAAATGAAAGAGAAGTTACAATAGACACCACAGAAATACAAAGGCACATACAAGAATACTGTGAAAGACTTATATACCACCAAATTGAATAACCTAGAAGAAATGGACAAGTTCTTAAAAATATACAACCTTCCTAGACTGAATCACAAAGACCTAGAAAATCTAAATAGACAGATCAATAGTAAGGAAATATAAACAACCATCAAAAACCTCCCAAAAAATAAAAGTCCAGGACCAGATGGCTTCACTAGTGAATTCTACCAAACATTCAGAGATTATTTAATACCTATCATTCTCAAACTCTTTCAAACAAATTGAAGAAGAGGCAATATCTCCTAACATATTTTATGAGGCCAGCATTACCCTGATACCAAAACCTGGTAAGGATAACACAAAAAAAGAAAACTACAGACCAATATCTCTGATAAATACAGTTTTAAAAATCTTAAGTGAAATGCTAGCAAATTGAATATAATACATTAAAAAGATTATACATCACAATCAAATGGGGTTCATTCCAAAGGTGCAAGGATGGTTCAACGTACATTCAAATAGATCAATGTGACACACCACATAAACAAAACAAAGGATAAAAATCCTAATCATATCAATAGATGCAGAAAAAACATTTGACAGCATCTATTTATGATTAAGCACTTAATGAAATGGGTACAGAAGGAAAGTACCTCAACATAATAAAAGCCATATATAACAATCCCTCAGCTAATATCATATTTAATGGTGAAACTGAAAGCTTTTCCTCTAAGATCAAGAACAAGACAAGGATGCTCACTCTCACCATCTTTATTCAATATAGTATTGGAAATCCTACCTAGAGCAATCAGTCAAGAGAAAGAAATAAAAGGCATCCAAATTGGAAATGAAAAAATCAGATTGTCACTTTTTGCAGACGTGATTCTTTATATAGAAAACCCAAAACACTCCACCAAAAAAACTATTAGAAACAATAAAAAAATACAGCAAAGTTGCAGGATATAAAATCAATGTACAAAAATCCAATGGCATTCCCGTATAATCACAATAAAATTTCAGAAAAAAAGAAGTGGAAAAATAAATTTATTTTGTGATTGCAACAAAAAGAATAAAATACCTAGCAATAAACTCGAAAAAGAATGTGAAGGACCTACACATTTTACAAACCCATAGAATGTACAACACCAAGAGTGAACTGTAACGAACTACAGACTCTCGGTAATAATGATGTAACAATGTTGGTTCATCGGTTGTAACAAATATATCATTCTGATAAGAGATGTTAAAAATGGAGAAAGCTATATAAGTGTGGAGCAGGGGCTATATGAGAAATCTCTACATCTACTATTCATTTTTTCTATGAACCTAAAACTACTCTAAAAATAAAGTTTATTTATAAAAAAAACAAATCATACTCAAACAAACTGTGTTGGGTTGTCCAAGACAGACACTTAGGAGTTGGACGATGGGTTTATAACATCTGTGAAAGGAAAAAGAGAAACAGAGGTAATTCAAGTCATGATGATGAACTTATAAACTCTTTGTGTATGGAACAGGTTGAAGGCACGGGGATATCAGATTACAATGTAGGTCTGACTAAGTCCCTGTCAACCCATTGCATTCGAACAAAATTTTATTTCTTGAAGGGGCATCTATACAATGTATCTCATATCTCCCACATCCATGTTCTATCTTGTACATTATAGTATAGTCCATAAAAATGTCCTCGATAGTTATACTTGGAACCAAAATTTCTATAATTTTTATTTGTCATGTTTATTAATAATCCTTAACAAAAGTGTAATCTTCTTTTCATGTACTTTATGGTGAAAAATTTAAAGAGCAGTTGGAGACTTTCAAAAAATTTGTGCTCTTTCTAGATCATATGTTGTCTTGAAAATATGTTTACATATTTTTTCCATAATGAACATACTTCAAAAGAATTCTGGAAAGATAAAGGTAATTCATCTCCAACCTTCAACCTAGTTCAACAGGATATCAGGATGTCAGTAGGAGAAGCACAACTTTGAGTCAAATCTTCCAGCTAAAAAACATAACTGTCAACACAACACAAGAAAAACATGTACTCTATTATCATTTAATCTTATTTCACAATTTTCTGTTAACATGTACTACTCCTCTTCAATTTTTATCTGAAGAAATAAAAGTAGAAGTCTCTACTGTTCTGATAATCTCAGGAAACTATGTAATAAAATATTTTAAACCTACCAACACAAGATTAAACAAAACAACTGAATCTCAAGTATTTTCAATTGTTCTCATTATAGCTCAGTTAATAATTGATGTCAAACGATGTCAGTCAAAAATCAGTCACTGAATACACTTCACGACAGACAACTGCCTCTGTCTTAGTATACACCAAAGTCAATGTATAATTGATCCACCTAGTAACTCATATTTTAGAAGAAAAAATTAAATAAACAAAAAATATATTTTGATATATTCAGCATCTCTCTACCTCGAAAGCTTTGTTATATTAAAGAGCTGCCTTTAAACTTAATATCAACCAGGTAACATTTTTCCATAACTTGTAGGAAGGAAATCATCTACTTATTCTCACTTCATGTAGTCCTTTTATTCACTCAATGTATCTGTATTGAGATTTCCATATATATCAGTTATTGTGTAAGGTGCTGGATATATAATGTTGAACAAAAAGAGCATGGTTCATGCCCCCTTGGAGCTTTCCCACATACTATAACATGATTTAAAATGATCACACCAACACAGTGCTAAAATGACAAAAAGTGAAATATGACAGTGATGTAAAAAGAAAGGCATTCAGTTGTATGAGAAATTAAAATATTAAATATGCAGTAAATATCGATTGAGAATCTCTATGTGACACTTAACATGTTGATCACCAGAAATCAGCAGTTAACAAAAGACTTAAATTCTCTGCCCTCATGGAATTTATATTCTAGTGATGGACAGACAATAAATAAATAAGAAAAAATGTTCTATCCAAATGTTGGTGAGAAATATAGAGAAAACTAGGCAAAGTAAGACAGCGAAGAGTAAGATTGTCCAAGAATTTTTTCGACAAAAGGACTCATGTGCTCCATAAGCATCTCCAGCTATCTTTTTACAGTTCAAACGTAATCCTGAATAAGAATTTTATTCCAGCCGAATCTGCTAATACACTCCTTGGTACGCCCTTTGAATACAGCACTTGGCTTCATTCTCTTTTCTGTTTTGCATTAAGATAATTTTAAGAGGTCCCTTTTTGTTTCAGCATGTTTGCACATTGTTAGTACAACTCCTATTTATACTTCGAGACTTATTTTAAGTAATTATTTGAAGTACCTTTACTCTTAAATCACATTTATTATAATAAGATAAGGATAGAACTGCAAAACAATAAAACCCAGAAATACAATAGCTAAAGAAGATAGTTTTGGGGTTTTGTTTGTTTGTTTGTTTGTTTGTTTTGGGGGGTCCTCTTATTTCATGAAATAGTCTCTGATGAGTCATTGGTCTCTGATCGGCATAGTGGACTATTGTTCTGCCACTTGAAAGGCATGACTGCTAAGGGTGATTGTTCTCATGTACAGCTGGCAGGAAGAAAAGGTGAGGTGTGAGAATACAGGACAGGTATCCTTTAAACAAATAAAACAGAGGTCCCTTACTACCATATTACACCAGTGAGAATCCCATGACCACTCATCACCTTAAGTAACCTTATATTCTTATGATAAAAGATAAAATACATTGGTTGGACAGATTAACCTCCACCATAGTGAGAATTTAGCCCTTCAATGTTCCCATAGAGGAAGGTGGAAATTGAAGTTGAGAGCATCAGAACTAAATATCTGACCTAATAATTCTGTGGGAGTGAGAATAGTGAAAACGGAATATGAAAATAAGTTTAGAACTAGAATCAACATTATGGAATGATTATATGTAGAGGCTGAGGGAGATCAGGAAATAAGACAAAGCCTATATGAACTAACAAGTTAAAAGGGCAATGTTATAGCTGCCAGAATTCTCGTCCACTGGTTCTCAAACACTCTGGTCACAAGACCCTTAACACATTCTTAAAAATCATTGAGGCCTTCAAATAGTTTCTGTTTATTTGGTTATAGCTATTGAAATTTACTTCACTGGACTATAAAACTGAGAATTAAAGAATATTAATTTATAAATAGCAATAATAAACACATTCCTTGTTGGTATACCTTATGGAAAAATAACTGTTCTTACCAAAAAATAACTGAGAAGAGTGGCATTGTTTAAATTTTTTTACAAATCTCTTTGTCTGACTTACAGCAGATAATCACATTTTTGTGTCTGCTTCTGCATTCTAGCCCTTAAACTATCATATGTTACGTAGCCTCTGGCAAACTCAACTGCATACCTGGAAGTAAATGAAAGTGAAAAAAGTAAAATCTGTCTTGCTATTATTATGAAAAAAGTTTTGATCTAGCAAACCTACTGAAGTGTCTCATCTTACTACCCAAAAGCCCCTGGACCATTCATTAAGGACCACTGTCCTAGTCCAAGTCTACCAATCTTATTGATGGGTTACTAGGATAACTGAAGAACTGATTTTTTTCTTTTACTCTGGCATTCTTTGTAATCCATTACCAATTGAGGAGCCAGAGAGATCATTTTTAAACTATAAATTTAATAATGTCACTTTTCTGCTTAAATCTTTTTATTGGTCTCCCATTTATCTTAAGATAGAGAATAAAATAGTTACTTGACTGTCTCATAAGCCTGAATAAAATAGTTACTGGACTGTTTCATAAGCCTGAAACTCTGCAACAATTTATCCCCAAGATTTATTGCAGCGTGATAATTTAAAACATTACATAAGAGCTTTTGATTTGATAGGCCTTTAATAGCTAATTAAGAATGATTACAGATATTCTGTTTATATTCCTCAATTTTTATATTGGTACTTTACAAATTTATCTCTCTAACACTCAAGGCACAAAAATATTTATTTTTATTTTAATATAAACCACTCAATGTTGAATTTCCAATAACCTGCCAAAGAATTAATATTTTTATATTTTTATATTACTAAAAAAGTAAAGCAAAATTATCATTAAAACAATTGAAATACACCTCTTGCCATATAATACCAAGTAATTACGAGTCACCATTTCGACACTGATTTGTTATTATCATAGTTGCATATTAAACACTATTCCCCAACTGAAAAACACAAACTGCATACTAATACACGAACTGCTAGAGTTTAGGAGTAGTGCTCTAAGAAAAGATGTCTAATAATTTGGATAAAAAGAAAATAGTCCAGAAAGATGAAAGTGACAATTATGCCTTGATGTCAAGGAGTATAGTCAAAGGTAAAAATTAAAGACAAAAAATTACCATCTGTTTGGTATGATTGCTACAAGCCATTGATTTCAGCCTATGTATGAGAGTCAAGCTGGCTAACCCATAAAACAGTAGTGTCCAGATACATTCACCAGATTCCGTATAGAGAGTATACTATTCTACAAGGCATTGAAATATTAATATTTGAAAACATGGTTCCATGTCATGAAACTAGGAATGAAAATACTATACATATATTATTTGACCATAAAAGTTGTTCGGTGTTACTCAAGAATGCTTGGTAAAAGAAAGAATGCATGTCCTAAACAAATGTAATTCTATAAAACTAATTGCATTTTTATTCTTGTAAAATTAATATGACAATAGTCTTATATAATTTTAGTGTATGCATAATTTTTATTCTATTTTTTTAGGTAAAACTTAACATCGTTCTCTAAAACTATAGCACCATCACAGGAAATATTTTTCTTTGAATAGGTGAGAAAGGTTTTGTGCAAAAATTCAGACTATAAGCAATAATTAAACTTGCTCACTAGAAATCTTTATTCATGCAACACAAATTTATTGAGCTCCTATATATAATATCATAGAGCAATACGATAAGCTTATAAATACTGAACTGAATGAGCCAGTTTTCTTAGGGTTATGATCCAGTGATACAAAAAATACACAATTTGTTATTGTTGTAATTACCATTATTAAGCAGTTCTGTGATAGTAAAATTCTTTTATGCTTTATTAATTTAATTAAAGCATATTCTTTTAATTTTTATGACATGAAGATAAATAAAAATAAAAACTCATTATATTGTTTTTCATGTAAGAAATATTACTGAAATAATCCAAGTGACTAGCCACAGTAACTCAGAAATTCAAGTGTATGCTGTGGCTTTTCAGATCTTTGAATTAGATAATAATATAAAATATTTATAAATACACAAAAATATAGATACTAATAAATTATCCATCTTAATGTTTATAATATCTTTAGTGATGTCCCTGATATTTAAAGCTGTATCCTTTTTTCTTGAGAAAAGCAATAACTTTATCAATTTTATTGATCTTAAAGTGACAATTTCTGGCTTCAATGATTATTTTTGTTTTGTTTTCTATTTGATGATTTTTAATCATTACTGTTTCCTTGCTTCTGTTTATTTTAGGTTTAATTCGCTGTTTTAAATTTCTTAAGATGGAACCCTTATTCACTAATTTAAAACCTTCCTTCATTTCTAACATAGGGTAGAAGGCTATGAAGTTCTTTTTAACAAACACTGTTCTAGTAGTGCCCATGAATTTGGATGTCTCATGCTGATTTTTTCACTCAATTTAAAATACAGTATTTTTGGTTTCACTTTTTGTGTTTTATTTCAATTTCTCTAATTTCTGGGTTATACAGTTTATTTCTTGAGAGGACTTTGGTAGTTTATAGCTTTCAGGGAAAGTGTCTATTTTACCTATGTTGTTAAATGTATTGTCAGATACTAATTAATATTCCTATGTAGCATATTACTTTTAAATTTATCAACTTCAAATCAACAAAAATTCATTTTCTCACAGAATTTCTGAGGATTAAGAATCCAAAAGCAGCTTAACTGGGTAGTTGTGGCTCAAGGTCTTCCACGAAATTGCAGTCGAGTTGTGAAATGGGGCTGCAATCATCTCAAGGCTCTAATGGAGATGGAGAATCTGCTTCTAGGCTCATTCGCATGGTTAGTGAACCTCAGTTTGTCACTGGCCAGAAATTTCTGCTGATCAGAGCCTCTGTCTTTCATATAGGCCTTTCCCAAAGCTGTGCAACTGCAGTAGGAGGTCTCTGCCAGAAGAAAGAGGGAGAATGGGAAGTGGAGTAAGAGGGAGATGGAGAGAAAGAGAGGGAAATCTCAAAAGATATAATCTACAGTGTTTTATAATCCTTGGAAATGACATATATCACTCCTATCATATGCCATTGGTCACAGATCAATTGTGGATTATAAAGTGCAACTTTTAACTCGAGTACTGTATGCTCGATATCAATATTGTTCTACTTAATGTAAACTGTGAAAAAAATTACAACAATCGAGTTTTTTTTTTTTTTCTTTTGCTACAGATTTTTACTGGGTACAAAATTGACCTTTGACTCATCAGAAAATATGTTTGTTTTTTCGGATCTTAAAAAATATTTTGCTGGGCTTGATTTCAAGATTGACACTAATGTTTGTTGTTATTGTTTGTTTTTCTTTCATCACTTTAAAGATGCCTTTTTTTTTTTTTTGGCCTAGTAGTCCCTTGTTTCTGAGGAAAGGTTAGCCATCATTTGTACGTTTCTCCTTGTGTATTGTGACTTGAGTTTTTTCTTGTGACTACTTTTAAGTTTTTTCTTTTTATCCTTGGCTTATAAAGCTATCTATGATATGTGGTTTTATTTGTTTGTATATTACTTGGATTCTAGTGAGCTTCATTAAAGTGCATTGATGTTGTTCACTAATTTAGGAAATGCTTAGCTATCATTTTTTTCAAATGTTAGTTCAGGTGGTTGCTCTTCACTGATTATTTCATTCAACTTACATACTGAAACTATGCATTAAAGCTATTTATTTAACCTTCCTTTCAGATATTATATTTACTTTTTAAATTTATATTTACTTGTTTATCTATATTGGTTTACTTTTCTTTTCTAAAATTCTTTATCTGCTCATTTATTATATTTATTTTTTCTTTAAGAGTTTTCAACATATTTATGATACTTTTCTAAAAGTCCTTGACTGCTAATTTCAATACCTAAGTCATTGTCGGATCTGTATCAATTGAACTTAAAAAATAATTTTTATGTCACATATTTGTTGACTGATTGAATGAATGAACATATCACTCACAGACAGGCATAATCTATTCCATATGCACAGATCAGTCATGGAATAGGGCCATGTAGAATTCTGTACACCATGTAGAATACTGTACAAAGGTCCTGAAACTATTAATTTAATAGACTTCTGGTTCATGACTTGGCTATTTTTTCTACATAATTTTCCTTTCCCAGAAGGTTCACATGGTTAAAAACAATCATTTCAAATCTTTAGTTCTACCTAGAAAAAAAACCAAAAGATGGATTTTTGTTCTAAAATATTACCAAAAAGAAACATAAAAACAAACATATTCACCTCCTTCTAGATTTTTCAATAAGAAGTATTAAAAGTAAACAATGCAATTACTTTTTAGTTATTTTTAAAGTTTTGTAATTCTATTCCTTAACTAAAACAATATGAAAATAATTTAATTTGTATTTCATTTTTTAAAAATAATAAGCTTTCAGTTTACCATCTTAGGCCACAGTAATTGCAGTTCAACTAATCAAAAATCATTTTTTTTTTAAATAAGACATTTTTGGGTGATATTATGAGTAATGGATTTAGTTATATTATCTAAAATTAATCATATTCTCTCTTTCTCCAATTAATTCTATTTTACTCTAGTAAAATTTATGTGTCATGATTACTGAGATCTAGGAAAATGTAGAATAGACATTAAATGTTGAGCCCTAATTAATAATTAAAGTACACTGGGGGGAAACAAGACAATTTATTCTGACAGGCAAAATTACCTGTCTCCCAGATCACCTTGTCTTGTCAGAAGAATTTCAGTCCCAATGACTCTATTTCAAACATATTGCTTTTGAAATAACAACAGGGACTTCTAGGCTTCTCAGCATCTCTTGTTTACCATCTAGTGTCATGCTTAATGATCAACATTAAAGTTATTGCTTCCAAATTACCTTAATTAGGGTTGTGAACACTTTAAAAAGTTCCTTTCAAAGGCTCAGATAATCAAATTATAATGCCCTCATATATCATGATTATATAAGGTTCCTGCAGTGAAACATCATAATAATATTTCCAGACATCCTGCATTTTCAAGGTAAATTTTCCTACCTACAATTTTTTCTCTTAGTACACTGTATCTTCCTCTCTCCAAATTTATAGTTGATTGAGCCAGAACAGAACAACTGAACCAAGAAATGTAATGAATAGGCTAGCCTATAGCTATGGGACAGTCTGCCACATAATGCTGTGCCCAACCTGGTTTAATTGAATTCTCTTTCAATTCTTTTAATTGGGGATTAGTGTGGTTTTACATAAATAGTCTTACATTTTTTTTTTTAAGTAAACTCCTTATTGAAGTGCAACACATACAGAAAATACATGAATCACATGTTCACAGCTTGATATAGTTGCACAAAGTGAACCAACCTATGTTACCACCACTAAAATTATGAAATGGATTATTTTCAACACCAAAGAAGTTCACTAACAACTCACTAAGTAAACTGCTATCTTTACCTCAAAAACCATATATTATTTTTCTCCGTTTCTAAAGTTTTTTTTAAAAATAAATAAAGCCATGCCTTATTTACTTGACACCTTTTGCTTAATACACTACTTGTGAGATTCACCTATATTGTCAAGTTTATTAATAACATATTTTTTCTCTTTTGTTTATAGCATTTCATTTTATGGAAATTCACCTTAATTCATGATTTCTTCTTATATAGTTATAGATAAAAATTCTAATATATACTATTTCATAAATAATCTAATGACTATATAAATATGAGTAGAATTTCCAGTTCATAAATTAAATATACATATTTGGTTAGTTACTGATTGTATGTTTCCTATTGTTGTGGTAACAAATTACTATAAACTTAGTGATGTAAGATAACATAAAACAGTTATTCCAGAGTTCTAAAGGTCAAACAAGTAAACTCAAGGTGTTGTAAGACTGCATTACTTCTAAAAATTTCAAGGAAGAATTATTCCCACCTTTTCCAGCTTCTAGAGCCTGCCTACATTACTTGGCTCATGGTCCTTTCTTCATATCTCTCCAACTTCTTGCTCCCATCATAACATCTTCTACTGCTAACTTTGACTTTCCTGCTTTCTTCCTATAGGGACCTTTGTTGTTTCATTGGGCCTCCCCAGGTAATCTCTCCAACACAAAATCCTTAACTTAATCACATCTTCAAAGTCTCACTTGCCGTAAGATAACATATCAAAGGTTCTGGGGATTAGGACATGGATATTATTCTGTTGGATATTAGGACCTGAATTTTAGGTCCAATGGTTTTGAAGACTATTAGGATATGAGCATTAAAAGCAATATCTGGTGTGGCCTAGGCTGCCATTGCTCTTTTTTTGTAATATAAGAAGGTGGGGATCATTGAGAAACATCTTAAAATTTTTCTGCCACCATGTGTGTGTACGCGTGCGTACATGTGTGTAAGTCTATTAAACTTCTTAGGATAAACTTCTTAGGATGACTGACTTATATAATATCCTATGAACTAAAAGATGTACATTGAGACCAAGTAGCATAGATAAGGAATATCATATTTATTAAGGCACTTTCAGAAATAATGTGTAATGTCTAAAGTGTAAAGATATCTCTTCATGGCTACATTTAGTTCTTAGGTTCATGACTATTTACTATAAAAAACTATTTTGTTAATAGTTTATAGCTAAAATTAAGTTATAGTCTAATGCAATTATTAAATATACATGGCCCTGGGAAACCCTGGGGATGGAAAAAATGTATTAAAAAAATAACATAAAGTTTAGGTTGATTTTTAAAATGCAAATTTGATCTTTGTAACGAAGTGGTTTTTTTTACCTACGCATATGTTTAGCATACTTAAAAACCTAATTTAGATTTCATAATTCTATATTGGTAAAATGTCATTATACTTCACCTCTCAATTTGATTTGCTTTAGTTTTCTAGTGAACTGGATTCCAGATTAAAGATAGTCGCTTGTTAGTACAAGCAGTCCAAGGAGGCAAATGAGGAACAATTTGAAGGTACTTGTTATGTACTAAATTATATGTATTTCATTTTTAAGAACAAGTTAATACCCATTTTAATATTATCCTGTGGAATGTCACATTATGGTCAACTTAATTTTTTATAAAACATATTCTTTATATATTTGAAAAATACAATTGTGGTTATCCATTTTATCAGCTACATTTTACTGAATAAAATTCCCTGTTTCCTTACTATCAGAAGATATCTATTCATACTCTTTCAGCTCTAAATCTGTAGTAAAAGATGTCAAAATGAGCTCTTAAGCAATTATGTATTAAAGCTATCTCACATTTTAGTTCATTAATTGCCACATTAAAATATGGTATCGATCTAATGTTTTAGATACTTATACTTAGTAAATTCAATTAGTATATCCAAAAAATCTGTCAGTTTTTAGATAAAAGTTATTATGTTTTATTCTGTCTTTATAAAGTACTAATGTAACAAGGGTATATTTAATATCTATTTCGGTAAACTTCACCAAATGTTAGTTAAGTGGAAAAAACTACTTTATTATGTAATTTATCTTAAGCAGGAACTTCTGCTCCAATTCTTCTACTAGAAGACTTTGGGGTGAATTGAACCAAGTTTTAGATGACAGTGTTACCAATATACACTAAAATTTGTTTTTCTCCCTTCCATGCACAAAAAAGTCGACACTGGATTCCAATTCCAATATTGCTGAACAGGTTTCTAACAGGCGAATACTCTTTCAAATAACAACTACAAAGTCTGTACAATGTACAACAAACTACCTAAAGGCTCTGGAAAGTGAACTAAAGTACTCAGATTCTAAAAGAAGAGATTAGCATGTGGTATACTCTACCATCACTATCGCTCACTCTTTTTTTTTTTTGCTTTACCCGTGAACATGTAGTAGTCATATTTTTGCTGACTGACCATAGCTTTCATCAAAGTTTCATAGTCTTTTTGGATTGAAGGGCAAGAGGACAGAGAATAGGCCAAGTACAGTTGCTATAATATGAAACAACAGTAGTAAAAATTGGAGAGCCAGAGAAAGGAGCCACATGTTTCTATATAAATTTTTATGCAAATCTCTGCTGATGTCAGTGCCATCAGGCATGGGCAGACTATAAACAACCTAACTAAGGAAATTTTAAAAAGACTGAACTGAGATATGGGCTCCTATATGAGACCCAGAATATTCAGTTTGTGTACAACCAAGTTAATCACCAATTAAAACTATAATATCAACATTCATGGGAGAAATTGAATAGAATCTAAAGTTAATATAACATAACATTCAGGATATCATCCAGTATTACTTGATATAGGAAGCACAAGGAAAATGTAATCCATTCTGAAAAGAAAATAAAATTAATGGAAATCAATACTAATATTTTAGAATTATTAGAGAAAGAATTTCAAACAGCTGTTATAATTATAGGATGCTCAATGAGGTAAAGGAAAATGCGCTCATAATAAATAACAAGATAGAAAATATCAGCACAGAAATTGTACATTAAAAATGAATACAATGGCCATTCTAGAATTGAAGAATATAATACCAGAAATTTAAATATTACCAGATAGGCTTAATAGCAGAATGGAAATGTCCATAAAAAATATCACTTTTATATAGTTCTATTGAACTAATTTCAATAGAAATTACCCAATGTAAAAAACAGACAAGAAAAAAAATCAAAAAAAAACAAAAAAGAATGTCAGTAATGTGTGGAACAATATTAAAAAATCCAAATATGTGTAATTAGAGTGCTACAGAGAGAAAAAAGAGAATGTCAGAAATGATGACCCCATTTTGTCACAATTATGTGAAAGACATAAATCTATATATTCAAGGAGCTCAATAGACCCCAAGAGAGATAAATATGAAGAAAACAATATCCAGGCTCATTACAGTTGAAATACTAGAAATCAAAGATAAATAAAATGTCTTAAAATTAGCCAGAGGAAAATTACCTTATTTACTGGGAAACCACAATTCTAATGACAATTGGTTTCTCATCAATAAAAGAGGCCAGAAAATAGACAACACCTGTGAAGTATTGAAAGAAATAAAACATCAAATTCTAAACTTTATATTCAGCAGAAAAAAAAATTCTTTAATAAAAAAATAAATATATGTATTTTAAGATAAACAAAAATAAGAGAATTTGTGGCCAGCATTTCTGCAATACAAGAATTACTAAAAACAGCATTTCACGTTGAAAATAAATGATACCAATGAGAAACTTTGATATTTATGAAGGAATAAGTAGTATCATCTTTAGAAAATAACTGGTAAATTAAAAATATTTATTTCCTTTGAATTTCATTATAAAACTTATGATGCTATAAAATAAGAATATTTTTATTGACTTTATTTACATCATATCTAAAGCCTAAAGGATGGAATGAGGTGGGGTTCAGAATTCTAAATGGGCCAACATGGTTTCAAATTTGCTTATATTAACTCTTGGAAGACCGGGTGAAGTTAAGAATATATATTGCAATTCCTAGATAAGCCACTGAAAAGTAATTCAAAGAGGTAAGACTAAAATACCAATAAATAATTAAAGTGTATTTTCAAAATATATTCATATAATCAGAAAAAGGAAGAAAAGAAGAAACAAATGAAAAACAGAAAACAAATGAACTCGTAGATCTAGATTTAGAAATTTCTATAATTATGTTAATGTTATTAAATTTCACATTCAATTAAAGGGCTAAGTTTTTTAGACTAGATGAAAGAGAAAAACATCTATGTTTTCAGCCTTACTTGTATGAAACTATGGCAAATAATGGTCAATAAAATGTGAATGGTGTAGATCACTCTGAGCTAAGGCAGTAAAATGTTCAACTATCCAGGTTTTTGTTTCTCCTGCCAAAGATATTGTAGAAGATATCCAAAAAGGAAATGTTGGAGTCACTCAGCTTGGATTCTGAGTCTCTGCTTGGAGTAATTGCCCTAGATAATTGCCTGGACCCAGAGAATTTACATGAGACATAAGTAACCTTTTGTTTTGTTACACGTTATTTGTTTGTTAGCATAGCAACAAACAAATAACTTCTCTAACCAAGAGAAACTCAAGTTCTATTGCATTCAAATTAATGCCAACGTTGGTTAAATATCATTTAATTATTCATGAGTCTGTTAATTAAAATAATTTACACTGTGGAATAAATAGTTTTTGATACGTGTACAAGTCTGATAAGAGTAAAATATCAAGAACGTATAACATCTAAAAATGCTAAAATATACTATTGCACTTTGTAAAAGTTTGCTATTACAAAGAAATATAAACAATAACATGAAAACAATTAAATGTTTAGCTATGTATATATGGTAATTTTTATAAGCATTAGTGAGTCAAATCTATCCATCTACAAATATTTGCTACCTCAATTTTTACAATTTTAACTAGATCTTCCTGAAAGATTTTTTTTCAAGATGATGCATTTTTAAAGGTGTGACCTAAATATTGGGAAAAACAACATTAGATTGTTAAAGTTTGAAGTATAATACATTTATCATTAATTTACCTAAAACTATAAGCATGAAATACAGAAATTCAAATAAATTAAACAAATATAATGGGATAGGTGTAAATTAGTATTACATTAGGTTTCTTAAAAGTACTCACTACCTAGTGATACTACAAAAACTACATTTTTTTTATAAGGAATAATAGGAAAGATGTAAAGAAATAAAAGATGGAATGTAGTATTTCTCCATAAAGAAATAATAAAGTTGAATTATAGTAAAACTAGAGAAGTAAAAAATCTTAAGCTGTAATAATTTATTTATTTTACAAATTCAAATCATATCTCTGAACAAAATGAATACCAGGTAAATAATTGAGCAATTAAGATAAAAAAATGTTAATATTGATAATATGGAAATGAAGGAAGAAACTTTTTGTTTAATTTTTTTAATATTTCTGGATTTCTTATTTATGTTTCTTAAAAAAATGATTTAAACATGTATGTAAAATAAATGGCTAATTAAATTTCAGTAAACCATTTTTAAATGAATTTCTCAAAATTTTCAATCCTTACAAAAGTTAAAAATATTCACAAATATAGGTCTAAAAGTGAAATAATACAAAATATATAAATGTGCAAAAAATATATTAAAAAGATAATGTGAAAAATATCTATACCTTAAACAGACTAATATAATAGGAAGCTATGTCTTCCCCTTTGCCTATCAATGAGCTCTTTGGAAACATTCTTTCTTTTTTCTACCATATCTGGTGCTCATACTGGTTAATGTAAATTTTTTTCTTCCCCTTAAAATTCTATTTGTATTTTTTACTTCTTCAATATATTAGATCATCATCCTCAATAGCCTGAGTCTTCACTGTCCAATGAACAAATACTGTGAACAGCAGGTAACTTGTAAGATTGTGCACATTTGAGGAGTCCAACCAGGTAAAATGGTACTTAGCAATATCAAACACTAACCAGTTCTAAAAGTGACTAATGCACAGTGTATTCATGATTAATTCCACACTCCCTCATGTCAATAGGGCCAAAAAGGTGAAAAATTCAATGTTCAGAATAAGCTGTTCTAGCATTTTAAAATTATCCCTCATGGTTTTGATGCTTCACGGTATTCTTGTTCTCAGTAATTCAATTTTTCCTGCTTGATAAACTGTTTGAAGTTTCCAATAGTTCATGTCATTACGTTGTTTGGTGTTCACAGTGAATGGTGACCTTGATCACTGCTTTTCTTTGTGTATTTTGAATAAAAGGGCTCATGAGCTTCAAGATACTTTAGCAACAGTGATATCTCCTTCTAAAATAGATCTGACGTTGTCATTAGTCATTCGGATAAGCCCGAGCTGTTAACCTACTTTGTCTTTTCACTGGACATCGAATGATGAAGTTTACAAGACAAATTTTATTCCCTCTCAATCAGATGTCCTGCCTGCTATTTTAAGGAGCATTGAATACAGCACTGCAAATGTAATTCTGGGATAATTAGTTTCTTTTCTCTTCATTCTTTACACTATTTAGTCTCTACAATTTGAAACAAATCCAAATTTTTCATAGAATTCTGATTCGTTTTCTCTCATGAGATTGTGTACCATTCAAAATATTCAGAGTTAAAAGAAACTAAAAATGTTAAGTTTCACCAGAGTGTCTTTTCCCCCAGCATCGTTCTTATCCAATGCCAAAATATGATTTGTTTCCTGTGTTGTCAGTTCATCACATTTCAATGTCAGAAACATTATTAAATGAAGTCTGACATGCTTCCTGTTTTTGAACCTGATTCTGATAAAGCTGTTGAATTTGTAATAATGTAACACAAAGACTTCAAAACTTAAATCCATAAATCTTAACAGTTTAATAAAATGTCTGGTCAGTAGGTTTGTACTTTCTGAGAGCTAAGAATGGCTGTGATGGTCCCAGTGGCAACTTGCTCTGGAGTGATGAATATATGGAAACAAAAATGTAAAAACAGGTGAGAGTATATTTAAAGCCTCAAACACAGATTTATACTCTTTATAGTTTGAGATAGTGCATATACAGTATTATACAACTAACTTGCTCTGGTTTATATATTCTACAGAAGCAAAGAGAACAATGCAAATAGAATTGAAGTACACCAATTTCAGAAGTGAACATATTACTTGAATATATTACTGAACTTGAACATATTATTGTGTCACAAAAAGAAAGAAAAAATTTTTTTTGCTTAATTTCATAATGGCTGTAGCCTGTGTTAGATCTAAATACCTATAGTAAGATTATGGTCCCTGAAAGGACTTATTCAGTAAAATAAGTCAATACAATGAGTTACCTGCCATCATATAAGCTTGAATAGAATAGTTAACTATTTCAACCATTTAATGGTTTGTATTGATAGTATAAAAATATAATTTTATAGGAACATATGAAATGGTTCAAGAAAATATTGAGCATATAAAGTTTAGTAAAATTCAGTTAAGAACATAGTTATTAACAACATTCTGATAAATCATATATATATAATTTATTGATATTCAGCATTAAACATTACTCCCATAGCAATAGTCATTTTCTTATATTTTCATGTTCTTCTGTTCTTAACTACAAGTTAACTGTACATATTTTATATAATTCATTAATTCCTTCTATTCTTTTATACATTTCAGTAAGAATAACCACAGACCATATGCTGGAATTAATTAAGGACCATATATTGACCATATATCCTGAGATATTTATAAAAATATTTAAAACCTAAAATACATAAAAATATTTTGTACACTTGTAACATCAACTATCTCAAAAATTATAAACATTGATTTCTTCTACTTGAAAGTCACCTAAAATATGCAGATACTTAATGTATCCTACTTTTGTTTACTGGAAGCAAAATTATTAAAGAAACATTTAAACATGTACGGTAATGATATTTTGTTTCCCCAACTTATGTAAATATCTCTATGCCTCTTCTTTAACTTGCATAATTATAGAATATTAGTGCTGATGTCAATCAGTCTGTGAGTAGTTACTGATTCTATCAAGACAAGCAGTGGAAACAGGTGAAGAGAGTAGACATAGAGGGAACTTTGATCTATATAAAGTTACACATGTTGTTAGGAAGGGTACACATCCCCTATAACAAAATTTGAAATAATCAGCAGTACTCAATGAAATCATACAAAAGCATTAAATGGAATCATTCACTTTACATCAAATATTTATGTAAACCAAACGTTCAGCATGTAAGTATATTAAAAGTAAGAGACAATGAAATTAGTTTACTTTTTAAAAGCCAAAGATTTACTCTTTGGTTATAGAATTCTGGAAACCATTAAAATAGAAATGTTTAAAAAGTGATAGTGTGTCATTAATATAACGAGAGAGAGAGAGACAGAGAGAGAGAGAGAGAGACAGAGACAGAGAAAGAGAGAGAGAGAGGGACGGAGAAAAAGATGGAGAAAAAGGGAGGGAGGAAGAAAGAAAAAGATTGAAGTCAGTTGTGTCATCACAGTGAGTTTGTATTCTTGTCTGAAAATTTGGATCTTTGGATCTGAGTGGTGATTGCCCCATCACACAGGACAAATTGTCTTCCATTTTTTAGTCTCTTCCCAGCCTAATTCATTTATTTGCATGCCCTCTTGGCACACAGAGGCTCAGATCTTGCTACTACTGGAATAAACCATGAGATTTCAAAGAAATTATGATTAACAAAGATTCAAGAAGAAAACTCAGCAGGGATTATTCACCTTTATTCAAGAAAATGCAAAAAGAAAAATGGAAGTAGATTAGGCCAATCATATGATATCGGGCACTGGAAATAGCAGTGTAGTCAATAAGTACATTAGCAAGTATTTATTAAACCATCATTAATATCAGATACTGTAAAAAGAAACCTGTTGCTGTCTAAATTATTTATTAACAGATCACATTAATCTCATTGTTCATACTCTCAAATTTAAAATCAAGTTTAAAATCAACCAAAAAAGTAAACAAAATCATTTTATATATACAAGGCAGCAGATATCTGATTAGAAGGTAAAACTGTAATTAAAAATGTGCAAGCAACTTTTATTTCCTTCTAGTGCCAAACAACAAGTTTCTTTCTCCTGAGATTCTTGTTAGGTTTCATTTGGAATTAGTAGTTGAAACCAAGGCTGGTTTGCTCAATAAAAAGAAAAAAAAAAAGAATAGAAAACACCAAACATAATGCTTGAAGGTAAAGAAACAGTTGAACAACCAAGGCTCCTAAAGGAAGATCGTAAGTCGAGGCTAAGATTTTATCAACAAGAGAATTGACGGTAATGTGACTAGACACTGATAACTTTTATGTCCTTCTGCCTCTATATTTTAAAATTATTGGAAAAGGAATTTTATTGTCCACTTTGAATCAGTTGTTTATGTCAGATCATTATGTTAGATGAGCCGGGACATACAGTATAGAATTGGCCATTGTGCACTTGATGCTCCTTTGGGGGCTTTTTCCAGAGTAGAGTCCCCAATGTAAAACAGGCATCTAACCCAAGGTAAATTTACTAAAGATAATTTTCCTGTTTGTTTTTTTTTCACCCACACATATTCTGGGGTTACGGGGAAAGGGGACAGGATAACAAAAGATGATTTCTAAGATAATTTTCAATAAAAATGTTCACTAGGTTCAAAACTGCTGAGAGTTTGTGTACTTTTATATTCTGAGCATGAAAATTGTGTCATATACTTAAAATAAAGATGTGTTATCTGAAAATATTTAATCTATTTTCTCCCAATCATAGTTCATTGAGTAATGACAGATGTTACATTTTGAGATAAATGTTGAAAATACAACCCCATAATACTACAGAACATAAATTGCATTAATTTATAACTATTAAATTCAGTATTTTTTTATGTTAGTAAAAAAAAAATATGTTCCAAATGAATTAGTAATTAGAACATTACTTCATTAAAGATGTAATTCAAAGTGACTGAAAAGCTCCATGTTTTTTTCTAATTAATCATTATATCTCAAAATTTAATGAAATGCATCCCTTTTAATAGCTCAAATGAAGCTATTACTTATTCACTAAAATCGATAGAAAATTAAGCTTGTCCTTCATTGATGTTGAATTTTTGTTATATTGACATGGAAAAATAAATCTAAGACATGTATGTGTGTGTGTGTGTGTGTGTGTGTGTGTATTTCCAGCTGTTTAGTGTGGTCCAGCAGTGACTTCAAGTTCTGATTTGCC
Organism: Pteropus medius; assembly: GCF_902729225.1. Lineage (NCBI taxonomy): Eukaryota > Metazoa > Chordata > Mammalia > Chiroptera > Pteropodidae > Pteropus > Pteropus medius. Next base: position 13,443,737 of record NW_024352786.1, on the reverse strand, counting down.
ATGCCATGTCAGTTGTCTACTAAGACTGATTGCTTTAAACATCCAAACTTAATAGTTTCCATGGACAACATTTTGTTTCCGAACATTCCTGTTCTGTAGGAGATCAACTTGCCTTGAAAAAAATTAATTATCACTCTCATTTATCATTCGTTCAATTGAAGATGATATATAGCTTACCACTTCTCCACATTAAATTATGTAATTATTTCATGGACTAAGTCTATTTCATGTTGTTCTATAGAATATTCTGGGATGATGTAAACATTTTATATCTGCACTTTCCAATAGATTAGCCATGAGCCATATTTGTAGCTATTAAACATTTGTGAGGTGAGTAGTATGACTAAAAATCTGAATTTCAAAATTTGGTAATTTTATTTATTTTAAATTAAGTAACTAACTGCATATGGCTAGTGGTTACATTCTAGGGCAGTACTTGACCATATTATTCACTTCCACAGACTTCTTTGACCTCCTCAAATTTAATTTCTTTGTTACTATTCCACATCAGCAACTAATTCAAAGGATTATGTCCTGGCTCTTAGGGTCAGAGTTAATGATACATCAGAAATCTTAAAGGAGTGTGACAGTGTTTTCTAACTTCCCTTCTATCCACTATTTACTATTAGCATGCAAATATGACCTATCCAAAATCACACAGGTGTATCTTTTCCCTCAGTTAAGCTGTAAAAAAACATCGCCGTAATGATATCTTAAAAGTGTCAATGCAGAGGTATTTCTAGCATTATAAGGGGAATATGAACCTGGACTTTAGGCTCTGTAAGGCCTAAAAAAGATTTACCTCGCCGTCCTAAATGTGTGATGGAGGAAGGTTACCCATTTCAAAACCAAGAGATAAGGGACAGCATATTCCCATCCTCATTTCAGTTCCAAAGAAACCCAGAAGATTCAGCCTGCCAGTGCTTTCAGTCCCCAGAATTGTGAAAGGCAGAAGAGATTTGAGTTCATCCTTGGTGGTCAGATGCATCAGAGGAATGAGATTTAACTGAGAGTATATTTAAATCTCACACCAAAGAGTCAACCTGTCTATGTGCCTGTTGGTATGACATCCCACAGCGGTGGATTCTTCAGATCTCCTACTACTGACATCAAATGTATAGATAGGAGCTAGATTAGCAACACTGGGTATAAAGGGTAGAGCTTTTTATGACCTCTCTTTCCAACTCCTGGGCATAGGAGGTAATGTAATTGATTCCCTGGACAATTTGAGCCTCTGCAAATATGCTCAGATCATTGCTCTAGAGCTTCTTACACTGCTTGTCTATCTCCCCCACTAAATATTAAGTCACTTAATTGCACATGTTCTGAGTCAGATTCCCCAGGAGACAGACTAAGAGACTGAGATTTGCAAAACAGGAATTTTACTGGAAAGTGATCACAAGGGGAATATCATTTCAGAGAAATTCCAGATTGAGACAAAAGGTTTGGATTTGGTGCTATAAAAGGACAAATCAATGAATGTGGGTGCTACCCCTGGGAAGAAGCTATTACTTAGGGCAAGGAATCCACCTGAGGAACATGTCTGGGAATGAATTCATTGAGCACTCCCAGTAGGAGAGCATGTGCCTCTTTCTTGAAGGGGGATATGAGCAGTGCACTGCAGCTTGCACAAAGTCTACTCCTGGCGCCACTGGAATCAACTTCTGCAATAAATCTACCGCATCTGGGAAAAGTTCCACTCAGCTTTTTGTCTTTTCCTGAGGAAACTTAATTCACCTACTGATAAATAGAACAGACTACAATACTTACCTTTGCATCTGGTCTCAAGGCAACACACAAAACTTAGCTAATTCCTTCTCTGTTAACCATTTCTAATCATTCTGAATTTCCCTGACACTAAACAAACACCTTAGCTGAACTAAGTGGCTTATCTGGTATGGTGACACAGACTGTCATCCCTGAGTGGTTTGAAACATAGCTCATCACACTTTTTTTCACATCATAGCTGGTACATTTGTCAATTTACCATCAAAATTGATCAGAAGAAGACAAAAAGTTACCCCCTTAAACACCTAGGCACCAACGGTATTATTTCTTGCCTCCAGTGTGTAACAATAGACCTAACTCATCCTGATAATCAGGATCAATTACCCTTGTCATACTGGTCACTTGGCAATAAAGAGCACAAAATAACAAAGTGAAAGCTGGTGTCCCCCAGTGGAAGCTTACCCTCTGGGAACCTCAATATCTAGATCTGCAGAATCGAGAATGGTGAAGACAAGAAGCACAACTTTCCCAAGAAAGTCACAGGAAGTAATGGTAAGTAGTCACTTCAACAACCACCACTAGGTCCCAGGACTCATGTATTCTACTTTTTTGAGAACACATCACTGTAGAATGGTTATAAATTTAGTTTGTCGTGAAGTATAGCTCTAAATACTCACACAATATCACTTCCAAGTTAGTGCCTCAACTGTTTCTTTAAAATGCCATTTTGTCATCCTCTCTGGCTGAAAGTTTCTAGGTAGTGCAATAAACAATATGATCAGTAGATCCTGTGGTTATGTGTCTTTTGATACACTTTCTTCACTGGAAAATGAGCCATTTGGTCAAATGCAATGTTGTATCAGATCTTGTGTCAGTGCTTCAAAAAATCTGTAAGTCCTCAGATAATAGTGACGGTTATGGTCATGCAAAGGAGGTGGGGGGAAAACCTGGACTGTATATTTAGTACCATCAAGAAAAATTGCTGCTGCTTCTAGGACAAACAGAATCCGTATAATCAACATGCCACCAAGTAGCTAGCTGATTGATTTCCAAAAGGGATGGTGTTTTATCAGGGCTTAATATATGTCTATGCTGCTGCCTGTTTAAGCATTAGGCTGGGGCAGGGTCTAAATCAGTCTATGTTGATACATATGATGTTAGAGTCATGAATAATTCCATTTCTGACACCACAGCTACTCTCTTCATACTGACAGTGTGCCAGCATTGAGAGGCCAACGGCATAATCTAGTAAATGCCAACTAAGGTATTTGTTCTCCTCTGTTTAGTGCCTCTATGATTGGTGTTAATATACAAGACAGCAATATTCACCCATTGCACAGTTTTCTGTATGTTATCCACATGCTTCTTGCACTAGATTCCTTTTTTACTGACCTCTCTGTCTTTCTCCTTCTAGGGTCCTAAACAACCAGCCAAGCCATTCACCATTGAGATAAATCTGTATATGGTCTTTCCTTGAGACACTTCTTTTTCACTCAGAAGACAACTGGGTATACCACTTGATTGTCTGCCTTTAGGTAGGATTTCTACCCACCAGTGTCTTTCAGAACCACTTCTAAGTATGGTTTTAGCACAACTGGAGTCCATTATGATCTTCCCAAATTACCACGTTTACTCACATTTGGAATAAAATTAACCTTTGTCCTCCTCCTTCTACAGGCTGTAAACAACTCGATGTAATCATAAGTTTGAGCAGAGCTGCAACAGTGAACATCAGAGTTTGTGCCCTTTGGATTATTCATGCCTAAACCTGAATGTACTACTTCCATCTTCTGATGAATTAGTGTGGGTACCTTAGTTTTTTTTTTTTCTTTTCTTTTTTCTTTTTTCTCTAAACCTGAATGTACTACTTCCATCTTCTGATAAATTAGTGTGGGTACCTTAGCTTTTTTTTTTTCTTTTCTCTTTTTTTTCTTTTTCTCTTTGTTCTTTTTTCTCTTTCCAGCTGGGTACCTTAGTTTTTGTCATATAATCACTTTTGTGATAGGACAAGTGGTGCTCCATTTCTGCCAGAGCCCAGAGCCCAGTATCTTGCCAAGAGATGTCTTCAAAATTTTAAAAAAATTCTCTTATATACATAAACAAGAAAATATTCTTTAGCCTTAAAAGGGAATTAAATTTTGACACTTGCTACTGCATGGATAAATCTTGAAGCCATTACGCTAAGTGAAATCAGCCAGACACAAAAGGAAAAATGGTGTTTGATTTCACTTATATAAAGTACATACACCTAGAGTACTCAAAGTCATAGAGATAGAAAGTAGCATGGTGGTTGCCAGGGGGTGAGGAGAGAAAATAATGGGGAGTTATAGGTATAGAGTTTCAGTTTGGGAAGATAAAAATTCTAGAGCTGGATGATGCTGATGCTTGCACAAGGTGAATGTACTTATTGACACTAAACTGTTTCCTATAAATGGTGAAAACGGTTTTATGTTATGTATATTTTACCACACACACACACTATGCTATTAATGCCAAAAGAAAAAAAAAAAAGTCTAGGTATTCCTCTTCTCATACCATATGGTTAACTAATCAAATGGTTGTATGACTATTTGGGGAATTCTGGGAGAATTATTGCTATTAGCCTCACTATGAAATTGCTGGGTATTTCCTTCTGGGGACCTGGCCTCATTGTAAGTCAATTGATTTTGAAGATACATCTTCAATTTATTTTTATTTTATACATAAAGTAATACTGTTTTTAAGTGGCCTTAAGGAAGCCATGTTTTATTAATAATCTCCAAACCACTCTGTGGGTCAACCTTCTTAAGTGTCACTCCAAATTATTCACTCATTGTGATAATCATGATCACTTGCTTCTGATGGTTAAGAACTGGCACTTGGTCTATGGCTATGCTATCCTGAACAAGCCCGATCCCGTCTGATCTTGGAAGCTAAGCAGGTTTGGGCCTAGTTAGTACTTAGATGGGAGACCACCTAGGAAGACTAGGTGCTGTAGGTGTAAAAAAATAAGGGATTGTAAGTTGACAAGGTCCTTGCAATCTGTGAGGTCAACCAAGGGTTGCCTCTCCTTAAAAAAAAAAAAAAAAAAAAGAAGAAGAAGAAAGAAGAAGAAAGAGAGAGAGAGAGAGAGAGAGAGAGAGAGAGAGAGAGAGAAGAAAGAAAGAAAGAAAGAAAGAAAGAAAGAAAGAAAGAAAGAAAGAAAGAAAGAAAGAAAAGAAAGGAAAGAAAGAAAGAAAGAAAAAGAAAAGAGAACTTGGTCACTAATCTTCTAGAACTCTATTATTCTTATTGAAATTAAGAAGCCCATTATTCTAGTTCTTTACATGATTGCTTATGTAATCCTTATAACACATTAATGAGGTAATGACTTGTCTCCCCATTTTATCAATGAAGACTTTGAGACAGAGACTTTTGGGGGCATTTGTTTTAAAAAGTAAGATATTATTAGTCAGAAATACTTCCATGACAAAAATTCCCTAATATATATTCATCAAAATTATTATGAGCGAAAATTAAGAAATTTTGATATCTCAAGTAGAAGTTCCATTCTCCTTCAAAAAGATGTAATTGATATGAATTCCTTTATATCATTCCTGATAGTCAAGATGAAATTTCAAGGTAAATGCTAAGACTAAACAGTTAAAAATGACTTATTTCTATGAAATAAAGTGCCAGAAGTTATTCTGCTAGTTTTCTTTTAAAAATTTTGTTTTACTATGTAAAACCTTTTACTTTCAAGTAATAACAGAGTTTAAAAAGGCTTTAAAGTGACTCTGAAGAGCAAGAAAGCAGCATCTCAATTGACTCACCAGACCTTACTCATAGTTATAATCTCATTTGTGATTCACCTTGCTGTTCATCATTTTGGTTTTATAGTCTGAAATCCCATAAAACAGAACCTCAGAAAATAAATGGCAGATTAACTTAAGTACAAAGGGATGAATGGTTATGATATCAAACAGATACAAGATATGCTTAAAGAAATATCTGAGGTGTAAGGTATCAAATAGGTCAAAGAAGCAGTTTCTTCTATATAAGATATAAATTATATACTTACATACATAACGTGTGTTTTTGTCTGTGTGTATATGCATGTACATTCATATATTTATATATATTATATATATGTATATATATACATGTGTGTATATATATATATACACACACACACATATATATATATACACACACGTATATATAGCAAAAGAGTAAGGAGGGTTCCTGAGACGTGACCCCCCAGGAGAGTGTTTGAGTAGTAATGAGAGTCCAGCAGCTAAGGGAGAGTACAGCATTGTTCTAGGCCCAAATGGAAAATATATTCTTTAAAACTTTGAAACAAAACTTCAATAGTTATTTTTATACATACACAGAAATACATGATATTTCATTGTTGTTATACTGTAGAAATATTATAAATAAGAAAGTGAAACATTTTTCTTCTGTATGTACGGATTTTATGGCCAAAAGGCAAAAGATAATGAAGTTATATTTTAATGAGATTTATAAGGACAATAAATTTGGGATGTACCACAATCTAATTGCCTGTAGTCAGTCAAAATTTTTAATAAATGCTTTTTTGAAATGTATAGTATTTCGTATATTGTATATTGAACAGTCTTATTTATTAGTAAAAGGACAAAATTTAGTATAATACACCATATTAAAATGCAAGTGAATCATTTCATTCAAATTTTTATATTGCATTTTAAAAATCTGTTTTCAACAAATAACAGCTTAGGGTTACTGAATTGATTTAGAATCAAAAATTAAATTATCTCACTGGTCTGATGCATGTGCAAAATAAAATTTCTTTTCATTTACAGAATTCAGCTTATGTGTAAAGATTTTTTCTTTATAAACCACTATTTTTTATGTGGAATAGGAAAAGAAAAAATATTTAATTGGATGGCCATTTATCTTGGGATTTCTAAATATGTTCCAGATGTCCACAAAGATTAAAATACTACAAACAAATTATGTTTTATTTGTCTGTTGTGGATTCGGAAAAAAATTTAAGAGGACATAACATAGACAGTAAATGGTAATTTAATTAACTCCATGGAAATGTACATGCTCATGCAATATCTTTAATATTTATAAGGTAGAAGACATTGAATAATAAAAGTCAGAGATTGTTAGACTTAGGAGCTAAACACAGTAATATCTTCTATTCATCCTTCTCCTTCTGATGGTAAGAAAACTATGGCCCAGAGAATTAGGTGACTTTCCCACAGCTATACAACTATTTGGGGAAAATTAAATGATTCATTGGAGAATTTGTGACAGAAAAACATTTATTTTGTTAATATATTTTTATTCTGTAAAAAAAATCATATTTTAAAAATATATATATTTTTTCCTGCTATGCACAACAAAATCTCATTCTCCTTGGAAGACTATACAGAAAGAAGTAAACAAAAACAATAAGTTTTAGTTATTTGAACTAAATAATGTTTAGATTGGGATTTAATGGAAAATATTTTCATGTATTTAGCAAAACTCAAATATTCTTTTGAGACAGAGGGTAGTAGTAGAACAAGTAAAAGTTTCAGTTTCCAGTGACTCTGTATTTGAAACCAGCCCAGTACTTTAATTTTGTCAGACTCAATCTTCTCATTTGTAAAATAAAGACGATATTACTACGTGGGATTGTTGTAAGTATTAAGTTTATGTAAAATATGGAGAACTATGGCATCTAAAGTTTATTCAATATATTCTATTCTATTCACAAAAATATCAAAAAACTGAGGTTGATATAAAAAACCATTCTGTACCTACATAACTGCTCCTTTTTCACAATGAAATTGGAGAATTTCAAAGACATTTTGAACTCTGTAAAAGTTAATTTCTTCATAGTTATGTGGTAGTACTTTTTTATTCTATATTATCCTGGCCTCCGACCATGTCCTTCTCACTTTTTGTCTTATTATCAAATACACATTAAATATTTACTTAGTACAAACAAATAAGAAAACAATACAGTGTTGTGTTATAAGAACAGTATCTGAAGCACAGGCAGATGATGGTATATAAGTCTGCGGCACACACACTTACGCCAAAATAGCAAAGAAGGCTTCCTGAGAAGTGATCCCTCAAGAGAGTGAGGGAGCGGGAATGAGCATCCAGCAGCTGAGGGAGAGCTTCCTAGGAAGGATACAGTCTTGTCCTAGGCATAAAAAGAAGATGAAACATAGCAGGTTTAGAGAGCAACTAACTTGCTATAGCTAAGTTGGAAGATGTTTGTGCAAGAAATGGGATATAAATATGAAGAATATGAAGAAGTGCCCAGAAAATAGATCATAAAGGGCCTGATAAATCACAAAAAGAACATTTTAATTTTTTTTTCTGAAATCAATTAGGATTCTCTGGATAATTATAAACTGCACACAATTAATTCAAAATGGATTAAAGACTAATTTAAGGTCTAAAACCATAAATATAGAAGAAAATGGGCAGTAATCTTCTGGACATTGGTCCTAGTGATTATTTTTTTGGATTTAACATGAAAAGCAAGACAATAAAAGCAAAATAAACAAGTGGGAATATATTAAACTGAAAAAGCTTCTGCACAGAAAAAGGAAACCATGAACAAAAAGGAAACCATGAAAAAGCAACCTATGGGATAGGAAAAAGTACTTGCAAATTATATACCTGATAAGGCATAATATCTAAAATATATTTAAAAACTTATAAAACTCAATAGCAAAAAAATCTGGTTAAATAAATGAGCAGAGGATTTGAATAGACATTTTTCCGAAAGAGAAATACAGTGGCCAACGGATACATGAAGGGTGGTCATTACTAATCATCAGAGAAATGCAAATTAAAACTATGCTGAGATGCCACCTCATAAGTGTAGAATGGCTATTATCAAGAAGACAAGACATAAGAGTTCATGAGTCTTTGGAGAAAAAAGAATGCTTGTGCATTGTTGGAGAAAATGTAAATTGATGCAGCCACTATGAAAAACAGTTTGGAGGTTTCTCAAATAAAAAAAATAGGACTACCAATACAGCAATTCTACTTCTGGGTATTTATCTGAGGAAAACAAAAACACTAACAAAAAGATATATTCACCCTGAGGATCATTGCAGCATTATCTGCATAGTCAAGATGTAGAAACAGCCTATGTATCCAATGATACATGAATGAATAAAGAAACTGTGATATATCTATATAATGGAATATTATTCAGCTGTCAAAAAAGAAGGAAATCTTGCTATTTGTGACAGCATAGATAAACCCTGAGGGCATTATGCTAAATGAAGTAAGTCAAACAGAAAAAGACAAATGCCATATGATTTTTACTTACATGTGGAATCTAAAAACAAACAAACAAGCAAACTAAAATAAAACAAAAAACAAAACACGCAAGCTTATGGATACAAGGAACAGGTTGGTGATTGTTAGAAGTAGAATGTGAGTGAAATAGATGAAGAGGGTCAAAAGATACAAACTTTCAGTTGTAAAATAAGTCATGGGTATGTAATGTACAGCATGGTGACTATATTTAATAAAATTGTGTTGCATATTTGAAAATTCCTAAGAGAGTAAATCTTGTAAGTTCTCATCACCAGAAAATAATTTATAATTATGTATGGTGACGGGTGTTAACCAGACTTATTGTGGTGACCATTTCACAACATATACAAATATTGAGTCATTATGTTGTACACCTGAAGCTAATATAATGTTATATGTCAATTAAAAAAATACTATTATTATATTGATGGGTCTATAACAAAGCATGAAAGAGGAATGCTTATTATACCACTGATCACTCTTATACATCCTTCCTGCCAACCCAAGATGATGGAATTTAATCATTGCCATTAAACTTTGTCTTACCATCCCCAAAAGGAAAAAAAAATAGAGAGAGGAAGCTCTGCTTGTAGAGCTTTTTTTTATTTCAAAGAAGAATCTTCTTGATTTGGGGGGCCCTTTTGGCCACTGGCCTCATCTAGGAAGATCTGGGATAGTATATGAGGATCCAGAGGACGAAGCAAGAAAGAATTCTTTCTTTGATACCCGGTGTTTTGAGGCCTCATGAATATTTTCATTTACAAGTATGTTCGTTTTACTTCATTTTTGATTTCTATGAATATTTTTCTAAATTGCCAGAACACTGGTGCATTTTAAAAAGGAGAAGAAAAGCAGTCTTTGACTGCTGATAACTAGCCAACAACTAGTCTGCCACTGCTAGGTAGGCGTTTAGAAGACGGCTAGTAACTCACAGATAGGCCAGGGTATTCTCCTGTGGAACGTAAGCAATTTTACAGAATACCATCAGACAGAAGCTCTCTTTGATCATAATGGATCAACATGAAAACATGTCTATTTCTTAAAAAATTATGAACTCAGAAGAAATAACATTTACCAAATCACAAAAATGATCAAACCATCCTTTTATTCTGGCTAATATGAGTGACTTGCTGCACTCATTATTGTTTTAAATTCATTATTGTATTAAACCTGCTTCTTTCCTCCCAGCTCAGATAAGATCTATTAAGATGCCCAAGTATAGAATTATCTTTATATTCTGACAGCACACAAGAAAAGCAAGCCCACTTCCTCATATCTTCCCCCAAATCACAAACATAAGTCAAATTCTATTAGTCCTTCCTATCGCCCTATTACCGAGATACTCCAGCTTTATATGGTATGCTTTATTCTTTGTTGCAACACATAAAAAAACAAAACAAAACTGCAGAACTTTGTTCAACTATAATTCATAAGAGAGCATTGACAGTTTTAAAATGTTTTTAGACTGTTTTATACACATTAAAATCATCAATGCTCTCTTATGATATACATATATATATATCAAATTATATATATATATATATCATATAATATATATAGAGATCATTTGATCATTTGGTCATTTGATCATTTCATTGTTACCATCACCAAACATTTCAGATTCTGAGGCCTTCTACCTTATTCTAAAGCTGTTGATGAATATTTCTCAACTCCTCTAATAAAATTTAAGCTTCTGGAAAGTTTTTAAAAATTGTGTCAAAAAATCATTTCAAAATTGTAGATATTTTCATTCATTCATCAAATATCATTAAATGCTTTTAAGTTCAGAGCTATCATACAATTAATAGTAGATGAATAAATGAAAGAAGTCATGTGCAAATTAATACTTAAAATATCAGTGAGAAACTGAGGTCCAACATTTGTCTTCTTTTGCTTGATTCTTCCAGACACCAATGACACCTATGAGAAGTGATGGGATGGTGACCTGGAAAGAATATTTTTCTTTGTGCAAAAACCATTGTCATGTGTTATATTCAAATACTTAAACTTTAACATAATTAAAGCCATTTCTAAAGAATTTTACCAAAGTGATACAGTTTGGATAATTAATTTTAAGAAAGATGTCAGCAAGCTATTTACATTCAGGAAGCCATGAGCTCTAAATCTCATTCCCTCTTGAAAAGGAAGATGTGCTAGTGACTGTCATCTACTCCACAATTACAGCTCCTGTATGTTTTGCTAGTTAGTAGTGCGAAGAGATCTGTATCTAGACTTGGCTCAAACAGATTGTGTGATGGGAGTCCTGGGGAACATTTATGATGCTTGTGCTATTGCAACTGCTGTTCTGGGTTTTCTTTTTCCTGTTTCAAAGACTGGCTGTGACAGTGGCAGAAACAGACAGTGATTTAAGACTGAAGGATAGTGCTGCTGTTATAGTTGTGGTGTCTGTGATGAATGGAGGCATGGCAAGCAAGAGGAAAAGAAGATGTGAAATAAGAGAAGAAGGATAAAAAACGACAGATTTAAAGCCATTCTCTAAAACATCAGCAGTTTACCCTATGAAGTAAAACTACACAATTTTAATAAGAGATTTTATAAAATATGGTGCTGAATTTGTTTGAATCATGGTTTTAAATATAAATCACTATATACTTAAAAATTATCTTAGCCTGGGAGAAAATTTAAATTATTTTTTTGTTCTTGGATGTCTTGAAATTTTTATTTTTGCTTAAATAGTGTAAAAAAATATCGTTTCAATAAAATATGAGGTGAGATAGAAAACATGATAAATATTACCATTATTAATGAGCAAAATAATAATGTGCTACCATATTTTGCTATCATTTTTAAAAAACTTCATAAAATATTAAGATGGATGTTCTAAAATTTAATTATATAAACAAACATTTACATAGCGTAATTACATAATTTCTATAGTAGTGGCTGCTATAAGAAACAAACAAACAAACAAAAAGAAACATAAGATATATTTTCACTCCATTAAAATTTTCAAATATTGTTTAAAATCTAAAATTTGGATGCATGAAACAATCGATGAACAAAAACGAAGTCAACAAATAATACAGGGCAATAGGGAACGTCCTTTTGGGATTTTGGTAAAAACAGAAAGCAAAAGAACAATGTTAAGTGGCTTTATTATGAATGCTTCAATAAAACACATCCAATGGCTCATCCAATGGGCCAAGAGGGTAATTATAAGGGTTCCAATTTTTACTCTCAGCTGTGTTTACCTAGAATTTAGTCATCTCACATCATGTCTGTAGGATTGGTGTAATGAATTTCAGAGGAAGCAATTTGCATGAGATATGAGGAATTCCCTGAGAAGAAATTCATTCCAGGAAGGAGGAGACTACAAGGCATCCATGCCTGTTCCGAAAGCAATATTGTCGGGTGAAGAAACACAGACAATTTTACATATGGTTTACCTCTCACCTAGACACTATGGATTCATACTACTCCATAAGGGGAAGAGATATTCCTGGAATAAGTAAAGTCTGTCATTTACAAAAATCTCTGTAATACATTGGGAATACAAAGCAGCACTTTTGGGGCTGAGGTGTAACTAGAGGAGTATGTGCGGGTGATCCTCTTGTTACCTCAGAAAACATAGCATTGACTAGATACATGACCTGGATTACATCTCCAGTGTGGGCTTTCCAGAGAAAGTAGTTTCTGCACAGTGAGGCACCTGCCTCAACAAGAGGTGAGACCAGGGACACTACTGTGAGAGCATCACATCAGCCCCTACAGGAATGGTAACAGACAGCCGCAGTGAGTTTGTGTACTTGCACAGTACTTATGGGCACTGGATGACAACAAGGAGGGAATTTGAGCTTAAATAGCTGAAATAATGCATACATACACACTCATACAACTCCTTCTGGAAAATCTCAGAAATAATTTTGGGGGGGAATGTTGAAAGATAAGGTCATAAAAGTGCCACATAGGTAGACATCTTAGTCCCTTCAGGCTGCTATAACAAAATACAATAAACTGGGAGGCTTATAAATAACAGATTTTATTAATCACAGTTCTGGAGACTGGAAAGTCCAAGATCAAGGCTCTGGCAGATTCACTGTCTAGTAAAAGCCCATTTTCTTGTTCACAGATAGCCATCTTTTCTCTGGGTCCTCACATAGCAGGAGAAGTTCTCTGGGGTCTTTAATAATAGCATGAAGTTTGTTCCCAAAGGCTCTGTCTTCATGACCCAATCACTTGGAAAGGCCCCATTTCTTAATATCATTTCATTGGGGATTAGATTTAAACATATGAATGGTTGGGGGAAATAATAGTCTATGGCAGTAGAAGATGGCAAATCCAGAGAAATACTGTTTTAATCGTCAGAAATCTTATCCCCTACCTCCCAGAACTGGGACTTTGGAATCAAATGCTTCAGAGAGTTTTGTGTAGACAGAGAAGAGTCTTTGTATGTATGAATGAATGTATCTATGTATGTATGTATGTATGTATTCTGGAAGAACATAGTGCTTACTGTTTTGAGGAAGAGAATACGGTAAATAGAAAAATCAGTTGAGCTGTACATGCACTGGGTTGTTATTAGTTCTAATCAAGATTTCTTTTTGGAACCTATACATTTGATTAAGTTTTGCCAGAAAAGGCTAGCCTGGAGTTTATGGATTCTTAGTTCAAGCTGTAATATGTCCAACATAATGCCACATGATGAAACTAAAACTCATCTTTAGTTAAACTGTCCTCCACACATTGTCCTGTGAACCACATAGGGACCTCAGGGAGAACAGATGTGTATTTATAGCAATAGAGTGTTAGTGCTTCTGAGAGTGAACTCTAGAACTGAACCTTGGATTTTCAGCTTACAAACTATGCAAACCTAAGCAAAACTGTTGGCCTGTAATAACTTCAGTTCTCACGTGTAAAAAGTGTAATAAATTAGAATAATAGTAATAGTAATAATACCATCTATTTCATGTTGTTGCCAGAGTATTAAATGTGTAATATTTGTAAAAGAACTTAGAAGAGTGTTTCGTCCATATTTACTATTTGCTAAACGCTAACTCCAGTGATGTGCACTTAGGGATATTTGGTACTTATTTCCGGCTTATCTAATTTGATGACAGAGAAATTTTCAATGTAGCTCTTTAACTTAAAATAATTTATATTTACAATATACCCACAAGCAATATTTCTATTTTAGTTTACTTAATGAAAATAACTTCAAAGGAAATCTGATTAAAAAATATTTTTACATAATCATAAAGTTCAATAGTACTAATGCTTCTCTACTCTGAAGTTATTAAATATCAAAAATTTTTATATTTTAGTTATTTATGTATCAATATAAAATATAGCAGAAATAACAAAAACTATAAGAAGGCTCCACATGTTTTAAAATACAAAGCTATGTGGTTTGGAAAATAAAATCTCTATTATTCCAAAATTCTAGTCTAAAAGGCCTCTTGTTAGTTTCAATAATCTGCAAAAAGATTATTCAGATACTTATGGAATTTATCTGGGATCTACGAAAAAATCTAAAAGACAAATTCAGATGCGATCATTTTTGCTACACATGTGCTTATACTGAAAAGATTCACTACTGATGGAAAATATTTGTAGCAAAGCAAATGAGATTTTTTTTTTAAGATAATTGAGTAAAATAAAGGCTATATAAAGTTAATGTTATCAATGTAAAGAGCTATTTAAATTTCTTTTAAAGCCCTGATATATAAACATTCATTACTTTAATCAATTACTTACTATTAGCACTGTGGGCAAACCACTCTGGAAGGTGATGTAGGAGGATATAAAATTCACTTGATAGTTTTAAAATTTAGAATAATCTACAAGAAATTTACTGTGGACCAAATTAATATGTTGAAGCCCTAAACCCCGGCACCTCAGTATATGACTATATTTGTAGATAGGGCCGCTAAAGAGGTGATTAAGTTAAAAAAAAAAAAAGGCCATTAGGATGAGCCTTGACCCAATCTAAGTGATATCCTCACAAGAAGAGGGCATTGGGTACACAAATGGACACCACAGGCATATGCGCACAGGGGAAAGAACCTGTGAGGACATAGAGTATGTTGGCTACCTTCAAGACAAGGAGAGAAGTCTCATGAAAAAACAAACCTGCCAACTTTATCTTGGACTTCAAGCCTCTAGAACCGAGAGAAAATTAATTTCTGTTGTTTAAGTTAACCAGTCAATGGTATTTTGTTATAGCAGCCCCAGAAACTAACACAAAAATCTACTACTTTCTAAAATGATTTGTAGACTAGAATTAATGCACTTTTCTACCTCTGAATTTTCTTCAGTAATTACTGTTTATATTTGTAAAGCATTTCATGATATGTTGCATTTTTCAGTGTTGTAATTGTTTAATCTTTCCAGGTAGATTATGGACCACTCAAAGACAAAAAAATCATGTGTTATTTATGTACTTGACTTATGTAGCACAGATTTATGCCTTACAGTATAAGTTAAACAACTGTCTATTAAGCGAATGTTTGATTTGATTACTAGAGTAGAAACTGTGAAAGAAGGAATTATATGTATCTAGGACATAATGTATCATCATTAAGATGTTAATGAAAGTAAAGAAAACACAGAGGGGACCAATTTTGGGTAAATTCATTGAGTTGAATTTGGGTATAGTAAAGAAGAAAATGAAGGTAAGAACTGAACCTTGAGAAGCATGGATATTAAAAGGTTGAATATAAGAAAAAGTACCAGTGAAGAAGTTGAGAGAGCACAGAGGAAAGAGCTAGAGAGAAAAACTCAATACCAAAGAGGAAAAAAAAATTTAATAAATAGTCAATTTGTCAAATACTAAATAGAAAGCAAAAGACAGGAGCACTAAATTAATAGTGAATGATTATGAAGTGAAATAATAATAATAACCTTAGCAGTAAAACAGACACAAAGTCTACAAACAAAGGTTGAAAGAAGTACATGTGTTAATTAATACTATTGCTCATTTATATATAGTTCTTCTTTTCTTTCAGGTACACAAAAGTCTCTCCTTACCTGTGACATACAGATGGGTGAGATCAGGTGACTGATGCTGACTAATGAAATCTGAGGAAAAATAACATATTACACTTTGACTAACATATTTAATTACCATAAAAAGCAACTCTGTGTGTTTTCCTACTACTGTGACAAGAATACTCACATGACCCAGGAAGCGCAACTTTGTCAAGAGGGTGTTTAAGTGACTTTGTGGAGCAAGAGTCCACTATCCTGATTATTAAATGAGCCACGAAGAAATTGAAATGCTTTACCTAGGCTAACTTGTTAGGTGTTTTCTGATGGATGACTAGTTAAATGTATGGTAGTTTGAGAGGTAATCAAAATGAAGGTAATAGTTTTGAGTTGAGTGACAATATTTTTGTAGCTAAGGAGAATGAATAAGTAGATGAATGAAAATATTAAGAGAGGTATAATAAATGAAAGAATTATCCAGAGAAAATAAGACAAAATTCTCAATTTCTTGGAAAGTTGTATGGATGAAACTCATGGCTGACTTTACCATGGGCTCGTGGACATGGGGTCTAACCAAAGGATGTGCAGAGGTGAAGCCATGCAGAGAACAAGTGAGAAATGGAGGCACAGCTGAAATTGTATCTATTATACCCAGGATGAGAAAAAGGAAATGAATTAATGCTTACATGAATGTTAGAAGGGCAACCATTGAAGTGTTAAGAATCTCTAAAATTAATCTGTCGTTGTAATAGCCAAGCTTGAACAAAGTTTAAATGTAGCCCAGAAGGAAAAATGGTTAATTTCATCTGAAGAATATCAAGGAAGGATAAAGACAGGAGATAAAATTCTTATAAGTGTTTTGGATGACACACAAGAGTTTGAGTGGGAGATCAATTAGGGGGAGGTATTTCAAGTAGAGATCTAATGGGGGAAAAATACATCACTGGGTGTTTCAGAAATATAAGTGTAGACTAATAAAGCTATGGGAAACTAAGAAAAATTAGGCAAATTACACATCTATGTTCTTTATTTTCCTTGCTTAGGATTTGGACTTCATGCTAGAGGGAAATGGTTCTGTTAAATCTGATAAACAATACAGCAACATATAACATCTTCCTTTCTAAGATTATACCCCAAATGACTAATACAATTTAAATTCCATTAAAAATGTATCCAAGTCTGCATATCTTATAAAGTTCTATGTGATTCAAATTTTTTATTTGTTCCGTGGTATTGTAATAATAATTTGTGGAGTGTTATTTTGTTGTCAAAAGAGGAATACTAACATCACACTTTTAAAATTAAAAACTATTTGCCAGGCCTGCCAAAGGCTTATTTAAATTTTGTGATTGAACTGCTTGGTCCATTTTGCAAAGTGACATAAGAATATTTGTTCTTAATTTGTGCATATGTGTATGTGTATGTGCGTGCGAGCATGTGTGTGTGTGTGTGTGTGTGTGTGTGTGTGTGTGTGTGTGAGGGAAACCAGAATGTCAACAATTTTAGAAAGGAAGAAATTATTTAATGAAGCTATAAAACAAAAGCAGCGAAATAATATGGAAAAGTAATATATAGGATGATCATTCCAATATATATCAAACTTCAAAGTGTTTTTTGATGTTTTCTACTAATTAAAAGGACCCATTCCAGGTACATACAGAGATTTATTTCAATAAAGTCATATTTAAACTTTCGATGCCTTACTTTAGTGCTTATCTTTAAATTTGTGATCATCTCTACAGTGCTACTTTTAATACCTTAACTTTTGGCAATGTTCTAAACAATTCTGAGGGACAACTAATATAATCACTTTCAATAACTCCTCGAGTAACGAAATTCTGTCATTTGCTTAAGAAATCTTCCAAAATAATCTCAATTACCATTATGAAGAAAGTTTTTACTTAGTCAACTCTGATTATAGTTGCTTCCTTATTTTTAATTTCACACTATCTTGACATTAACTTAATCATCAGTCATCTCTCATCTGTATTTCTATTATGTCTTTTCTATCCTTTCATTATAGCAATTGTCTCACTGCTATGATTATTCTATACCTCCAAGACTCTCCTCGAGAAAAAGGATTATGTTTTAATCTCAATAATCATATTTAATGAGATTTCAATACTTTTTATTTAAATAAAGTTTTCATCAAGGTCATTTAATGGTAAGATAAATTTCTAAGATGTTAAGCTTCCTAAATTGAAATATTAGTCCACAAAAATGTATAGCCATCAGTTACATCTAAAATATTTCTGAAAAAAGTCTTGAAATTTTCTTTGTTCAAGAGTGACCTTGGATTGTTAAGCAAATATTGTAATGGATATGATAAAGGCATAAATATTAAAATAATGTTGTTTATGTAGAGAAGTTTCACAGTACATGTGAATTTTATACACATTTGATTTTTGAAACATTCATTTATAGCAGATAGGATTTGATTATTATCCTAAACTTTTAGTTATTTTTCTTAAGGATATCCAACTACTAAATTGTACTGGAATATTAACTCAGGCTTCCTAGCTCCAGATTTGCATTTTTCCTACCAAATTATTAGATATATTCAACAGGCAAGGAGTTATGTAATGAAAAAAATCTGTATTAAAGCAGTGAAACCACTGAGAATAAGGGTAGAAATTATATATTAGAAGTATTGATAAAATACAGAAAGGCAGTCTCTAAGAAGAATTTAAACATGAAGTGAAATTTTAAATGTGCCAAACTAACAAGATTGTAAAATAAAAATAAAAATCAACTTGTATTGCTATGAAGAGCTAAAGAAATTAAAACAATTAGCTACAAATTCAATTTATGTAAGTTGTAAAATATAAGAAATAGTCCAATGCATACTTATGAAATAAAATACTATGTTCATTTGATTTTAAAATTATGGAGAAGGTGGAAAATGCAAACACTAACATAGTCCACTGTTACCAAATACACACCCTAATCCCTTTTAAGGTCTGAAATTTCTTTAGAACAAAATGTAATTTAGAAGTCAAGCACAGAAGGGTCAGAAATAACAGGAAAGATAAACACCATTTATCTCCCTATGAAAAAATTTATAGCTAGACTAGTGATGCAATACTTACATTATGCTGACATACAGGCTCTTAAGACTTATGTTGAAGGCTGGGTACAGGAAAATAATAATGTGCATTTGTGCATAGTTTTGAAGGATGGTGGTAACATCAGCATTACATTGTCCTTGCTAAGTCACTCTTGTTTATTAGAATCTACTTTAAGAGCAAAATTTTTGCAGAACACTAAGGTTGAACCTAATGGATAAGGATTTTATATTGCCTTTGGGATGCTATTCTATGGAGACATCATTTGAAGTCTTACATTTGTATCAAATTAATGTCAAGGTTGTTTGCAAAAATTTGTGCTGTTCTGAAATTTTCTGTTAACCAAAGACAGAGAATTTCTTTAAAATTCAACTTTCTTTTTATGTGTATTTCACTTTCATTTTTCATAATAACATGACATAATAAAATAGACACATCTTCTGTGTGTAATAACCAAAGTTTTAGATTCAAAAAACTAGACTTCAAATCCAAATTTGGTACCTACTAGCTAAATGCTCATATGCAAGTTACTTATGCTACTTCATCTATTAGTTTTCTAAAAACATAAAAAAATATGAAATTAACACCTACCACTTAGGGTGAATATTAAATAACATAATACAAAACCATGCCTTTTAAATAATTGGTAATAATTATATATTTGTGAGAGATTCTGCTATTTGCATCTCTAAAAATTATACTTCTCTCCTCATTACTGTCAGAATCCTTGAAGCTTCTTGAATTAGTATTGAACCTGATTATCATCTCCATCCCTTTGGAGCCAGTCATAGCAGAAGTCATAGCAGAATTTAAGTTGCACTTTTCTTATTTTAAGCCATATCCTTCTTTCTTGGTATGCCATTTTCATTCAGGCTGGAAAACAGATGCAGTGACTAATGATGAAGCTACCACCTTGAAAGTTAAAAGATAGAATTACCCTTAAAATATTAGGATGTCCAAATGATAATAAGAAAATATTTGGTTCCTTAATGTTATTGTATTTCTGCCTCTTTAGTCTTATAATGCTTATCTCTGGAGGTCTTATTTTAGAACATGAGAAAAACAAGTATTTAGTTAAGGCAGTGTATCAGGTGTTCTGTAACATGCATATAAATACAATCCTCACTGAAATAAGGTTTGATATTTACATTAATGCTATGTAATTAGAGTCATTTCTGCTATGTAAAATCTTACATTATATAATTTTATGACTATCATACTCTAATTAGATAAAAATAGTTCATTTAAAAGTTATTCTTCAAAGGATTTATCTATCAACTTTATAAGAAACAATAAAAGCTAATTTTTAAATAAAATAGACACTATTTTGAGTGCCCACTATGTCAAAGTGCACAGTATTTAAATGAATATCAACACAGTTTTATACAAATCTGATGGTACTCACAAAGCAAAAACCTAGAGTAGATTCATAAAACATTTAAAAAGAGAGAGAATTAGAGCATATCACTACAGCATATTACCAATTCACAATGGAAGGTAGCAAGAGCATCAAAAATGGACAACGGAAATACAAAACAGCCAGAAAACAATTTTAAAAGAGCATTAGTTATTCCTTACCTAGCAACAACTACTCTAAATATAAATGGATTAAGTTCTTCAATCAGAAGGCATAGAGTGGCTAGATGAACAAAAAGACAAATTTTCATCTATATGCTGCCCACAGAAACTAACACACAGGCTCAAAGTAAAGGGGTGAAAAAGAAATTCCATGCAAGTGTAAATCAAGAGAGAGCAGGAGTACCTATACTTATATCAGAAAAAAAGTAGATTTTAAGCCAAAAACAGTAATGAAAGACAATAAAGGATATTATATAATGATCAAGAAGACATAGCAATCATAAATATATACACACCTGACAATGGAATGCGTAAATATATTAAGCAAATACTAACAGATCTGAAGGAAGAAGCAAGCAACAATAAAATAATAGTAGGAGACTTTAATATCATAATTTTAGCAATGGATAGATCATTCAACAGAAGATGAACAAGGAAACATTGGACATGAATCATATTTTACATTAAATAGACCTAACAGACAAAAATAGAACGTTTTATGCAATAGCAGCAAGATACACATCCTTCTCAAGCACACGCAGAACATTCTCAGAACAGATCATATGACAGGCCACAAAACAAGACTTAGCAAATTTAAGAAAGTTAAAATCATACCAAACACCATTTCTGATTATGACAGTATAAAACTAAAAGTTAATAGAGGAGAAAAGCTAAAAAATTATACAACATACTCTTGGGTAAATGAGTCAAAGATATATCAAAAGGGAATTTAAAAAATATCTTGAAACAAATGAAAGTGGAAAAACAATATATCAAAACAATATATCAAATCTATGGGATGCTGCAAAAGCAGTTCTAAGAGGGAAAAATTTTTTAAAATTTAAACAATATGGTACTGGCATAAAAGCATACATATAGACTAATGAACACAATAGAGAGTCCAGAAATAAACCTTCACATGTATAGTCAACTAATATTTCAAAAAGGATCCGAGAAAACTCAAAAAAGAAAAAATAATCTCTTCAATAAATGGCATTGGCAAAACCAGATAACCACATGCAAAAAAATGAAGTTAAGTTCCTGTTTTAAAGCACAGAAAAATTAATTTGAAATGAGTTAAAGCGGTAACATAAGAACTGAAACCATAAGACTCCCAGAAGGAAAAAAAAACTTCCTTGATGTTGGTGGCAGAAATAACATGCTGGATATATACCAAAATCACAAGTAATAAAAGCAAAAATCAATAAGGGAGACTACATCAAACTAAAAACCTCCTTTACAGCAAAAGAAACAATCAACAAAATGAAAAGGCAAAATATGGAATGAAAAAAGACTTTTTCAAACTATATATCTGATATGGAATTAATATTCAAAATACATAAAGAACTCATAAAATATAATAATTAAAAATAATCTGACAAAAAATTTGAGCAGAGGAATGAATAGATATTTTTCTAAAGAAGACAAACAGATGGCCAACAGTACAAAAAAAAACATCATAATCCCTAATGATTAGGAAAATGCAAATGAAAACCAAAATGAGATATCACCTCATACTTGTTAGAATGACTATCAAAAACACAAGAAATAAGTGTTATCAAGGATGTGAAGAAAAGAAAACCATTGTGCACTGTTGGTGGAAATGTAAATTGATGCAGCTGCTATAGAAAACAGTATGGAAGTTCCTTAAAAATAGAACTACTATATCATCCAGCAATTCCACTTCAGAGTATTTATCTGAAGGAAATGAAAACACGAGCTCAAAAAGATATATGCATTCCCATGTTCATTGCAGCATTATAAACAATAGCCAAGATATGGAAACAACCTAAATTTCCATCAGCTAATAAATAAGATGTGATATGCACATGGCCCACACACAAAATGGCATATTATTTAGCCACAAGAATAAAGGAAATCTTGGCATTTGCAAAACCTAGGTGGATCTTGACGGGATTATGCTACGTGAAAGGAATGAGAGAAAGACAAGTACTGCTTGGTAAAACTTATAAGTCGAATCTAAAAAAGTAGAACTTCTCAAAACAAAGCATAGAATGGTGGTTTCCAGGGAATGGGGGATGGGAGAGATTGAGAGATATTGGTCAAAGGGTACAAATGTCCTGTTAGAAAATGAGTAAGTTCTGGGGGCCTAATGCACAGTATTGTAATTATAGTTAATAGTAATATGTGACATAGTTGAAACTTTCTAAGAGAGTAGATCTTAGAAATGTTTTCAACACACACATGCACACACAGTAATTATGTGACCTGATAGAGATGTTAGCTAATGCTAAGGTGGACATTATTTTGCAATATATAGGTGTATCAAATTGCACATTATACATCTCAATCTGACATAATGTTACATATCAATTATATCTCAGTAAGGGTAGAAAAAGAAAATGTGCCAGGTAAAATAGGTAAGGCCTTCAAGAAGGAAAAATAACATGGTGAAAGAAAAGAAGAAAGGAAGAAAAAGAAAGAGAGAGAGAGAAAAGAAAAAGAAAGAGTTGATTTTAGACAGAAAGAGACTTTCCTCACTGACTGCTCATTTGAATCATCTGAATAATTTTTCTTAAAAAAATGTTTTTGCCAATTATATCAGAATCTCTAGAAATTTAGCCTGGAAAAAAATATGATTCATTCTGAGAAACATCACCCTTAGACCTAGACACTCCTAATCAACTATTAAATAGAGAAAAATCATACTTTTCCAGAGTGGAACCTGTAAAAAATGCAGAGTTCAGAGCTGCAAATTGTGAGCATTTTAATAAAACATAATTAAACTTTTATTTATTTTTCAAAATTTCTCTAAGCACACTAATTTATTGAATGGGTAATTATTGTCTTCTGTTGATCTGTATTGTTTAAAAAATAATTTAAACATTCTACTTGTTTTTAGTTATTTGTTTCTGCTGGAGGATGAGTTCGTGTGTGTGTGTATCTGCGTGTGTGTTATAATGGGTTGCATCTTTTAATGTCTAATATAGATGAATCTATTCTACATACATACAGAAGTTCATTTAATGGCAACTATTTTTGTGTTCGTGCTTTAAATGTTATGTAATTTATATAGTACGAATATCTTTTATTTAAGCTAAATAAACATAACCAGATAAATGAATTCTTTAAGCAAAATTTCTACAACTTAGAGTATCCCTTGAACAAATAGTGGGAAACATATGCAAGTTTATACTTAATACAAGACCAGATTCTAAAATCAGTCTGTGGTAGGTGGTTTTAGCCTGTATTTAATGGAGACTCTGAAGAATTCTGAAGAATGGAATGGCAAAATGAAATCTACATTTTAGCGAGATTAATTTGGCAATGAATTGGCAGGAATAACAGTTTAAGGACAAAACACCAGGTAGGAAGCTATTACTGTGTTTTAAGTCAAATATGGTGGTAAAGAGTTAGAGGAATAGCAGTGGAAAGTTATAACTAAAAAAAAAAAAAATTAGATTTCAGTATGACCTCAGAAAGGACAGAGACATCAGAATAACTCTGATATCAAATTTATGTTGTCCAGAGAATGTTGACGAATGTTATTGGAAAATAGAAAAAGAGAAAAGAGAAAACACCTGAATTTATAACATAAGGCATTAAAGATGTACAGCAGAAATAAAATAAATGTAGATCCTAGATATAAAAACCATGTAAACAATTCTAAATATCTCCTTAGAGGCACTAGTTCAATAGAAGATTTTCTAGAATAACACTGTTAGTCTTAGACTGAAATAATTTTCACCTGCTAGACAATTTGCCAGGTTCAATTTGTTGCCTTTGTATTCAAGAAAGACCTTTTGATACTTCTTCAATGTGCTCTTAACAGCCCCCTTTTGATTCTCTTATCAATCTGGAATGATACCCAGTAGAATCAAGAAATAGTAGGAGTTTTCTATAAACTATATTTTATTCTGGTTCTTTTCATAAGAAAAGATGAGATATTGTCTACCTCATTCTTCTCTGAGGTTGACCAACATAGATTTGATGCTTCAGTGATGTGCTTTCTATATAATTATTTTCTAGAAACATTTTGTTAATCTGTCTATGATATTAAACTATTTAAGTTATTTAGCTAATGGAACAAGAGGGATTTCACTATGGTTATTTTGGCTTGGCATTATTTAGAAATCACAAATATGATTATTCTATTTTTAGATGAGTCTATTAATGCACAGATAAGTTAAACCATTTACTTTCAGTTACATAGCCAGAATTTAGCAGAAATAGAACCAGATCCCAATAATTTAGCACTCCTCTTTCATTGTTTCTTCCCTATTCCCAATGCCCTTCAACAGTTATTGCAGTAATCATTGTAGACAAGAAATACTATGTTTTGGATTTATAATGTTAAGGGAGAATGATCAACATAAGAGATGTAAATTGAATAATAATGAAAAATTAGTCTTGTGTCCTTGGAAAAAGCATAAAAAGCACACCATAATTAATTGCAGCTGTTTTCACATAGCAATTGTGCAGTTTTCCTTTCTTCCCAGGAGTTGCTGAATCAGGTTATGCAGAAAAGTTGATGTATACCATTCGTGAAAATAAGATGTTTTAGATGCACTATTCTCAGATACAAGGATGGATGACAGTGTGCGACATAATCCCTTCCTGTTTAATGCAACCCAAACCAATCTACATTCTAGAAGTTATTTGATTTCTCTCCTCTGTAGTGCTATCAGATAGCAACTAGCTCTATGGGGATTCCATTCATGCTGAGATTGCACTAGCTAGTGATTACACTGCTGAATCAGTCTGTAATCAATCTTGCATCCTACTGATCTTCTTTGGAGTTTTTATTTTGATCACCAACTAATAGGAAACACAGCATGTTAAAGAATAATATAGTTTCATCTAATTGTAGCTCCATTGAAAAGGCCTCTGGGTACTTGTATTCACCTTTCAATGAAAGTCTTCATAATACTGTCAATTTCTAAAGCCAAAACAGATAATTATTATAGAGTTAGCTTGATTTGTCTTCAGTATAAATGCATCGTTTTAAAAATTCATGTATTCTCAAAACAAATATAAATTTCTATGGTAAAAATGTGCTTTTCTTCTCTATTTTCTTATTCCTTATTAATCCAGACAGTCAGATACTTAAATAAGTAGCAGATGAACTTCATAATTAGGAGATCCCCTCTCCAAATTATAGATGTAATAAAGAAGCATATATATATATATATATATAATATAAATTTAAATGATAATGAAGGTTCTTTCTTACTGTGTGCAGAAAGCACTTTCTAACAGGTAAGGTTGGTAAAGAAACCATGATCAGAAATCTGTTTTCAGCTGCTGCCAAAATTACACACACACACACACACACACACACCACACACACACACGACAAAGGTGTATGAAATAATAATTTGAGGTACACAGAAAATGAAACGAATAAGCATTGGAAAGAAGATGGAGGTAAATGAAGGTGAAATTTTGTATTCTTACAGTGTTGCCAATTTGTATTCTGAGAAGGCAGCTTGATGTGCTAGGTTACCAAATTATCCAAATTCATGTCTGCCTTAGTTTGTGTTTCACAGAAAAGCAGAACCTGAGAAAGTAGCTAGAATGTATAAGATCATGTGGCATTTTGTTCTAGAGAACCAGGGTGGAGATGAGGGAAAAAGAGTAAAACATGGAATAAAGAAAAGAAAATATATTCAACATCCACAAGCCAATCAATGTGATACATTCTATTAACAAAATAAAGAACAAAAAGCATATTATCATCTTAATAGATGCAGAAAAGGCTTTTCACAAAATTCACATTCATTTTTGATAAAAACTCTCAACAAAGTAAACAGAGGGAATGTACCTTGACATACTAGAGGCCGTATATGACAAGCCCACAGATAACTTCATCTTCAATGGTGAAACTTAAAGCTTTTCCTCAAAGATCTGGAAGGAGACAAGGATGGCCACTTTCATTACTTTTATTCAACATAGTTTTGAAAGTCCTTGCCATAGCAATTAGACAAGAAAAAGAAATAAAGGCATCCACTTTAGAAAAAAGAAGTAAACCTGTCACTCTATGCATATGACAAAATATTATATATAAAATCCCTAAAGACTCCACCAAAAAAATACTGTTAGGACTAATAAAGTCAATAAAGTTTCATGATACAATATTGACATACAGAAATCTGTCATGCTTCTATAAATAGTAACAAAATATCAGAAAGAGAAATTAAAGAAACAATCCCATTAACAATTGCATCTTAAAGAATAAAATATCAGGAATAAATTTAACCAAGAAAGTTAAAGGCCTATACACTAAAAACTATAAGACACTGATAAAAGAAACTAAAGAGGACACAAATAAATAAAAAGATATTCCATGCTCATGGATTGGAACAATGTTGTTAAAATGTCCATACTACCCAAAGCAATCTACAGATTCAACACAATCCCCATCAAAATTTCAATAACATTTTTTACAGAAATAAAACAATATTAAAATTTGTATGGAACCACAAAAAAACCCTCAAATAGTGAAGGCAATCTTGAAAAGAAGCACAGCTGGAAGCATCACACTTCCTGATTTCAAGCTGTATTACAAAGCTATAGTAATCACCAGTATGGTATTGACATGAAAACAAACACATAGATCAATGAACAGAATAGACAGCCCAGAAATAAACTGATATATATATGATCGATTAACTTATGACAAAGAAGCTGAGAATATACCATGAACAAAGAATATTTCATTTCATTTTTATCAGCTTCTTTCACTTAGCATAATGTTTTCAAGGTCTATCCACGTTATAACATTTTTTGGTACCCCATTCATTTTAGTTGTCAAATAGTATTCCATGTTATGTATATATGAAATTTCACTTATCCATTCACACATTAAATTAGATATTATCATTATCCATTCAATACAAATGATGTTTGCATTGTTTCTACTTTTTGGCTATTACATAAAATGTTGCTGTAAACATTTGCATAAATATTTTTGCATGGACATATGTTTTCAATTACTTTGGGTATATATATCTAGAATTCTGAGGAATTACCAAACTGTTTCTCATAGTAAGTGTATCATTTTAGAACCTCACTAGCAAAAACGAGGGTTCTAATTTTTTCACATCCTTGCAAATAGTTATTATTCATCTTTTCCAATTACGGTTATCATAGTAGTGGTAAAGTGGGATCTCATTGTGGGTTTAATTTGTATTTGTCTAATAGCTACAAATGTTAAACATCTTTTAATGTGCTTATTGTTTATTTGTATATGATCTTTGGTGATGTCTATTCATTTTTTAATGGATTATTTCTTTATTATTGAGTTGTGAGAGTTTTTATTTATTATATATACAAGCCCTTTATCAGATATATGATTAGAAAATATTTTCCCCCATTATATAGAATGTCTTTTTACTTTTTTATTCTGTCATTTTTTCAAAAAAATTATTTTGAAGAAGTCCAATTTATCTCGGTTTTTTAGGGTATGAGTGTTGTCTTGCCATTTGTGATTGGTGTACTATCTGTGAAGTCATTACCTATTTCAAGATTCCAATAATTTACTCCTGTTTTCTTCCCAGACTTTCATAATTTTAGCATGTAAATTTATATCTATGATCCATTTTGAGTTAATTATTTACATGTTGTGAGGTAGGATTCCAGCCTCATTCATTTGAATGTGAATATCTAGTTGTACCAGCAATATTTTTTAAAATACTATTCTTTACCTATTGGACTTTCTTGGCATACTTGTGTAAAGTGTAAGAGTTTATTTATGGACATCTAATTCTCTTCCACTGACCTGGTCTATCCTTACGTGAGCTCTACACGACTTGTTTAGTTTGGTTTTGCAGTGAATGTTGAAGTCAAGAAGTATAAAAACTCCAAATTTTTTCTTCTTTTTCCATATTAATTTTAGGATTGGCCTTTCAATTTCTCAGAAAAAAATAGTATCTGGGGTTCTGACACAGATTTTATTAAATGTGTAGATGAACTTAAAAAGTACTACCATCATAACTAAATTTTTTTGATCTATGTGCATGGATCTTTCCACTTATTTAGAACTACTAAATTCCTTTTTTATAGTTTTATAGTTTTATAGTTTTATAGTTTTTAAGTACAAGTTTGCATTTCTTTTGTAGAATATCTTCCTAAATATTTTTGGTTTTAATGCTACTGCACATGAAATCAATTTCTTAATTTAATTTCAAATTGTGCATTTAATTTCAAATAGCATATAGAAATACAACTGAGTATTATATGTTGATCTTTATTCTGTAACCTACAACAACTCATTTATTAGTTCTATTTTTTTATATGTGAATTCTTACAGAGTTTCTATATACAAGATCTGATCACCTAAGAATAGAGAAACTTTTCCATCTTCTCAATCTGAATATTTTGTGTATAGTCTTCCTGCCTATTGCCTTGGCTAGAACTTTCAGGTCAGTATTAAGTGGAAGTGGTGAGAGTGGACAGCCTTGTCTTGTTCCTGACCTAAGTGGGAAAATTTTCAGTCTGCCATCAATGTTTCATATTGTTATTGTTGCTGTTGCTGCTGGTGGCTTATTTAGTGACTTCCTTGAACTAATTCTTTGGTCTGTATTTTTTTATATGTGACCACTGAAGTTTGTCTGTTCAGTTAACTTATTATTCATCTATGATTAAAAATATATTTCCTAATTGCCTTGAACCAATTACTCTCCCAGTCTTTGCCGTGGGGGCTCTTTGTATTTGTTGGTGTATGCTTTCAGTACTGGGCATTTCACAACGCTTAATCTTCACCTGCTGCTTGCATTGAGCATCAAGTTCAGCCAGAAGTGAAAGATTAGGACCTTTTCAGATCTTTACTTTCCAGATCATCCCTGCACATACACATAGCCTTCTAAATCCCCAGCGATATGACAGAGCTTTTAAAATACCCATAGACATTTCATTCTCTAAAATTTCCTTTTAAATATTTTGGCCAACTGGTCTTGTTGCCTCAGTTAATCATAATGTTAAATAATTACTGCTGGTGTTTTCAACAAATGCCTTGGGAAAGAGCTAAGCTAACTTAGTGAAAAAAAAAAAAAAGATCGAAATCAAACCAAATTAAAACAAGCCCTAAGAATGGTGCTTCTTCAATGATCTGCCAGCCAAGTGAAATAGCGACAGTTTTCTGAGATTGAAGCTTTTGGAGAGCTCCAATACTGTACTTCAGTACTCTCCTGCTGTTTTTCTGAGCTATTGTGGTTCCATGATTGCTGATTTTCATGGCTAATGCAGAACTGAGGATAGAGGGATGAGAGTAGGGAAAGTTAAAACACCACAAAGTCGTTGTTCTAAGATTTGGCCATCTTCCTTTAATAAATGTTCACAGATTATGGTAAGCCTTCAATTAATTTCCAGAATTCTGAAAAAAAAAATGGTTTGACAGTTTTGCCATTGTCTTAATTGCTTTTACGGATAAGCGGATTTTCAAAGGTTCTCCTTCTGACATTTCAGATGTGCTTCTCCCCACTGCCACTTGTATTTATGTGACCTTTAATTTTTTTACATAGAATTTTGAAACTCAATTTGTATAAAATCAGAATTGTAGCATTTGCCTTACATTTTTCCAGATTATAAGAATAAAACAAATACTTGACTTTTTTATGCTGTAATAAAATAAAAACAATAACTATATTATACAACATGTGTCAGATACCATGCTGGGTGCTTCATATTTAATATTATTAATCTCCAAATAACACACAAGGTAGATATTTCTCCCACTTTAAGTATGATAAAAATTAGATTCAAAGCAATATGAATTATTTCCTCAAACCAGTTCATCTAACAAGAGCAAAAGCAGGAACAGAAACTCATGACTAGTTACCCGCTTTCTAGGATGTTACTCTGTAAAACACAATGCTCAAGAAAGCTGAGGAGGAGGAATAGGAAAATGATGAGGATGATCTTTTATCTTTTCTTTCTACTTTAAAATTCTATTAAAACAATAATCATTTCATCTTAGTAAAGCATAGAGATAAATCTGTACAGTTCATTCTTTATGTAGATTTAAATCTGTAAAGATCTGATATCATTTGTTAACTGAAGGTAAGATACTGTAATCTTATAAAATGTTCACCAGTGACAAGGTGGTGACAGCTTAATTTGGAGCATTATTATAAATTGCATAATGTGCAATTTCTACAATTATGGATAACACCCATTTCAGTGGAGATTCTGGAATAACAGTATATTTTCTTTTAACAATAATGGTAAATTTTTTATAATCTTTTTGCCATAATTATATAGTCTATCTTTTAAACAGCAGTAAATTTTGGAAGAAGTGTAGATAGGTGATAAGCAAATAAATGAACCTTCTCTACTGGTAGCTGATCAATACCTCTGGATCAATTCCTTGCGATTCTCTTCATAACCTTCATTGTTGGAATGCCCCGAAATTTTGAATATTTGTTTTATTACCTTTTATATAATTTCCATGTAACTTTACCCACTCACTTATCATTGGGTAATTAAGCAATCAAACAGTTACTAAGTATCTATTTTATGCCAGAGAAATTCTGGAAAGGTACAGATTTTTTTTTACCTCATGATATACTTTAATGCTTTAAAGACAGCAAACATATGTATCCTTAAACAGGATTATTCAAGCAAAAAAAAAACCCCTTCTCATTCTTACATTTTTTTTTTTTCTCATATAGGAGTGTATTCAGCCAGCTCATAGTCCTGGTTACCACTTTGTTTCTTTATTCCTATTTACCAAAGTCTCTTGTAAAATGTGTTATATATAACATCTTAATTTGTAGAGATTGCCACTAAGCCAGGAAAATTAATTCCTTTCCAAACACCTGTTTGTTTATTTAACTGTTTTGTTTTGCTTTGCTTCGAGAGGAGATATTTTACTAGAGAATTGGGTTTGTAAAGTGAGATTCTGAACTCATTATATGCAGGTTCAATACGATAGCTATTACTTACTCGTTCTGTGACCTTGAAAGAGTACTTCACTGCTTGAGCAATTATTTGGAGATGGAGCTGAGAGATAAAAGGGAAGTGTAGAAACCAGGATGATATTATGGCAAGAGTCCAAGGAGATAAGATGTGTGCCTTAATGAATGTAATGCTTTATTAAGCAAATACTAATAGCCACATTTTCTGCTGGGTGGCAATGACATAAAATTAGATAAGTCATGGTCCTTGCATATATGTAATTCACAGTCTATGGTAGAAGGAAAATACATGAAAAACTACCTATAAGCCAAGTTATTAATTGCCATAATATGGGTGTAAGTAAAGTCCTAGAGAACACAAATTGATTCCATTATTCCATTTGTGACCTGACTAACACAGTCCAATGAGGATATTATTTCCCATTATCTAGGCAATTAACTTCTATTATGCATCTTAAGATTGTATTACCTTTGTTAACTACACCTCGCTGATGGATCAAATTAAGCAAGAGTAAAGGAGTTGGTTGATTTTTGCCCTTTACATTTTTATTATTTTTCTCATGGCACTGGATGATTTTTATCTTCACTTAATGCTTTAGATAAATCTAGTTTTTCAGTGAGTATTTACCATAATTCTACAATCAATATTACAATATAGTACATATTTTTGATCAGTTTTAGGATAGGTAGAAAACATGTCCTTATAATGTTTTTGTTATCAGATGTTGCCATCACCTGCTGTCCTGTAATAAAAATCCTGAATCTCTTCTTTCTTAATGACTTTTTCTAATAGATGATTTATGATCTGTTCTTTGGTTTTAGGGTTAATTCAATGTTTGGATCAAATTTAAGAAAACTTCTGTTGATTCAGTACTCTTGAAAAATTCTGAGAACTTGGGTTTTAAATGTCCTGGTAAAAGTATGGATCTTTTCAATATGGTGAAAGAAAATTCAAGATTTGAAAGTCAAATATAAATTTAAATCTTAGTTCTGACACATTATACTATGATATGGAAAAGTTACTTTTTAGGGTATGGGTCTCTTTATGCATAAAATGGGATAATGTTTACTTCCTGAAGTTATTTGAAGATTAAATCATGATAATATTAGAAATATTTGGCTTTTTATAAATAATCAATAACTGTATTTTTTAGCATTACTACCCATACTACCATATGCTATATAGGGTACTGTTTATTAGTTGCCAATTGGTTTTAAATCATAAATATTTTTATTTAAATAGTTTACAGCTATTATTAGTTTTAAAATTATATGTTTTCCAGTACTACAAAACTTAAATTAAAAAAATATAATATAAAATAAAATAAGCCATTGGTTATATGCCATAAAAATATTTAATGTTCTAAATAATTTTTTAAATTGAATAGTTTTTTTCCTACTGAAAATTGCAAAGGGCTTTCTCATTTTCAGAAAAAAAATGTTGATTGGCAAATTTATTTACAGAAAAAATAAGTAAACATTCTCTAACTTTAATGTAATTTTTTAAAATTCTAAATGCAGAGTAAAAATATGGAGCAATTTATGGGAAAAACATATGTAGAAAATCAAAGTAAATTGTTTACCTTTTGAGGGTTTTAATGTCTTCATTTTTTAATTGGATAATACTAACTTTATAAATGGATCCAATTACATTTATTATGTAAAGGCTTTATAAATGTTAGTTATTATATCTGAAGCCTTACTATAGGAAAACCTGAAAAAAAAGGAAGTTAATTCTTGATGTCACTTACTCCTTAGTAAATTTTTAATTTTAAATTTAACTGTCATTTTTTAAGACCCATAAGTTACATCATTAGCAGGGCAGACTTATAGTTTTATTTATCTTCTAAACACTATCTAGAAATGGCAATTCTCAGTGCCATCATTCTGAAACTATCCACAAATCCACCATCTACATGGTCATAATGACAACTGCTATGTTGGGACAAAGTTCAAGGTCAGGGTTTTGATGCAAACTGGTCCTGTGAAAGTGTATCTATGGTAATTACAAGTGTGAATCTGGTATTTGGGAGTACAATCACGTTAATGACAATATTCTCTAAACAGAATCCAACAACACCTACTACTTAGTTTGTCATGCTCCTCCTTGTATGCCGTGAGATAGTTCAGTATTCTTTTAATAATTTTCTCTACTCACACCTCAACGCCACTTTTTTCTTGTTTCTTTAGTTTAAGCAAACTGGAGAGAACTCACGCTATTTGAAAACAAAAACTAAAGTGGATATATCATGCAATGGGCAGATTATTTTCTTTGGCTCCCCATCCACGGGTAAGGTTAGTATATGAAAGGCCAAGGAGACCATACCAGAATGTAATCCCTGTATTAAGTCTGTATTTGTAGCAGAAGCTGCAAAATTTAAGCCACCATTAAAGATATGAACTAGATTGGCATGATGATTACTCTCCATATACCCATCAATCGTCAATAGTGCCAAAAGACTGATGAGGGTTGAAGATTGATGGGAGATGGATCACCCTACTTTAATCATATAATAAGTTCAATTCTAGTTAACACATTGGGTCTGTGTTCTATACTTTAGTAGAATAATGCACTTCATTCATTTGATATACAGATATATTAATCTGTCGATGTATTGTTCTCTACCAAAAATAGTTTGCCTTCACTCATAACTTTTCTGTACCAGTGATTTCTACTCCCAAGTTCCTGACACTATGACCATGTTATTATTTTCTCATGGATTAACTAAAAAAAGTTGTTTTTTTTAGTTGTGAGAGTGCACTCATCCATGCGAACATATCAGGATGAACGTGTTCTTGCTTTAGTATCTCTTCAGAGCATTTTTTATAACAAAAGCAAATCAGAGTGATTGTAGCACTTCTAAAACTTCCCACAGTAAGTTCACAAGATAAAAGATATTCTGTGTGTACCACAGTTACTGATCCATAACTAAAAAGTCAAGTTTCTCACAAAATATTTATGATAAATTAGTAAGGGCTAATACATTATTTTATTTTCATTTATTGAGCTTCTGATAATTAAGATGCATTATCCAAGGTGACTAACATATATTATTTTATTCAATCATAATAATAGTTTTGTGATGAAAATATTATTTTTCTCATTTTACATTCATGGAGAGTGAAGCACAGAGATGCTAAATAAAGTTCCTGTTGCTCACATCTAATCAGCGGCTGAATATGGTTTCAAATCTGGATTTTACAAAATCTACACTGTATAATTAGAATTTCCTTCAGAAAAAAGTAACATAAACTTTAAATAAAGCAGCCCCCAAAATAGGATTCTTTTTAGAACAAAAACAAGCCTAGAGTCAGATAACTTAGGGCTAATATAAGGCCTACCAGAGACATCACAGTCAGAAATACTTTCTATCCTTCTGTTCATTTATAACTTTGAGAAGCAGTTTAGTTAGAGCATGAGAGCACAGCTCTAGGACCATACCTCTAGAGTTCATCTCCATCAGAAAATTGCCATATGACCCTGGGCAACTTAATCTCATTTTGCTTTATTTTCTTCCTCTCAATAATATATATAATAACAGTATCTAACTTATAGAATTTTTTTTGTTAGAATTAGAATACAGTCTAACTGTTGTGGACACTCTAGAGAAATAAGATGAATATCCTCCACCCAAAATTTGTTTCTGATGTTGAGCCTGATAACGTCACACACACATATGCATCAAGAGAGTATACAAATGTTTATTTCTCAGGGAATACGGAAGGCTCCAAAGCAGACCTATGCTTATGTTGGGTTTGAATTAACCCGTTGGCTGTACATTGAAGGTCTATTAGCTATTTTCTCAGAAACTCTAAGGATCACGATCTCTTTTTATGATGGAGTTATAAGTGGTAGCAGCAAAGACATTTCATAGGAGCTTAGTCAGCCTTCTATTTTCAGTGACCATTCAATGGGTCTTTATATCATACAGAGTGTTAGGCTTTCTCTCAAGCATGCTATAAATTAAGGTCAACAGCTGGTTGAGACACAGAACTCATTAGTGGTCATGAGGTGAGAGTCGTTCCCCTGAGCCTAGCATCCATCATGGTTTTTGCTGGAATCAAGTCACATCATTCAATCTGAGATGCACCGACATATTGGGGCAAAGACCCATGATTTAAAACCATTTTAAAGAGGGCCCAAACCCACACTCCTGCCCTTAAGAATCAGTTATTGAAGCTAACTTAACTCAGTTAAATCTATAACAGGGTCTCAGAAAAATTTAACAAATGAGACACAAAGCAGCAAGAGCAAGATTTCCAGCAGGCAGCAGCTCATAGCTCAGGTCGGCCAGTTGGCAGCAACACAGCTCAAAGAGCACGCTGGCCAGGAGGCAGCAGAGAATATTAAGAATACTAAAACAAAAGAAGACACGCTAGTGGTCATGGATATCCTGCTCACAGTGCCAATGGTTGAAGTTACCCAACAGAAGTAAATTGGATATCCTATGGAAAGTCTGGATTGAGTGTTGAGACTGATGACACTAAATACATGCCAAGAGGGTATAAAAAGTTTGATAAGGCTTTTTGGGAACAACAAGGCAGCCTCCCAAGCAGGTCTGAAAATGGTTTGAGAGAATAGGGTGAGACTGAATTGGCCTTTCTTGTGGATAGAGAGTGGGACTGGGGTGAGATTTCCTATGCGTGCATGGGCTATGGCAGATGTGGTATGTACTGCACTTTGGTGCCAAATGGAGGAGTACTTGGGATTTCTTATCAACTTTGCTGGATGTGGGCTAAAGAGGAAGAGAAAATAGAGGGACTTGAAAGATGTAAGTAGTCAAATATTAAAATAGGAGTCAGATTATTACGCTAACATATATTTTTTTCAACAAATTTTGAGTGTTTTTATCATTCTTAGAGTGTTAAATTTCATGTTATATTTATCACTCTATCGTCACAAAAAGGCTGCTTCATTGGAAAGGCATCACTCGAACATTCCAAGCAGGAGAAAGGAGAAAACAACCAAGGTGGAATGGAAGGCATCTACCCCTTTTATAAAGTTAAAAAAAAAAAAAAATTAGCCAAGAATTTTTCCCTTAAATATTATTAAATACTCAATGACATAGCCATCCCTACTGCAAGGGAGAATGAGAAAGCCAGTATTTCTAACTTAGAACACATGAAGGGTCCTCTTAGAAAAAGAAGAGAATAATGAATATTGGTAGGTAGTTAGCTGACTATAGCAGTAATATTTTTATATTTTATGCAAGATTTGCACAATAATTAACAACAATCATAGATGCTGTAAATTGTTTTATTGCAGTACACATCCTATTTCCTACTGGTAAAATTTTACAACGTCCATCACATAAAAATAGCTAAGAAATTTTCAGTGATTGCTCCTTTGACAATATTGTGTCTTGTCTTATACATGTAGAAGAGGAAGGGTCAGGAGAAAAAGCACTTATTATGTAGAAACTCATGGAAATTTCTTTTTTCTGTTTAAATAGCTGATAGATGAACCAGCACTTTTTAAGAGATCATTGCATGGTCACTTATGTAACTTGTCTTTTTAAAAAAAAAAAATAGAAATGGAAAGGCTTGATTCTATTTAGTTACCAAATAAGGTAACTAAGCATTATCTTATTTGGATTCTATCAAACAAATTATCTTTCTCATCCATTCCTAAAGGTCAAATGATGTTATAGTAAATTTTAAAAAATATATTTCTATCCAGTTATAAAGCAAATGTGAAGAGGAAGAACCAGAATAAAAACTGTTCACATTTGGTTCTTCATGAATGTATATCTAAGTACCTTTCATACTTAAGAAACATAATGCCTGAAAAAAAAAAGAAGTTCAAGCTGTTGAACACATACTTTGTTCTCTGCTTCTGCACTGATTAATGCCTGAACTCACAGCTGTAAAGTTATACTGATGTCCTCTTTGACCACATGCCTCACATGACTTTACTCAGGAAAAAAGAAAAGCCTTGTCAAGCTTAGGTAAATAAGGTATCTCATTTGCATTGAAATAGAGAACCAAAAAAAAAAAAAAAAAAAAAGGTTGCTTCTACTTTGCCAAGTGTATTTCTTTCTTCATAATATACAGATGACATAATGGATTTGGACATGACACATTCATTTATATTTGGCCTTGATTTCTATAGTGTCTTCCTATGTCTCTTATTTCAAAAAGAAATGAAACACTGAATTCTTATCCATCAGACCACTTAGTCCCCCATGCAATTTTTTTTTTTAATGCTAAGAACAAGATCTTATTTCTCGTTTTGGATTATTTTGTTGTTAGATTATCCACATGATTGAAAATAACCTTATAAAAAAATACCCCAAATTTACTCTATGATGAAAGGGTTTGATCACCCATTCTCCTAACAGAAAGTATAGAAGTAGTCAAACACATTAAATTAGACCTTCTTTACTATTTTACTTAAGGAGTTCATTGTTATTTAAACAATTATTTTAAATTAGTCTTGCTTTCTGACCATATTAGATAATCTTATTTTTTTAAAATTGTTCAAGTAAATCATACTCATTATGAAAACATTACAATAACAAGTAAGTTTGTCCTTATTTCCCATCATATTCTCTCTTAAAAGAAAAAAAAGGAAAAGAAAAACTTTGACCATACATTTCTCTGCTCAAGAAGAATAACATTATTTCATTTAATGACTAAATATACGAAATTAACAATTTCTGCACTGGATTAGATTTCTTAGCAATGGCACTGAAGTGGATGAATATTTCCAGAATCAGCAGAGAGTATTACTTAGAGTCATTCCAAACGCGACACTATAGGGAATGCACAAGACCTCTGAAAAGCAAAGCAGTGTCTTGTCTTACCTGATTCCCTTGCACTGTTGGATGCACTCCTGCTTGCTGGTTTGTAGAAGGCTAATTCTCATTCTGCTCTTTCTAGGTCAGGCTGGTCTGCCCTTGCCTAGATCCTACATACACAGACATTTCACCAGTTAATTACTACTCCTCCTGAGTATTATTTAAGGACCTGTACCACTGCATGTCACACTATTAGATTACAAGGATAAAGGAAGTGCTAATAATTTATTATTTGAAATATAGACTTAAATATAAGATGTGTCATATGAAAGAAATATTTAGTAAGAAAATAATTTATACTGTAGGCTTTTAGTTTAAGTCAACCTATAACCAGCATTAAGTACATGGGAATATATCGGAAGGAGGTGAAATCACTACTCAAGGAGATATCTGTACCCCCATGTTATTTGCAGCATTATTCACAAAAGACAAGATGTGAAAACAACCTAAATATTCATCAGTGGATGAATGAAGAAAGAAAATGTGATATATATTTACAATGGGGTATTATTCACACTTAAAAATAAGAAAATTGCCATTTACTACAACATGGATGAACTTTGAGGACATTATGCTAAGTGAAATAAGTCAGAGAAAGGCAAAAATTATGTGATTTTATTTATATGTGGAATCTTAGAAAAAATTCCAAATATGTAGAAACAGAGAGTAGAAAAAGAAGTTGGTCAAAAGGTGCGAATTCCCAGTTATAAGATGAATAAGTTCTGGGTATCTAGTATTCAGTGTGATGACTATAGTTAACAATACCATTTTATATGTTCGAAAGTTGCTGAGAAAGATCTTTAACATTCTCACTATACGCACCAAAAAAAAACTGTAATTCTGTGAGGTGATGAAGGTGTTAACTAACTTTACTATGGTAATCATTTTACAATAAGTTAGTGTGTCTTATCATAACATCGTACACCTTAAACCTACACAATGCTATATATCAATTATATCACAATAAAAATAGGAAAAAAAATGGATGTCATGCAAGATGGATAACAATTTAAACATGGGAATGGAAATATGATTATAAAATTACTCTAGAGGCCCTAATATATTTGACTTTATGGTCTTGAGTTTCCAGCCAATAAAACATGTCCCAATTTCCTTACACTACTTTTTTCAGTTCTGTGAATCTTTGCCTTCTCTCTTACTGCCCTTACATATAAAATTTGTCAACTACATGCCATCTCAAAACAAAGTAGGAAGGTAAAATCACAAAAGAGAAATAACATCTTAAAAGCAGGGAGATTAAAGGGAAGATAAAAGCAATCTCTCAAAGACTGCTAATGGTAAATTTTAAATGACCTCTGAATTCCCAGAAAGTGTTGTTTTGAGGGAAAATTTAGTAAGAATAATTTTCAAGAACTTTATTGTGTTATTTAAGACGATTTTTTTCTCCAAAAGGGAAAAATCAAAGTAAAATATACTTTTCGATCCTTTTGCTCATCTTCCATGGAAAGACAATTTTTATCTCACATTGGGTGGACTTATTCTGTACTTAGAAAAGCCCAAGACAAAATTCTGAAAGATATTTTGTTTAAAAAAATACATACAATATGTTTGATGTTTTAAAATAATGTTTATAGTGGGGACTTATATTCATAAAATTGGCTCTAAGTGATAATTGTACATTCTGCCATAATTGTCTCATAGCTTGGTTATTCATGTGTTTGCTAATCATTCGTTGCAAATACTTTTACTGTACTAA
Source organism: Pteropus medius (assembly GCF_902729225.1). Taxonomy (NCBI): domain Eukaryota; kingdom Metazoa; phylum Chordata; class Mammalia; order Chiroptera; family Pteropodidae; genus Pteropus; species Pteropus medius. The sequence goes on along the minus strand of NW_024352786.1, from coordinate 13,403,743 downwards.
TTATATCAATAGAATTAAAGATGTCAAAATTGCAATCTAGTTAAATAAAATAAACTAAAGTAGACCTTGTAGTTATCAAATCTTTTAAGAATTTAAATTAACTTCTCTTAGAAGTCTGATAGCATAAGAAAGGAACCTTAACAGTTAATTTACTGAGAAAGAAGATAAAAGAAAATAAGGCCAGGCACCAAAACAATAAAAAATTAGTTTAAGAATTAAATCACAAGGGAGAAATAAGTAACTTAGGAAATATTTTCCTTCTAAACAAGAAATTTCCAATCTAAAGCTCCATTATTTATCATAAGGACTGAGCAACTATAATTAAAGATCTACTTCCACCAAACATGGCTATGAACCAGAGGTCAAGGTGAAGACAGGTAAATTTGTAGTATCACATTAGACTGAATTAATAAATGGCTGGCCCATGTGTTTCTGTTCTCTAAAGTTTAAACTCAGACTAGGGGCTGAATCACAGATACTTGGAGGGCAGGGATAAGTTAGAGGGGTAGATGAAGTAATAAACATACAGACAGATACGTATTGATCTAGAAATCTTTCTAAGCAGAAAGAGGTAGGCCTGAAGAAACTGTCAAGAAAACCAGTTCAAACAAATGCCAAGAGAACCAATATCAATGATGTAGCATCTATTGATATTCTAAGGGTTGAAATAGCACCAAGATCCAAGCTGAACAAATAACATAAATTAGAAGTGGGAGTATTGACTTTGTGAGGTAAAAAAAATGCAAACAACATTAGGCCTAGCAAACACTTGATCATGAATAGAAGTTTCTTCAGCAGTGCCATTTTTTAATCAAAAGGACGTGGGTTTACAAAACCTTGTTAGTACTGACCGTTCTGGGTAGCATAACATGTTAAGATACTATTGAGCATTTTTAGGACTTGGATGTCATTGACCATGCATTGTCCTCACTCCCTACCTGTCACTTTTTCTGTGGTGGTTATAGTTTTATGAGGTTCCCCTAGCAGCTCATGGTTGTTCATTTTGCACCCTATATGGTTTGAGTTTTCTTTATTTCCCAGATTGTCCTTTGAAAAGCTATTAGTCAGAGGCTTGTATCTACCCATAAAGGAAGTCAATCTGATATAAAATCACTGACTGAAAAATGAAAATGCAAAGAACCTCAAAGCTGTTTCACAGAAGTCTTTTGAAAATCACAATTTATTTAACATAACAAGTATTTATTGAGTCAACTATCAGTCAGAAATGAGGTTAAATGCTATGGACATAAATGTGAGCAAGATAAAATCACTTCCCTCAAGGATTTTATCATGAAGAAATTGATGTAAACAGACAAATGTGGTTTAAAAATATGGAAGAAATAATCTAACATTGTTTATTTCAACTGAGCAGACTAAGGCATAGAGCATTTTACAGATGAAAGTGCAACCCTTTCGGCATGTCTCAAGTTCAGATATATACCCTTGCTTGTTTCACTGTGTATTCTAACATTAATTTTGATATCTGTGTAATAGTTTCAGTTTTTAATTCTTTGGACATATAATTTTATCTTCATACCATAAATGTGTTTTTAATTAGTATTAAACTAATATTTATAGAAGGAGATTTGGAGAATAAGTGTTGATGAAGGCCATAAAGTAAAATATTTACCTATAAAAAAGAAACTTCTTCTAATGTTAAAAGAGTTTAGAGTTTATTCTAAATGATCTTAGCAACATTACAGAACTTACACTGTTTTAGAAAGCAAAAATAACAATCACAAAGTGTTCTGCAAATGACTAGCTTTTAGAGGAGAATTGTCAGCCGTTGCTTCGTTGATTTCTGTTTGATTTCCTTTCAAAATAAGAAATTATAATGAATCACCACCAATCAGAAAACCTGATTATGGATGTCAGCTATCCAGCCTAAAAAAAGCACCTGCTTCCTGGGCAAAGTACTAGACAGCTGTGGGCAAGACTAACACTAAGTAGTCCTGTGCCAGAAACAAAGGTTTTGGAAATCTGCCATCACTAAAACCTCTCCATCTGTAACATATTTCTTAAATGGCACCTTAATTATGTCCCACACATTTGAAATCTAGGCTTTAAAAAATGTATAGATTTAAGACATATTACATATATGCTATATAATCAGTTATCAGCTTTTTGTTGACAGGGCTCTCATTTTAGTCCAAAGATGATGATTAAAAAAAAAAAATATTGTGATATGCAGACTGAACTACCCAATAGGCAGGATATACATGTGCGAGTATAACAGTACTCCAGAAAAATAAAAACAAAAGGAAATGTAAAATCTAGAAATAAACAAGTTAACTACCAATGTGTTCACACTCATGTATGTTTTGGATAAGCTTCCGATTTTATTTTATGATGTAGTGTTATCTTAATTTCAAGTTATCTATAGAGTATTTATAATTTTTTCAAGTATAAAATTACTAGTTTTAAATTCAGCCCAGATGTTATTACTGCCCTTCGCAAACATAATTGATTATCCTTTACTGAGCAGAGTCCTATGACAAACCACCTGAGATAAAACTTGGGTTTTGGGGTTCACCCTGTATATTATTGTCTTTGGCTTGAGCATAAATTTCTTTTAAAATCTTTCTAGGTAGGAAAAGTTAACTTGCTCACCATAACAGAAATGAGCCAAATCAGCTATCACAAGAGAGCGATAATTTTAGCTATGTTTCTCAGAAAGAGGCACTATAACAGATAGAAACTATAGGTAAGATAATCTTCAAATTAAAATCTTTAACTAATGCTATTAAAGAAAAGGCTGAATAGTTTGGGGTGGATAACTGATACCATCTAAAAATCTCTTAAATTTAACATTTCGATTATAAATGTGACAGCTGGGATGGAATACAAACTTCTTTTGAAAGTTTTAATTTGCTTAACAAATACTTTTGGTATAGAACATAGAGTGATTGATCTTTTTTCCCAAAATCCATGTTCTCTTAATTCAAGGATGCTACTATTGACAAGTTTTAGCATCAATGAGTGAGCATGACCTCAAAGATCAACATGGGGCCAACAGATCTTTTTGTGTTGTGCATACATAAAGATTTTACAAGAATTAAAACAAAGCCAGATGTTTTAATGAGAATGCATAAGCTATCTGTACAATTCAAATAAAGCATTGTTTTTTTGTCAGAAACAAGACCTTCATGTTAAAACCTACTACTAAACCATTTCAAGGTTAAAAAAATGATTTATTTTTTCACCTAAATGACCCTGTTTTACATTTTATCTCAGTTCTTAATAGCTTCCAACATTAAGAAGGAAACAAAAACTCATAATACTTACATATAATACTGCCTATCCTAATTCTATGTTTCATTGGAAGTTGAAACATGAAGATTAAGACATTTAAGATAAATGTACAGTGATGGTGGCATGAGAGAAATAAGAAATGAATGTAGAAGTTGTAAATGACTACTAGGCGATCAAAAAAAGGAATGAATATTGGTAATTTCTTACACATATCACACTGACTTTCTTTGTCAACTGAATGTCTTATTTTACTACCTTCTCCATTCAAAATTTTCTTTAGAAAAATGAAACAAGACTATCTAGCTTTAGAAACCTGGGTTATAAGACCTTTAGTGATAGTAATAAAATATAAGAGCTCTGCCTTCATTTCTTGTATGAGTTTAGTGCCTGTGTCTTTTTAAAGCCATTAACTTAAATATTACATGTAGCTCTATATTTGAAAAATTTATCATTGCCAATATCGTACATCTCAAATAATGAAAATGCAATGAAAAGTAAATAATCAATTTCTTCTGAAGACTTTATTTGTGGATGAGATAGAAAAGCAGAAAGTCTTTGGGAGAGAAACCAGAATCTGATTTATTCTAATAATCCTATCTTTTCAAACTAAGGAAATACTTAGAAATGTTGGCAAATATGTTCACCATAAAAGATTATGTAGCTATTAATCAGAATTTTAAAGATTATTCAATGACATAATGTGAGGTTTTCTGAAAGTGAAACATACTAACTTTTGTTTAATATTTTTAATTCTACTTTATTTGTCTTAAAATGTTTGTAAAACAACATAAAGGACTTAAATTAAACACAACTAATAAACACAATTTTCTCTTTGTAATATTTTGTATATGATATTCATGTATTTTTTTCTTTTAACTTCTCTATATTTTCTTATTTTCTACAATGAGACCATAATTAACAAAGTAGTAATTTTTATAAAATAGTAGTAGCATTTATAACATAATAATTTATAAACTAGCATTTACAAAATAGTAATGTTTTAAATGAATAGGTTTTGAAAATGTACAATAAATTGGTACAAAGTTCTTACTAACATAGCTCTGTTGACAATTAACAACACCTAACGCAAAATAAACTAGAGATACTTTTGTTAACACAACATTTTAATACATCTGTCATTATCCAGAACTACAAAACCTCTGAAACAATGAATTGAACACCTCACAGTTTTGAACCACGTCCAAACAATATGATTATTTTGTTACTCCAAATACACCAAGTCTTGACCTCATAAGTGCCTCCATTTTAATGACTCTTGAATTGCTTCTTATTCACCAGCCACTTTCTATCTTCATCTTACTCTCTACAGTGTTTAGATTCTGTCAACCATCATTTCTATCACTTTCCTGCCAATATACTAAATGTCCTTGCACCTTTAAATTAAATTTCCATTAAGTTTTTCTGGCTAAAACCCAATCATAATTGAGTCACAGAAATTCCACAACTCTTTCGACTGCTGAATACTACAAAGAAAAATGTTACATATCTATTTATATTACTGCCACTACATTTTCAATTCTAGCTTGAAAATCTGTAGACCAATGGAACAATATTTCCTTACAAGACACTTATTCTATTTTTCATGGAAATAATTAAAAATAGTATTCCCCCCCTTTTTTTTTCTTCAAATTTACAAGTAGGACCCTATCTACCTAGTCACACCTAATAAATTACTTTACTTCTTACTTCCTGAATAACATACAAGTCATAACGAAAAAAACTACAACACTCTAAACTGAGTTTTCCTTCATCCATAGATGGATATAGCTATCCACATCCACACACATTCACAAACATACCCATGCACATTCCATCTTTCAGAATTTTGTTGAAATATCTTTCTTCTGGTGGGTTCTTTCTAGTTCTCTTCCACATTTTGAGTTCACATTTCTTTTATTTTTTTAGTATAATTATTTTGGGAATTTTGCAGTTAGAAGATGAGTACTTGTGTCTGCTTTCTCTGGTTTTGAGCTTCATATAAAAAGCATCTGAATGTACAAAAAGTGGAGAAATCAACATGCCTCCATGTTCCCAGAACTCACCATCAACAATAATACACATTCTATTATACCCATTTCATTTATACTCCCCAATTTGGTACAGTATTTTAGAGCAATTCTAGGGCATCATACCTAATTGTCAAATACTTCAAAGTACATCTAATGATATAATTTATCATAACCATAATACCTGTATCATATTTAACACAATTAAAAAATACTAGATATCACCTGACATCCTGTCAACTTTTTCTAATTATATTATAAAATTAGTTGACTTATTCAAACAAGTATCTAAACAAAACACATCTCCTATATCTATTTTAACCTAGAGCATTCCTGTCCCTCCATTCTCCTTTTATTACATTAATTAGCTATTTGAAGAAATGAGATCGGTTTGCCTAAAATGTCTGGTATTTTCATTTGACTGATTATTTCCTGGAAGTATAATATTTCTTGTTCCTGTTGCTATCATGTTTTTCTAAAGTAGAAGTGAAAAGGCTTGTTTAGATTTAGAGTCAATTTGGGGGGCAAAAGTATTTCATGGGTAAGCCGTGTATTTCATACTGCCTTATAACATAAGGTTCATGTCGCTAGTAGTTCCATTTCCTTCTTCAATTGAAAATTGGTTACCTCTGCTGTGAACATGTCTCAGAAATTTCCTGAGCACTGTATCCAAAATGGCAGAGTTCTATTGGCTTTTAAAATGTAAATAAAATTACTCTTTCAGAAACTCATTTTAAAAATTGGAATAACTTTTATTAATAACTTCTAGGGGTTTTTTTATAAACAACTTCTTAAGTTGTCCAGCCGAGTATACTTTCTTTTATAATTTCTCCATAGCAGGAGCAGTGATGTTGTGCACACACATCTTTTGTTCAACATTGTTCCCTTGAGAAATGATTTTGATTTTTATCCAGAAGACTTAGATATTTCTACATTTAACCTGTTGGATAAATTTTCAAACTAGATTCCAAAATTAAAAATCATTTTTTTTGTTCCAATGACTTCCTCAAACAAACTTACGTATTTTTTTGTTTTTGTGAAACATGTCTTTATTTTTTATTTATTGGTGACACGAATAGTTTCACATCGAGTCCTGAAAAGACCTCATAACATACAAAACACGATGGCTTTTCTTGTCGTTTTTCTCTGTAAGCCTCTCTAAATTTTTGGAAATGGCAGTATTTTACAAAAGCAAATGTGATAAGTAATCAAGATATTCCTCTAGTATTTCTACTATTAACTTCCCCAAAACAAAACAAAAAAGAAAATACAAAACTTTCTTAAAATCCAGAAAAGTGGAGCTTTTCTTCATTTTTTTTTTATTGCACTAATTTTGAGGTAAACCTAACCCTAGCCTCCAGTCACTGAAACAACAACAAAAAGATGATGGAACATATATATATATAGCTGCTAAGAAACTTTTGTATATATTGAACTAGTTAAGAATATGTAACATCACTCTTCTGTTCCAAACGCTCTTTTAGAATCATGCACTGACACAACTGAGAAAGATTTTAGAGATTTTCTACTCAAAATTCATCATTATGCTGATGAGAAAAAAAAATGTGGCTAAGAGCAGGTGGGTGGCTTTTCTGAAGGGTTAAATGCTAATTACAGGCACAGCTGGTACTGTAATAAATGTCTTCTACACCCAATATACTATTTTCCTAATTACTTACATTCTTTGTTGCTTTCATTTCTATGTGCTTTGTAGTTATTAGAACTAAAGATGTAGATGACTGAAGCAAATTACCTTAAACTTAAAGGCAGTCAATCGTATTTAGTGAATTAATTGGTTTCAGCTATTTAGTAGGGAAAAATCATAACTATAACTCCTCCCAAAGAGTGTGTTCCTTTGAGAGTTCTAAGAAACAGTGGTTTCATAGCAAATTCATCTCTTGCTTTACAGTTGTAATGACCTTTAGCTACCAGAGAACTATTAATTCAATAAATGCAACAATTATTTTTAATTTTTCTAAAGTTACGATATTTATGTTTTTAAGTTGTTTAAATATATTTTTTTTCTCACTGTTAAGCTATCTTTGGAAATTAGAAAACAAAAATGTATAGAAGTGTATAAATAATGCCCATTAGCTCAAAAACCTATAAACAAAGAATACTTAATAGTCAATATCTGCTGTATACTCATGTAGAATATCAAATTTTATAATTTTTTACAATATTCCATTATTATAGTAGATTTCTCTTCAACATAAATTCTTCCTAATGTTGTTTTTTAATTGCTACAAAGTATTCAATGTATCTAGTGCTTAGAATAAACTTTTTTGTCTAAAATGATTACTCTATTTTGTGTCCCTGGGCATGGAAATACCGATTATAAAGTATAACTATAAAAACACTCTTCAAAAAATTTGTCACGTTGCTTTTCATAAACAATGTGCCAAATTCTATCCATAGATGTAGTGTGAAAAAATGTGAGAATTTTCCTAAACACTAAACATTATCATTTGTGTCTTTCAAATTGTATGAGTAACAAATGACAATCTAGTGTTGTTTAATTTACACTCTTTTAATTATCGGCTAGAGTAAACAACAAAACATATTTTTCACAATACTTAATTATTGCATAAAATTGTCAAATTATAAGAGGCTCATTTCAAATATGCTTCATATTAATAATTTTGTCTATCCCATCTCTCATTTTATAATATGGTAAAGTTTAAATAGCTAAATCAAGATAATTTCACAGTATATTCATGTGTAATACAAACAAAAACTTTTAGTGTCATAAGGCTGTTGCATAATTCAATTTGAAACTAAACCATTAACACATGCAGTTGTTTAAAGTTTATGTAAGATACATATGCATATGTTTACAAATCTAGAATAGAGAATTGCGCATAACTATCAAAATAGATTTATGTGCATTGAAGTCTGACATATATCTTCAAAATTTATCAGAATATTTTCTTAAACAACATAGTAAACTCTTGTTTCCTAAATAACATACTAGAGAATATAAGTGCATAATAGATGTGACATCTACAGGAAACACGAAAGGGGTAGAAATGAGAAACTTATGACTCAATTCAGCTGCCAACAAAGAAAGTAGCAAGTGGTTTCTGAAAGGCAAACTCAGGTGATGTCTGGTGTGCACAAGGTTTATTAGGGATCAACATCTGTGCAACAGAACGCAAGGAAGGATGATTGGGCAAAGGATACCGTCAAGCTGCATAGTACACTCATGCTAACCCCCAAAGAGCTGCAGACCTAAAATGTCAATCAGAATTGTCTTGTATTGGGCCAAAATAAAAGACTCTTTTTACCCTTGCCTTTATTAGTCCACCTCGGGAAGAGTAGGATATTTGGAGAACTAGCTCTCTGTAGCTGAAGCCATCCCCAGGGAGTGGCAGATAACTGAAAGCTCAGCCAGACAGCATTCTCAGCAGCTCAGGAAACAAGTGCTACCTACAAGGAACATGTAGACAGCACAATTCCATGTTCAGCATAAAGATTCTGCAATGATATTAGAGAAATTAATCATGTCAGAAACACAAAAAGGGTAGAAAATCAATTGTTACTGAGATAACAGTTCCAATTCTTCAGCTCAATTCCAACAAATGATTTCTTAGATCACAGAGATTTAAGCAAGCCTGGGGCTGTTTTGTCAATTGCTTTGTGATCTTTCTTAACTTCTTCACTTGGTTACAGTTAGAAAATTGTTGTAGTCATATAACATGCATATATTGTCAATATACTTTGTATGAAAGCAATAAAACAATTTATTGTGGACAGCTACTTGCCTGCTATACAATATTTACTTTTGAAATCAGAAGAAGAAAAATATACAAATTTCTCAACATAATGAAATTATACAGATCTTTAGGTCATCCACCTGGTAGCAAAGTAAGATCAAAGTGTCTGGAACCTTTATGTCAGCAATCTAGTGTATGTTGGTACAGAAAAATAGTTCGATTGGACAAAGTACATTGTGCAAACATAATTTTTTTGTTTAAATATGCATGTGTGTAGAAATTTTTTAAATTATATTTTGATTTTAATCAAACTATAAAGTTTTATAAAGGTCAGAAAAAATAGGAAATTTAGAATAAATAACAACTGAATAGTTATAAAAAGGAAAAATTATATCTTAGGACCTTAACTCTCCACAAAAATCAGCCAAAATAAATATAATAAAAGGTTCCAAATTATTTGATAAATCTTCTAAATAGTTTCTTATTATCTGGTGTCATAATTTTGTTTAATCTCAATGATAGATAAAAGAAAATCTGATATCAAGTCTCTATCGTTGTTCTCAATTTCTAGTTATAGTTCTAGAAACAATCGAGTCAAGATTGCATTGCAAGAGGAAGATAATTTTAATCTCAGAAGTGGAAAATATATTTGTTCATAAATGTTCAATTTTAAGTCTAGCAAAAGATTAATAATGATAATTATTATCATTATTATTAATTAATAATCGATAATATTATTAATTATTAATAATTATTATCAATAATTAATAAAAAGCTGTTTAATGCTGTTAAAAAGCAACTTTTATTTGTTTTATTATAATCTCTTGTTCTAGATTTATCCATGCTATATAATCTATTGAAATTTTTTTTTAAATAGTTTCTAATAAAATTTTCAATATATTTAGTTTTCATTTCACTACATTTTAAGAGATGGGGCTCAATCCCTTTTACCTACAGTATGGGTTCAATTAGTGATTCACTTTTAACAAATAGAATATGAAAAGAAACAATGATTTTTTTCTTTGGAAAAACCTAGGCCATTATCACCTTATAGGAATAAAAGTTAATATCATCCAGTAATGTCATCTGAATGTCATCTGAATCGTTTTCATGAGGTGATGAGAGAGGAATATCGCTATGGTGGTATCCTTCTCCAAAATCCATGACTTCGGTATAATCGAGGGAAAATATTAGACAAACTTAAATGGTATTCTGAAAAATATTTGACCTGTTTCCCTCGAAACTTTCAAGGTCATGAAAGGCAAGAAAAGTCTGAGAAATTATTACAGATGGGTGGAGACTAAAAAGACAAGATAAAAAACTACCTACCCTAGATTGGATACTGGAACAGAATAAAGAACATCAGTGGAGAAAGTAATGAAATATGAATGGAATCCATAGCTAAATTAATAGTATTGCAATTTAACTTTTAAAGTTTTGATCAAACTATCTGTTGAAGGAAGTCATTGAGAGGGTATAACATCAGTTGACCCTTGAGCTGGACCCTGGCAATCAAATTTCCCTCACTCTCTCCCCTGTCCTTGGACTGTACATTCTGCCCACTTTTCCCACAGTCATAACCATTTTCAAGAATTCAGCCCTAAGAGTGGGTGTTGAGATGTACTCATCCTGTGACTACCCAAGACAAATCTCTTAAATATTTCTCGTGCTTATTAAACCAGCCACCTACCAATCTCAAGTAGCCAATCTTTCTTTGGTCTCTCCTTGACCTCCGTGTACGGTGCCAATTTATGAACCAGTAGCACCATGCTATGCTATGAAAGTTATTATCATGTTGCGGGGGGAGGAAGATGTAGGAAGTTGTACTATCTTTGCTACCCTTCAAAGGAAGAGTGTAAATAATCTACACAATTATTAAAATTGTTTTCTATCTATTTTAGATCTCATTTTTTTTTTCATTTGTGTAATTATACAAAGCAAGATTTGTTTTTAAAGTTAACAATGAAATACTCACTGATGTCTTATTTAAAAAATCACCCTTAATTCTTGTGCCTTAGGACTCCCCTATCTTTTTAATAATTCAATGAACAAATCCCCCTCATTATTTTTTCTCTCTCTCCTTCTTTCTCTCTCCCTCATACACACACACACTTGCACATGCAAACACACACACACACACACACACACACACACATCGATGGGAATATGTCAGAAGAACTCAGGAGCCAATTAAAGAGCACCAATGGGCAAAGTTGGTAGGATTTCAGCAACGAAATAGGTTGGCATTGGAATATATACCTCAAAATATAAAATAAATATCCTGAGCAAATACTAACGTAAAAATAAATAAATAAATAAATAAATAAATAATAGAGAAAAAAATTCCCCATGCTGAATTCTAAATATTTATGTAAATACTGTAAATACTCAAGAAGGTAGAGAGCATGACTCCCCACTTCTTAGTAAAGGCTGCACACGGCAACCTTGTTCCATTTCTACTTGTTTTTCTTAAACAGGAACTGAGAAACTCGTAGTAAATAAAGAGAATTTTCAGGCAGAATTTTCAATTTTGAACTTATATATTCAAAATGCAATTTTATTTTTTAGAGTATACATTTTGGGTCATTTATTTGATTTTTCAAAAATAAAATCATTGAAAAATTAGTAATTAATAGACTGTAAATATGACTAGTTTTATTTCTCTCAAATTGAAACTAAATGATATGATTCAATCTACAAATATGCTTTACTGTAATGGTGGTTTTTAAATTTATGTATTCATTTATAGTGCCCTTCAGTGTTATTGGTAAAAAAAAAAAAAAGACAAAATCTTATTGATGTTGATAAGCCATTTCCTTCTATTTATCATCTTACTTTATACTTTCATTTAATAATGCTACCATAATTTACATTGTAAAATATCCTAAGCATAATATATTTGCATATTTTAAAAGATATGTTGGCGATCCATATTATCAACTTATCTCCTAGTGCTTTATATTGTATTATAATCAAAATAAACTTCATTCACAGCATAAAGTATTTTTTCAATTTTGTTATTTGAAATATTTATTTTGGATTAAATTATATGTTGTATGACTATATTAAAGCTTTCTGTGAGGCAATCATAATTCCAGATATTTTAACATACTTTTGTGATACGTATTTGGATTTACACAATGACCTTCGAATGTTACACTGTCTTTGTTGAAGCACTTTGGTTTTAATTCTATAATCTGAGATTATCTCTTCCAATTTAAGGCTATTGAATAATAAGTGTAATTGAAAGATTCATTTGTTAATGAAATGTCCTTACAGTGTCAAATCTAATTTTTATATTAATACTTTAATTATTTTAGTATTTTTCTTAATATCTATTTGTTTAGTTTTAAATTCCAAATAAATTTCTTTCCACAATATCTAGGTAGCAATTAAAACAAAGCTAATATTAAAATTGTATGTCTTTTATTATCATTAAAATATATATTAAATTAAAATTTTAAGGTTTCTTGTACAAAAACAATTATATATGCTAATACATTTATTTTATTGGTTTTTTCCTCCTAAATGTTTATATTCTCCAATTATCAGTATTGCTATACATATCCTTTTAAATTTATGTATTTCTATGAGAATGTGGCCTTGACCAAGAATTTGAAACTAGTAGACTATGGAAATATATTAATTTGAGTCCACATATAATGTAATGCATATTCATGGTCAAATAATGTCATTGTAGTATTGAAGATGGTAAATCTAATCACAAGAATGCAAGTCCATTGGAAAATTCCAAGCTAAATGCTGTCAACAAAAGATAAGGCAAATGAGCTAATTTGGACACATAGTTGGTTCAGGTAAATAACCATTTGAGAAGTCTGTTTCAAGGTCTGGGACTTTAAATGTTCAAGTTACAACTCTGCAGATCTTACATTCATGTCTGTTATCTATTAGCTTATACCTTAATATTAAATATAGCTGTCATTGTATTTACTAGGCCTTTTGATATATTGAAATTTAAATGTAAATATTTGGGATTAATGCCCTTTTGCTACATATACTCATCTTTCAGTCTAATGTACTGCTGTAAAGATGTAGTAAATAATATGGAAAAATATAATATGCCTTCCATTAAGTTGCTCAACAAATTCTGTTGAAAGTAAAAGTAGCAGTGGCACTCATAAACTTATGTATCTATGTAGATGTAGAACTTCTCCAATATTACCTATAAATGCCATGACAGAATCCAAAGAATAGGCATTGTGATAACACTAAGCTAATTAAAATAATATTCTTTATAGCCCAATATAATTGGAAGAGGATATTCAGGGAGAACAGATAATACCACACATTTTTAGAGGATTAAGTAGAATAGAATTCTGATGGACAGTTAGTAGCAGAGAAAGAAAAAAATAACTAAGAGTTTATCTTTGAGTTCTTAAAAAGCAAAATAATTTTTTACACCATGTAAAATTATTTCAGAATGTAAATATTTTCTAACAAGCCTCTAACCAATTGCATATCAAAATCACAAATAAAACAAGCTAAAGTTAAAATACATTTCTGTGTTAGTTGCTAAAACCAGATTATAGCGTATATTAAATTATACAAAGACATTGGTAATTGTGTTAACAGTGATAATGTTCCTATGGTTCTGTAAGTGAACAACAAATAAAAAGCAAGCATAGCATTTTAGGGATGCCTACAAAGATGTGTGTAAGAGACGAAATGATATTTTAGATTTTTAAAAAAATAATACAGCAAAGGAGAAAGAAAAGAGGAACAACTCAAAAGGAAAAAAAAAAACTAAAACAAGAAAAAAACAATTGAAAATAAATTTGTTAAAGTTTATATTTCTGAGAGCCAGTATCCATAGCAGTTATAATAAGAATAAACTTATTTTATGTTAATTTACTTAGCATTTTGCTTCAATACTAATCAATCAATACATATACAAGTTTATCCAAAGGAGGCATCACTACGATCAGGGTTTAAACAGAAAAATTTCAGAGATAAAGAAGGTTTGGACTTATCTGTGAAGTGTAATTTGGAAGAAAATAAATGGTAATGTTTTTAAGGGATGAAAATTGTCTGAATGGAGCCAAAAAAGTTTAAGATTTTTCCTATAGAAGGTTTACAAGTCAGTGTTTTTCAGCATGGAGCAGTGAGAGATGTAAGAAGAGACTCAAGCATAGTTTTGAAAGGTCATTAATCCAAGTTAAAGAGTTTATTTCACCCACAATGAAGAATCATTGAGGGAAAGTAATGGCAACGTGACAGCCGTGTTTAAGCTGGCTGTCTTGTGCAGGACACATTAAAGTGGTAAAAGTCGGAGTTGTGACTCTAGTAAGCAAACTATTTTGGAAGTAATAGGTGAAAGGCAAAAGCCTGCTTGGGGAACTTAGAAATATTTGTGTGGTTGTCTGTGCATGTGTGTTTGTGTTCATTAATGATCTAGTAATTTTCCAAAGTCACAGTATTTCCTAGACTTAAGCCAACCAGTCACTACGCTAGTCTGCCCATTGAAATGAGGTTTTTTTGTTGTTGTTGTTGTTTTTTGCCAGTTCATTTATTTTGGGTTTATATTTGGAAAAAAATAAAAGGAATCTTGCCCTAAATTATGGATATAGCTGATCTATGAAACAACTTAGCAGCATGAAGAGACTTATGCACCAGGGCAGCATTTTTTCCTAAATTTTAGTGACATAATTTTTAATTAAGAAAAAATGACCTCATTTTGCACCTAAGAGATGGATTTAACTATGGAAACAAATAACATATCCTTACATCTATTCATTCTGTGATAATGGACATGAATTTTGTAGACACAGAGATCTGGGTGTGAATACAGGTCATCTTATCAGCATCTGAAGCAAGTTACTTAACTTTGCTAAGAACTGTTTCCTCTTCACCACTCCTCATGGTGATAAGATTGATGCATTAATAATACATATGTAACTTAACAGAATGCCTGGAACATAGTAAACATGCAATTAAGAAGAAGCAATGATTCGATTGTTAGTAAACTTGGCTAGTTCAAATCCACAGCCTGAAGTGGCTAATGACATTGTCGTATTTCTGCAATTTCCTCTGAAGAATTCAAAATCTTGTAGTCATCTTATTGTAAAAGTTCCTCCAAGCAAGGAAATTACCTGTGTGGAAGCATGAATACTAGCAAATAGCATCACATAAAGCAAGAATTAGAAGTTGTTTAGTATGGTTAGAACCTAAGGAATCTAAAAAGTGATAAATATGTTGAGTAGCAAATCATAGTAATTCTTGTATACCACTAAGGAGTTTGTATTTTACACTGTGTATACAAAAAAGAAAAACAAAAGACAGGAGCAAAAGAAATGATAACAAAATTATTGTTTAAAACCATGGTAAGAGTAGCAAGAAATAAAAAAGATAAACATATTTTAAAAAATTGGAACAATAATATTTAGTGGCCCATTAGGCATATAATCCATTGAACATAGAGTAGTGCATATCTTCCTCAACCTCTCAGCAATATTTATAACAGTTATCAATCCTTCCTTTTTGGAACACACACATTTCTAGACTTTCAAGATACTATACTCTTCTAAGTTTTCTCTCTTAATAGGGTGTTTCAGGTTAATCCTCTTTGCTCTCTCCACCTATTAGACTTCTAAATACTGAAGGGCCTCAATGTTTGGTTATAAACTCTTTTTCTAAATCAACTTTTCTTCCTATGTGAAATAATTCATTAATAGTTTCCATACCATTAATAATTAACAAACAATTCATAATAAACAAACTCATGTTGCCAATGACTTTATACAAATCCTCAGGTTCGGAGTAATTCAGTTAATGTAAATTAAATAATGTACCAGTTCACACTCATTAGTTTAAAAAATAAATAGAAAAATCTGATAACATCAAGCATTAGTAAGAATTGAAAGACAACCTACTGACTGGGAGAAGATATTTGCCAAAGACACATTTGATAAAGAGTTAATATTTAAAATTTATAAAGAACTCATACAATTCAACACCAAAAAACAATAAACAATTCAATTAAAAAATGTGCAGAGGACCTAAAAAGGCATTTCTCCAAAGAGAGTATAGGTCAATAGTGGGTTAATAGTCATATGAAAAATGTTCAACAGCACCATTCATCAGAGAAATGCAAATTAAAACCACAATGAGATATTACCTCATACTTCTCAAAATGGCAATCTTTAATAAATCCAAAAATATCAAGTGTTGGTGAGGAAATCTAGTGCAGTTTGTGGGACTGTAAATTGGTGATGTCACTATGGAAAACAGTTTGAAGTTTCCTCAAAATATTAAAAATAGAACTACCTTATGATCCAGCAATTCCACTTCTGGGTATTTATCTGAAGAAAACCAAAACACTAATTCAATAAAGTATATACACACCTATGTTCACTGCAGTGCTATTTACCATAGCTGAGGTATAGAAGCAACATAAATGCCCATCAACAGATGATTGGATAAAGAAGAAATGGTACATAAATATGATAGAATATTACTCAGCCATAAAAAATGAAATCTTACCATTTACAATGACCTAGATGAACACAGAGGGTATTATGCTAAGTGAAATAAGTCAGACAGAGAAAAACAAATACTGTATAATTTCACTTATATGTGGAATCGAAACAAAATAAATGAACAACAACAAACAGAACAAACAAACAAAAAAAAACGAAACAAACTTATAGATACAGAGAACAAACTAGTAATTGCCAGATGGGAGGAGCATTGGGGGAATGAATGAAAAAGGTAAAGGGATTAAGAAGTACAAATTGGTAGATACAAAATAGTCACAGAAATGCGAAGTACAGCATAGGGAATATAATCAATTATATTGTAATAACTATGCATAGTGCAAGGTGGATACTAGTCTAATTGGGGGGATCACTTCATAAATTATATAAATATCTAACCACTATGCTGTACACTTGAAACTAATATAAAATAATATTGAATGTCAATTCTCATTGAAAAATAAAAATTTTGTTTATGGCCATGCTACCCTGACCAAGCCCAATCCCGTCTGATCTCAGAAGTTAAGCAGAGACGGGCCTGATTAGTACTTGGATGGGAGACCACTTAGGATGACCAGGTGCTGTAGGAGTTAAAAAATAAAAAATAAGGGATTGTAAGCTGACAAGGTCCTTGCAATCTGTGAGGTCGATCAAGGGTTGCCTAAAAAAAAAAAAGAGAAAAAAGAAAAAGAAAAATTTTAAAAAATAATTCAAGTTTATTATTTAATAGTGTAAAGTAAGATTTGACTTTGCTTTAAGTTTTCCCATAAGGATTACCAAATATAACCTGTGTCAATATAAAAATGTCCAAATCCATAGAGAATAAGTTTACTTGAGCCAAACTGACAATAATTGCTGGGTAGCAAAATCTCAACAAATTTAGGAAGTGCTCCAGAGAATGGCAGTTTTGCAGTTTATTTTGTAAGTTAGAATCAAAGGAGGAGACATTAGTGAGGTTACACAAAATCCATTGGTGGTAGATTAAGGGGATGGGAGAAAGCAAAGCAGGGAAATCTCTGGGATCGCATAAAAAGTAAAGCAGAGGGACACGTTCTACTTTAACCTTGGTGGATAAGGGAGAGATAATAATTTACATTTACAACACATAGAGATAGTATGCTGTGGACAAGATAACCATGAAGGGTTCTGTGGTCTCCCACTCTAGTGTGGTAGGTTCTACGCCGAGGGGTCCAGGATTACTCTGACACTCCAAGGGTTTGTTATCTTAGATTCAAAAAGACAACAGAAGGCTTACTAAAGGTAAAGATTGACCTTAGTCAAGAAAGCGACAGTCCCAGGATGTGACTACTCGCCATGATCTCCTTTTAGTTAGGAATTTTTATGTTCAAACCATCCTATGTGGTTCATTTCAGTCTCAGAGTTTGTAGGACCCCCCATGCTGGCTTTCCCTGAGCTTGTCAGTTTTAGTATGTTGCCCTGTTTTCGTCCACACTTCTATCTCAGGGTGTTGTGTTATAACCTTTAATCACCACTAAATATTTTGTTAGAAATCTCTTTATATTAGTAGTAACAATATAGGTTGCTAAAATGTATTAATAAACTAAACTAGTCTGGGGCTATTTAAAATGTCAGCTTGCTTCCAGAAAGACATAATGACCTAAAATGCCATCCCTAATAAGACAGACATTATCAGAGACTCTGCAATAAATCTACTCTTAAAATTTTTACCAATTTTAAAAAAGCAGTCAATTGACCTCTTGATGCTCATATATGTTCAAGCTTTGCAGAAAAGAATAAGAATGACTTCTCATCCTTTACATCTTGCCTCCTGTCTAATCAAAGCATTTTCTAATTCTAATTGCATTAAGTGGTGCACATCAGATGAGTTCATCTAGTCATTGAATGAGGAAAGCATCCCACGGAGGGCTGAGCTGAGGAATCACTTAAAGCTTTTAACTATCGAGTTGTTTTCAACCTATTTATTTTACATGACATCAATTATCATTTTCACAAGACTGGTTTCTCAATAGTTTCTTTTCCTAGTGAGGTGGCATAAGAGAAAAAAAAGTGATCTTTTTCTTAATTACGTATCTCAATACCTAACCCCCATCACATCTCCAACCATCTCACCTAAATTCACTCACACATAATATTACAAAATGCAGTATTCAAGTGCAAAGTAGGATTTTAAAGTTTTACTTGCTTTGTGAATACAATGCTAGGACTTGTTTAGCTAGATATGAACAAAGACAGATACCATATTAGAGTATAATGAATCATTCACTGTCTGTTTGAATAACAGTCATTTATTTAATGACTAGAAGACCAAACTCTTAGAATCTATTCCTGCTTAATTCCTTGTTATTGAGTTATTTCTTAGTTTGAGTACTTTTTCTAATTGATTGAAGTAGCATAAAAAATATCCAAGACAATTGTCTCTTTCTCAGGGAGTTATTAAAACTGGGCTACAAGAACTAAAGGAAAATTCAATTCAATTTAAAATCAGAATCCAAGGTTCACAAACATTTCACTACAGTTTCCTCAAATACCCACAACTCAGAGCCACGTGCCTTGTGCTAGAAATTCTTTAATTATTTTTAAATAAATAAAGTAATCACATTTGGTTCTAACCAAAATTAAAATTCACACTTTTTTTTTTAAATAAAATCACACCCCTTCAATAACCATGGTAGCAGGTCTCAGGAATTTTCATTTGTACTGTATAATATTGATATTCTCTCAATGAATATGTCAAAGGAATGAATAGCTAAACAAGTCTGAAAAGTCTAATCATTCTCTCATGAGAATCTGGAATTTTGATAATGAGATTGAAAGATGGCTTCTACATGGGACTGGAGCTGAGGCATATAAATGTGCAATCAGTCATTGATCAGGAATGCCAAGGAAGCAGAGAAAGTTGTTCTGCTGGAGCAATGAATAAAGCTGATGTTTGGAGAGAAGTACAGATTAGAGAAAAGAATATTGATTTCTTGATAATGTCCAAAATAATTTATAAACATAGTTCGTTTAGGAGAAGGATCAGTGATTAAAAAGCAAACAATAGCTGTGTGTGTGTGTGTGTGTGTGTGTGTGAGATTCATTGATAGATATTAATGGAAATTTTTTTTGTTCTAAATTCTCAATAATAAATCAGAGTTTCTATTTTCAAAAAAATTCAGATAAAGATAAATAGATATATATATATTTATATATAATTATAACATTGCAATTACTGTATTCAGTAATTTTTATATAATTTTATTATTTTATAATAAAGAATTTATATAATTCTTTATTATAAAATAAAGAATTTTATAATAATATAAAAGAAGCATAAAACTCATTGGTTTACATTGGAAGGTGATTGGAGAAGTTTTAATCAAGATGGACTTGAAAGAGAATGAAACTAAGTAACTATCTTAAAACAGGGAATCTGTATATATTTTACTTCGTGTGATGTAATTATATTCAATATTCTCATCTAGAAACCCAGTTAATTATTAATAATAATTTATAGAATTCATTAATAATTAATAATAATTATTAATAATTTCAAATTATTAAAAACCTGAAAAGACTGTCCTCTCCCCATTGAATGGTCTTGGATTTTTGTCAAAAACCATTAGACCATATATGTGAAGGTTTGTTTGGGCCTCTATTCTATTTCATTGGTCTGTCTTCAGGACAGTACCACCCTTGTTTTGAATACTGTAGCTTTATAACTTTGTAAATTTTGAAATTAGGAAGTGTGAGACCTCTAACTTTGTTCTCTTTCAAGATTATTTTTGCTATTTGAAGCCTTAAGATTTCATACGATTTTTAAATTTTTTTAATTTCTGCAAAAGCAAATGGTGTTTGAAAACTAGATATCTACTTCCAAAAGAATGATATTAGACCATGACCTTACACCATATACAAAAATTAATTCAAAATGGATCAAAGACCTAAATGTAAGAGCTTAAACTATAAAGCTCTTAGATGAAGACAAGAGAAAATCCTTATAATATTGGATTTGGCAATGTTTTCCTGGACAGAACATCAAAAGCACAGGCAACAAATTAAAAAAAAAAAATAGATCGATTAGATTTGATCTAAATGAACAGCCTTTGTGTATCAAGAGCGTAAAAAAGCAACTCATAAAGTGCAATAACAAAAATATTCTGGAGATAGAAATGGTTATAATTGCAAAACAACGTGAATGTACTTAATGGCACTGAACTATACACTTAAAAAATTAAATTAAAATTGTTAAAATGCTAAGTTTTATGTTATCTATCTTTTACAACAATAAGAAGAAAGTTTAACAAAATAACTGAATTGAGGTTTTTAGTCTCTTTTCGAGTTCTCTGAATTGGGAAATCTGGTCACTACCCAAGTCCCTTCTTTTTAAAACCAGTGAAATTTTGGTATGTTCACAGAAATCGTTTTATAAATGTTAAGCTTCATTTGCCACACATACACACACACATACACACACACACACACATACACACACACACATATATATGTTTTAACAAGAATTAAAGCAACATGAGGAAATAGGTAATATTCTCTCAGGTATTGCTCAGAGTAGGAGTTATTCTCTCCGTAGTAAAGTAAAGGTTGCTTTTAAAGAATGCCTTCACTACATCACTGCGATAAAAGAAAAAAGAACCTTTTGGGTAGATGCACAGACATGGTATAAATTAAAGAGAAAGCATATTTTCAGAACTTTGTGGATTTCTTTTTCAGCAGAAAACATGAATAGAATTACATAGAACTACTTATATTTGATACAGATTTTATACTTTGAAATTCTGACCTTTTAGCAAATGCAAAGAGGACAACTGCTTGACAGACTGTCACATTAGAAAAAATATGCTTGAATACAGGGAAATATGCCATTGTTCCATGATTTTTCTGCATGAGTACACAATAGTACTCCCAGAGAAGAAAATCTATTTGAATTCTATAGTCTCATAAAATAATGACCAAAATAAGTTGTAACAAAAGATGTTGAAGATAGCTAATATTGGGCAATATATTATATCGTATATAATATATCGTAAAATTAATTTCATGTGATCACACATAAGTCAAGATTATAATCAGAATGTGAGGTAAAGTATATCTAAGTATTGTATAATTTTGATTGTAGAATAACGTCGCCTATATTCCATTCTTGTCTAATTCCACAGGATACTTTCACTTTAGCCCACTGAATTCCAGTATGTTTAATACTCTTTCTCCACTGTAATTCATAGCAAGAAATTAAACATCTTCAAATTGCATGGCTTTTTCAGAGAAAAAAAGTAATAAAACATTTTCTAAATAATTTTCTAAATATGAAATTTATTAGTTATGAGGTCATGATTATTACCTATTTTCAGGAAATTATAGTTATGTGCTACAAGGACTGCATTGATAGCTAATATCAACTAAACATTCAATTAGCAGGATTGTTTGTCATGGCTTGTATGTTTTCAAGGGGTATGGTCTATGATTGTTTCAGTGTGCTGAATGCAATCTGCATGTTTTGTTCTTATGGATACTGTATTTTTATATTAAAATTTCAATGCTTATCTTTGGAGGAAAGGTTCTAAGTTGGTTGACCAAAACATAAAATAAACCTAAGACACTGGACCCTGATTTTATTGTAGAATGTGAATCTATATATACAAAGACAAGATAATCTACAAGTACGATGCTTTGCACAAGTAGCTGAAATGGAGTATGATAATACATATTTAATAATTGAACCAGTAAACTAATAATTCAATTATAAAGTATGACCAAATGATGTTATGTAGTTATCAATTGAATCATACTATTTTCAACAGAAGCATAGCAATAACCACTATGAAAAATCAACAGGTATGTTCCAGAACAAGTACTTTGTGAAATTTATAAATTTTGGTCATGAGGTAAAAAAGCTCAAACCAGAAAGACATAATTAAGAGTTGTAATATTGTGGGAAAACAAAGATGTTTTATTTTGTTACTGAGATTCTTATAAATCCAGTCACCTTGTTGATAAAAGTATGCTCATAAAGAAAGCCAAAGCAACAATAGGAAATTTATCTAATTAAACAAAACATATATCAATGAATTTTAATGCTGAGAAACCATTGGACTTTGTATAGGACAATAAATAATTTTTTACAACATGGTGGAGATATTGATGAATTAGTGTACAAATCAATACTAAACCTATATGTATTAGGATTCAAATGAGATTAGTTTTTTTGATAAATTAAAAATTTTGTGAGTTTTGATGATGATTAGAAAAGGTGAAAAATACCTACATACCAATTCATCTTCAATGCATTCAAAGAGAACAGTAGAAATTAAATATAACTATGCAGTTTTGATATAGTAAATTTTGAAAATTTTGAAAACTTTAATATTGATGAACTTCTTTGTGTAGTTTTTCAATGACCAATGAGAAGAACTGGGCAAGATACATACAAGATCATGTATTTATATTCTAATTTAACTGTATACCAAAGCAAGATGAGATAAAAGTCCACAATTTTGGGGAGTCTGTGTATTTGTTTGTTTTAATCAGGGTTATGGAAAACCTTTCTTCATGAAATTGATAATGTCAGAGAAGACAGCCTCTCTGATTATAAAAGATTTATTAACTAAACACCATGGAAAATTTTCAATATTTTTAATAATCTTAACAGCATAACTTATCATATTTTATATCCAGGATAAAATAATTTCAAAATAAATTTTCATATTTAGTACAAGATAATAGGATCTTCAATAAAAATAATTATTTTTGTATTGCAAAATATATCATTTTTCCAGGAAAAATATGCAGAAAATATATATGTATACTTTTAAGAATAAAATGACCGTGATTCTACTCGATACGAGTTATAATATAGATGAAATAACTTTGAAGACCCTCCAAAATTCCAAGTTTCCTTCACGTCCTAAGGATTCTACAACACTACCTTTCAGTTAATTGATTCTTGTTTAAACTTTGCATAATTTTTCGTAATTTTATATAATTTGCCGTAAAAGCCATCTATTTTGGTTTTAATTCAGTATTTTATTATTTTCTGTTTAGCATTTTTATTGTTTGTTAATCCCTGCACACCACGTTAAGTTTTAAACCTATAACTATGTTCATTTTATTATCTTTGTCTAGTAATGCAATAATAGGAAGTATCTGTGGGTCTGTTTCTGCTCTCTGGTCTTTTCATGCAGATTCCCTTTCATGTTTCCTTCTATTTTTTATTTGTATTTATTTTGACTACAACTTTTTGTACCCTTAAATTAGTATTTTATAAATTCTTCATGACCTTGAGTAGAATTGGGTTTCTCCAAAGTAACTTTTGCCTTGGCATCTGCCAAGCATCTGGAGATACCTTGCAAGATTTCCAATTAGTGATTTTTGGCTACGAATCTGTATTAGAGAAAATTTGTGAATATAAATTTTCAGTATTCTTTTTTACATGTTTTTGTTTATTACAATGGTTAGTATTGAACCTTCTAGGAGTCAGCAAGTTATAAAGAAATGAATTTTCTGTGTATTAATCAAGCTGTGTATTTCACATTCCCACTTATATTAGGGATTCTGGCTTAGGTGTTCAGGAGCCCATTATGAATGATCTCTTCTTGGGGCACAGCTCTTATCTGTGATGCCTTAGACAACTAACTTCAAGTTCAAAGAGTTTGGGAGACCTCAGGTGAAACATTCTTTGCCCTGACTCTCTTTTCACTCAGGTCTGACATTCTTATCAGATAACTAATAATTTCAAAGATATGTATTTTTATATTTTATCCAGAATTATTAGTTTTTTTCAGCACGGGAGTCAATCCAGGTAATTAGCCTGCCAAAGTAACAGAAATTGATGTCCATATGTTTATGTATTTATTTTAAGACTGATAATCTTTCTGATGGTTTAATCAATAAAATTTTTATTATTCTTTATAAATTAATTACTTACTATAGAAAGAAATTGAAGACTATTATTATTATTGAGCACTATTAAATCCATTTAAAATTCTGAAAGCAAAGTTAATAAATATTCTCTAAAAACAAAAGAATCCAAGAGTAACTAGGAATTCACTCTACATCAACCTGCCATGTTGAACTGCAGATGTCCAGCCTTACAATGTGCTACGCTTTTAGTCTTAGTGTGTGATTTAACTTTAATCTGTAATAAGGACTAAATCCATTATTCCTTGTTACATATTTTATCTCCCAAATTAAATAGTTTCAGGTATTTCTGGATATTTATAATTATTTGATAATAGTTTTTAATTTACTATAGATAAAAAAAAAAAAAAACCTGATGGTATGTGTAACCTAATTTACAGCTCAAAATATTTACCATTGAGAGTCATTGATTCTTTGGTTGAAGACTATAAATCTTGTCATTTCTCACAGTGCTATCAAAAAAAAGTTTTTTTTAATAATAGATAATTTTTCAGTTATTAACATTTCTGAATATTCAGTGATGTAATTTACAATTGATAGACCAATGTATAGCAATGTTGATGTTGGTAATTTGAAAATCTTCCTCTAAGACAACATGAATATTTTCCTTCTGGGCAGATGAGGGGCTATGTGAGGAAACATCAGTGTGTTTATTTGTTCAATTTTATATTTTACAATTCCTCTTTAAAATGGCAAGATTGGATGCATAAATTTAATGTTTTAAATAAATTCCCACTAATATGTAGATCTGAAATATGTGATAGATTTCCTTTATGTACAGAGTGGAAACTTTGTGTCTTAGATATTTTAAAAATCAGGATTTAACTGCATAACTTATAGAAGACTATCTGTCTTTCACCAGTAATATTTTCTTAGAAGCCTTTGACTTCTGAGAAGTAGACTGATCCACTGAAAAAATCAGAACAATTTCTGGCATTCACTTAGAGTGGAAGATATTCAGAAAAAATGCTCTCTGGGATTCAAACATTATGACTTTTCCTAATGTACTCCCAACCTTTCAACCATGTATTTCCTCTATATTATTTCAGAGATGAAATTAGTGCTATTGTCGAGAGTTTATAATTGAAATGCCATTGTTATTCAGCTTTCACATAATACTCAAAACAACGATTAAAGATAAACTAAAGGTCAAGGCACAAATGGGTTAGAAAATGAGCAAACATAAAGACACACAAACATGAAACTGGCAATTATGGTTAAAAGTACATAAGTGACAAAATTACTTTTTCGTGATAGAGTACATACCGCAACCGAATGTAAAAACCAAAGGTGATAGTGACATAAATTAATTTTGTTCATATCATGAGCATTTATAGCAGACACGGCACCAGGCGGGTTCATAGAGTAGCAAACATTGAAAACACAAAAGACTTTTTAAGGCCATCAAGTTCATCTTATGCCCACTGAAAGCTTGTTTAGAGCAAGAATGATGGATGGTTCTTATTCTTAGTCTTCTGCAGTTTGAAATATTTCAAGAAGCAAGGCTTTCGCTTTTCCTCATTTCAATTCAGTATGATTCCAAACGAACCCATCAATTTAATCACAAACATGCCCCATGTGTGTACCCAGAGCTGAAGAAAATTGCCCTTCCTGAAGCACAGCCAATTTTGTCTTGTTTGTGCTTTTGCATATTTTGTTGTACTGTCAAAATAGCATCCCCCATATTTTCCATAGAATTTTCTCCATTTTTTTTCCTAGGTCACCACAAATACCATCACTTTCATGAAGCATCTCTTCATTTCTTCAGTTTTTACATTTTATTTTTACTTTTTAATTTCTTAACTTTTTCTTTTGAACTATTTTAGACTCATAGAAAATTTGCAAAAATAGTATGAAAATCTTCTTTATATCTTATTTCCATTTTTCCTAATGTTAATGTTTTAAGTATCTGAAGTACAATTATCAAAGTATCAAATTAATAACATTACAATACTATTAAAACACTTTAGACTATTAAAATGTTGCCTGTTTTTCTACTATTCTTCTTATGTTGAATATCTGTAGTAAGATATATGAGACTGGAATTCATGGAAGAAATTGTGGCTACAGATTATTTAGGAGCCATGACCATATAGAGTATTTATTTATTTTTTATTTCTATTTTTTAAAATATACTATTTTCTTATTCTTTTTTAAATTTAATTAATTAATTTTTTATAGTGACGTTAGTTAACAAAATCCAATAAGTTTCAGTTGTACACTTTAACAGTAAGGCACATATATATTTACACTGTATTCACCTCCCTTAGTTAGATTTTTTTCTGTCACCACATATTTGACCGCCTTTACCCCGTCTAATGCCCCCTCCCCTCTCCCACCACCCCTCTGATAACAACTAGTCTATTGTCCATTTCCATGGATCTCTGTTTGTTTGTCCTGTTCGTTTTCTGCTTTTAGGTTTCTACCTCACATATAAGTGATATCATGTGATTTTTCAGCTTTTTCAATCTGGCTTATTTTGCTTAGCATGCTTATCTCGAGGTCTATCCATGTTGTCGCAAAAGGCAGTATTTCATCTCTTCTTATGGCTGAGTGATATTCCATTGTATATATGTGCCACAGCTTTTATCATAGGACATTTCAGTTGCTTCCATGTCCTGACCACCGTGAATTATGCTGCTATGAACATCGATGTGCAGATATCTTTTCAGATATGAATTTTCAAGTCTTTGGGGTAAATACCCAGTAGAGGGATTGCTGGATCACATGGTAGTCAATTCTTAGTTTCTGAGGAACCTCCGCACTGTTTTCCATAGTGGCTGTACCAATGTGCAGTCCCATCAGCAGTATATGAGGGTTCCTTTTTCTCCGCATCCTTTCCAACATTTGTTATTACTTGTCCTGTTGATTATAACTTCCTTATAGGTGAGAGATGGTATCTCGTTGTGGTTTTGATTTGCATTTCCCTAATAGCTAGCAATGTTGAGCATCTTTACATATGTTTGTTGGCCATTCGTATGTCCTCTAGGAAGAAGTGTTTGTTCAGGTCCTTTGCCTATTTTTTGATTTTTATGTTGTTAATGAGTTGTATGATTTTTTTATATGTTTTGGATATTAGGCCCTTATCTGAGGCATTGCTTGCAAGCATATTTTTCCAATTGGATGATTGTCTCCCTACCTTTTTGACAGTTTCTTTTGCTGCACAGAAGCTTTGTAGTTTGATATAATCCTATTCATTTATTTTAGTTTTTATTTCCCTCACCTTTGAGGTCAAATCATAAAATCCTTTTTTAAGTCCAAGGTCCTTTAAAGCCATGGTTTTGGATATTACCTAGCAAGCTGAGTGCTAATTACTGGAATTAATTAATTCATTATTTAAAAACAGAAAAACAGAGAAGATAAAAATTCACCAAGGAGACTGGAAAGGACTACTTAGCGAGTTCTGAGGTCAGATATAGAGAGTAATTTTGATGGTGTAGAAAAGAATTTTTAATTGTGAAAAAGAAGTCCTTGGGTAAGAAATACAGGATTTGAGCCTATGCACACAGAGCAAGTAGAATGTTTAATAATTTTAAAAGACAGAAATGCTGTGTGTATGGATACTATCCATGTATGTCACTAGATAATAGCTTTGATAAAGTAGAAGTTCTGTTCTGTTAGCTTTTATTTTCTCAGTGGAATAAAAAAGCAAGATTACCAGCTGAGAGTGAGAACTGGGGAGGAGGTCATGAAAACAAGAATACTTAATGCAAGCTTAATCACAACTTAAATCTCAGGGGCTTAATACAGGGAACAGGCATTTCTTCCTCACCAGTTGTCTGAATGGTCTTGTTTAAGAAAATCTACTGGGTGGATCTCTTCCAAGCAGTTCTTGGATCCAGCCTCTATCTAATATTTAACTCCAGAGACAGGAATATGGGGCTTCACCCAGACTGCAAGAAGGGTCAATAAGAGGAGTGTGAAGAGGGAACCTAAGTTCTTAACTGCCTTGATTCTCAAGTGTTTCATAATCTGTACTCACATTTCATTGTCAAGAGTGAACCTATGAGCTGTCCAAGCAATATGGTTTAGCTCTTTAACCAGGAAATGGCTTTTGTGAGCATCTAGCTCATCTCTGCTTCAGTTGGGTTGAAGTTTTGATGAAAAAAAAGGGTGACATATTATTTTAAGGCAAGAAAACAAACAAACAAAAATACTAGTTATAGGACAACTGCTGAACTGCACTAAAGTCTTCCTTGAGATATATAGTTTTAAAATGAGAATATTTAACAAGGTTTGATATTAATTATGGTCATGGTTTTAAAGTTGGAGTCATCAGTCAGCTGCGCTGTTGCTGCCTGTGGAGAGTAGGAAGAGAATTGAATTTAATCACATTAGAGATTTGCATGGAAGGTTCAAGTGAAGGAGGCAAGAGAGTTCAGGGAATGAGCAAAGGAGTGATTATAAAATTGATTATGGATCCAAACTCAATAGTGAAGAATGTAAAGATAAAAACTCTGAATAAAAATGAAAAGATTTTAGGTCAACAGATTGATGGTTCTACTGGAATTTAAAAAAACAAACAAACAAACAAACAAAAAAAACATTTGAGTCAGAGACCAGAGAGAATGAGATGGAAATGCATAAGTTGTGGTCAGTTAGTGAAGGACTTATAATTGGATGTGACGATGACAGGTGAGGTAAAGGAGAAGATCATTGGATGTAAAAATATTAAAAGTAGCCTCTAAAAGAATGTTGAAATAATTATAAAATATGACAGGAGAAATAAAGGGAGTGGCAGTGATTTGGAAGCTGAAATCTTTGAGTTATGAGATAGAGTAGAAGGCGAGAATACAGATGGCCATATGATTTTCAAAGGAATTGTTTTTTATACATTAGAGAAGTTCTCTGGAAGTCATGAAGAAGGGTGGGAAAGATACCTATTCCATCTCTTGGCAGTGATATATTAGAGGACTACAAGGAAAGAAAAGTCTCAGGGCATAGTAATGATTTTATTAACAACAAGATGGTGAAAGAATACTACAAATAAGGAATTTTGCTGATAAATGAATTTCAATGGACAAATGAAATTCAATAAACTTTATTGCTGTTCAGAGGAGTTAGATTGGGTCAGATAAGGGAATTTACAGAGTTATTTAAGATGAGTGTCTTGTTGATGAGGGATGATATTAGAAAAGAAATTAATTTCAGCAGCTTTGATAAGTTAACCGTTATTTTATATCTTTTCCCAGCTCTTCCTGGAGCACAGTCCCCCTGGGTAGGCAATGGTTTAATCTCATAAAGCCACACTCATAGACACATACATACACAAACAAATA
>NW_024352786.1:13223750-13374040 GCF_902729225.1 Pteropus medius | reverse complement strand
GCAGTTCTTGGATCCAGCCTCTATCTAATATTTAACTCCAGAGACAGGAATATGGGGCTTCACCCAGACTGCAAGAAGGGTCAATAAGAGGAGTGTGAAGAGGGAACCTAAGTTCTTAACTGCCTTGATTCTCAAGTGTTTCATAATCTGTTCATTGTCAAGAATGAGTCACGGTGAACCTATGAGCTGTCCAAGCAATATGGTTTAGCTCTTTAACCAGGAAATGGCTTTTGTGAGCATCTAGCTCATCTCTGCTTCAGTTGGGTTGAAGTTTTGATGAAAAAAAAAGGGTGACATATTATTTTAAGGCAAGAAAACAAAAAAAAAAAATACTAGTTATAGGACAACTGCTGAACTGCACTAAAGTCTTCCTTGAGATATATAGTTTTAAAATGAGAATATTTAACAAGGTTTGATATTAATTATGGTCATGGTTTTAAAGTTGGAGTCGTCAGTCAGCTGCGCTGTTGCTGCCTGTGGAGAGTAGGAAGAGAATTGAATTTAATCACATTAGAGATTTGCATGGAAGGTTCAAGTGAAGGAGGCAAGAGAGTTCAGGGAATGAGCAAAGGAGTGATTATAAAATTGATTATGGATCCAAACTCAATAGTGAAGAATGTAAAGATAAAAAGTCATATATATATATAGTATATATATATATATATATATATATATATATATATATATATATATGACTTGGAATATAAATCATATGTATAACACTTGAGAGGCCAGAATGTGAATTAATAAAAATGTCAAATGCATTATGAAGGCCAAAACATTTTAATAACCAAAGGGAAGAAATTTAGTTTATTGAAGTATTAAAGGGTATTTTTGTGTTCATGTGTGTTTTTCTTTTTGTCAAAGGTTTATTGTGAAGGAAGATAAATTATTATATAAAATCAATCTTTTTCCTGTGTTGATAATCATCAGTTTTTGGAAAAACTAAGGAATCCTCACAGTGATTTCAAACTTAGAAAATTATGATGTTCTTGTTAAATTTACTAGCTGCTATCACAGTCTGAAAAAAATACAACCATGATTCAAATAAATAAATAAGTATAGACACGCAAATAGGGCTTTACTTAACATTTGTGCTACTTAGTCTTTACTAATTGGGATGATAAAATATAATCTATTAATTAGATAAAAATATTAATAACAAATATATAAATATTTTATTAAGATTTAAATTACAGAATTGTGTTGTAGGCTTTACAGATAGTAATCATGGACTGTTTTCTTCCCTTTCCAGGTATAATCATTTTGTAAAATGCTTGTTTTGAAAATGCAAACTGGTTCCAATTTCATGGATATCATAAGGAACTGTTTGAGCAGAATGAGAATTATGTGCAAGCTCATTATAAGAAACACTAGTTGAACACAGAAAACTGTACTCAATTGTACTGAGCCATATAGGCATCGCACAGTTACCTCTGTTCCCCATAGAACTTTCCACCATGTTTCAGATAAGCCATCCTCTATCACTTCACAATAACCCACAAAATGGGATAATTCTGAGGCTTGCTTCAGCAAGCAAACCTTAGATCTGTTTCAAGGAAAACTATATTGTTTCTTATGTATTTATAAAACTGTGCTATTATTTTTATTTAGTTCCTATGTTTTTCTTTTTTAATTATATGTCACTGATGAAGTTGATGCTGTTTCTCTAACATCATTTCTTTATATAGACCTGTGGTTCGTGTTTCATAATTTTATACAGTGTGATAATTTTTAGGAAAAACTGACTATACTGGAAATTTTCACTCTTCAGTCTCCTTTCAGTTAGGTAGGCAGGATTATGGGACCTATTTTTACAAATAGGCTATGAGCAGAAGTAACTCGTAGCTTGTGGGACAAAGTGTAACATTTTGGCACACAATCCTTTAACGGCCTCTTGTCCTGCCTCATTAACATGGAAGTCAAGTGTTCCAGACAGTGCCGCTGCAGGAGGGTGGAAGGGTGGTCAACTAGATTGTTTCTGCTCTGCACGAAAGTTCTTTCAAGAAAATTTAAAACAGAATCAGACTTCATATAAAAGAAAAATAAATATTTATAATGGTAAACCCTGAAATTTTAGGTTATCTCTTACAGGAGCATAATTTATAGTGTCTTGACTTTTGTAGTAAAAAAAAACAATTGCCTGAATTTGGGGTATATAATGTTTCACCATAGAACAACTTTTGGGTTTTTAATATTCATCTTTATTAATTTTTCTTGAATGCGTACAGGGTGTTCTGAATCAAAGGTGTTCTGTATTGCTAATTAAATACACCATAGTAAATATTAAGTGTCTTTTCTTTCCTGTCCTCCCTTTGCCCTAGTCTTCACACTTAGAGTGATAGGATCAGAGCCAGGTCAATCATCCTATACAAATCGCTGGACAACTTATATGCGAAGGATGATGAAAATGATTGTATTTTGCTTATAAAGAAAAAAAAACAAAAAACAAAAAAACAGCCATCCTTCTCCCCTCCTGAGGGCCTACTCCTACTTCCTAATCCAACTATTTGGTATAAAAATAAAATCTTTTCAGGAGTCAGATAGTCTCTAGTTTCTCCGCTTTTGGCACATAGGGTTGTCTCTAACTTCCCTTGCTTCATTGTTCCTTGAAATGCAAATACCCAGAAAAATAGCAGCTCATCTTCATGGAACTTTGGGAGTTTAACCAAGGACCCTATTCTGGGATGTAACTATGGTCCCTTTCCTAGACTTAATAAATCTCATAGTTTGCGAAGAATTTTAGGAGGCTCAATTTTTGTTTTTTATTTACCAGAAAACATTGAGAAATCCAGGAAATTTTTATTTCCCCATACATGTCAATGTAGCAAAGAGGATATCTCCTTTTTTATTTCCAATTAACAGATCACTATAATTAATTTTAGGGTCCAAACTGAGTTTTATACATGTTTTTGACAAAGTTGGAAAATTATATTTTTATTGAGATGAGATTAAGTAGTTTTGTTCTCCAGGTAGAAACAAACACTATTAATTTACAAAGAAAAACTTTTTTTAATTTACAAAAAAAAACTTTGGGTTTCTGACTTAATATTAATCGTAGCTAACACTGTTCAAAAATTGACTTTGGGTCATGTATTATTTTAAGTACTGCTTATATTAACTCATTTATTTCCCTCAACCTAATAAGGTAAGTATGACTAACAGTCCCATTTTACATACAAGGAAACTGAGATACACCAAAGTCAAGAAATTTTCCCAAGGTCACATTGCAGATGTATGGTTGCAATCTGATCTTACATCTGAATCTAAGACTCCATTCTCTTAATCATTATACTGTACTATGCTTAATATAGTGAAGTACTATTCACAATTGATTCTATCCCATGCAATCCAACCCATGAGATTTCACTGAAATTAGATGAAGTATTAAAAGATACATCTTATATATTTGCAAGCAACACCTCCAATAAGGGCCTAATATCCAAAATATACAAAAAACTCATACAATCAATAACAGCAAAAAAAAACAAAAAACAAAAAAACGATCCGATCAAAAGATGGGCAGAGGACTTGAACAGATACTTCCTCCAAGTATACATACAAATGGCCAACAAACATATGAAAAGATGCTCAACATTGTTAGCTATTAGGGAAATGTAAATCAAAACCACAATGAGATACCATCTCTCACCTATAAGAAAGTTATAATCAACAGGACAAGTAATAACAAATGTTGGAAAGGATGCGGAGAAAAAGGAACCCTCATATACTGCTGATGGGACTGCAAATTGGTACAGCCACTATGGAAAACAGTGTGGAGGTTCCTCAGAAACTAAGAATTGACTACCATATGATCCAGCAATCCCTCTACTGGGTATTTACCCCAAAGACTTGAAAATTCATATCAGAAAGATATTTGCACACCTATGTTAATAGTAGCATATTCATGGTGGCCAGGACATGGAAGCAACCAAAATGTCCTACAATAGATGATTGACTAAAGAAGCTGTGGCACATATATACAGTGGAATATTACTCAGCATAAGAAGAGATGAAGTACTGCCATTTGGGACAACCTGGAATAGACCTCGAGATAATCATGCTAAGCGAAATAAGCCAAACAGAAAAAAGTTGAAAATCACATGATATCACTTATATGTGGGATATAAACCTAAAAGCAATGAAAGAACAGGACAAACAGAGACCCATGGACATGGACAATAGACTAGTGGTCACCAGAGGGTAGGAGAGAGGGGGGTCAGGGGAAGTAGATGGTGTAAAAGGGGTCAAATATGTGGTGACAGAAAAAAATCTAACTATGGGAGGTGAACACAATGTAACTATATATATGCCTTGCTGTTAAAGTGTACAGCTGAAACTTATTGGATTTCGTTAACCAATGTAACCATAAAAAAAAATTAATTAATTTTTAAAAAGATACATTTTATTCAAAAGAGTTCAATTTTTAGTGTTTCAAACTCTCCCAAATGCTATACACAGCATTATAAATATTAATCCCAAGGAATTTGGGTATATTATATCCTCCACAAAAATACTATAAAAATGAATGTTTTATTTTTATTATAAAAATGTTGTTTGGCATATGTAGTTTTAAAAACTCTTATTATTTATATGCATGGCAATAGATAGGATCATGTTTCTTCCTTATATTTGACTTTTCAACTTGGCTCCAGTTAACCTTTGCAACTTGTTCAATGAGAAACGCCAGTGAACTGTATCACCATACACAATTAATGGTTGAGTGGTCTATAATAAATGAAAATGCCACTACTGCTTAGCAATTAGCTTATGGATCATCTCCAACCACTTAGAATCTCTTCCGTCTGCAGCATTTAAACAAGCTGGGTGATTTAAATTATACTTAAAGCGAACGGCAATATTCAATTACTAGTGGGTTCATTGTGTGGAATTGTCACCATTATGATTAATGGCCTTTATGAAAAACAATTAATTTGGTGTCTTGTTGCTAGGTCAACTATAAAAGCTAATTACCTTGAGGAAAGAACTCTGTTTATCAGTACATACCCTTTTATAATGCTTTGATCTAAACCATTAACATGATCTCTTTAAAAAAAAGTTGCAGAACTTAAGTATGACTTCAACATTAACCTAGGGGAGAAAAAAAACTTAGTCATTTCTTTTTCTTACTAAAAGAACATAGTGACAGGTAAAAGAGAAATAAAAGCTCAGTCTACACAGAAATCAGATATAGTCTCTCATATTTTCAAATCTATCTTTGGGAGCTCAGTAACTCACATTCGAGTAAGGAATGGCAGCTAGACAAAGGCATTTGACTTCTTATAGAAGAGTTCAAATACAAAGGAGATATGTATCATTTCAAATCCAGTAACATAAAACACATATAACTTTCTCATCTTACTAAACCACTGAGTTAAAAAGAAAACAAGAAACAAAGCAGCACTGCCTTTTTTCAGCAAATGTTTTCAATAGGTATATAAAAGAATTGTTCTCGATTTATTCATAATCCTTTGGGTGAGGTGAGAGTAAAATCACTCTGTTCTTTCGAAAATCTGCTATATTTAAAGTTTTCCTTGAAGAAGATAAGTTTTAATATCATTCTGCTCTATGAAGCCCTTAGAATCATGGGGTCCATGAGTTAGATTCTGAAGGTTTTACAGTGGTGAGATATATATATGTATGTGTTGCTTCTGGAGGTAGTAATACCTGTGTGACAATTTGGTAGTTATACCAATAGGTTTATTTGAACAATGTCTTAACTTCTTTCCAAGTGTTCATTTCTTTTCCAAATTATTGTCTAATCTTTTTACTTAATCCTCTATGATATATCTCCTTCATCACTAATGTGTTTTTTTTTAATTAATCAAATTCTTCATTTGGGTTCGTACAAAAGTTTCTTACCATCATGAATTCTTATTGCTCTGTGTATCTCCAAAGGAACTTAAAAAACATTGAGTTTAACTATTTATTCATTACATAAATGACTGATGTAACTGTTGAGAAATTTTGTGATTGTAGTTTCCTATGGCAATTTGTTGTCTGTCTTGATATCATTGAACAATTTAATCATAAGAATATGCCAGGGTCTTCTTTTCTGGGCACCAACATCACCCTAAATATGTTTTTATTTGTTTTTTTTTAGTATTGCCTTGTAATAACACTATGAATGAGTCTCCATTCCATTATGCAAACTTAAGAAAAGTAACTAACTTTACTCATCTTTATAGCCCCTATATTTATAGGATATATGACCTACAAATATTTGCTAAATTAATAAATGAATGAAGTAATAACTGATACGTTATTCATTTGATTTAGCAAATGTATGGAGAACAGAGAATTGCGCTAGGAGGTATGTACACAAAATAGCATGATTCAATAATATTTCCAATAATAATTTCTACTGATATTAGACTATCAAAAAAATCCACGTCAGTGTGACAAATAAGACTCAGGAGCCACATAGTTTATCCTTAGGCCAATTAGTCTGGCCAAAATCCAAAAACAAATTTTCAACAATTTGCTAGGGGATGCAAAACAATCAGGGATAGCTTTAAATAGTTTATAGAAAAAGATAAAGATTTTTATCTTTAATTTTTTAATAAAGGTTTATATTTCTAATTTATATAGAACTTTATTATTTATAAAATATATTTGAGAATGATATCTGTTGATGCTCGGGAGCATATTATAAAAATAGTTTTGGTTTTGTTATACCAATTTTATACTCAAGGAAAACAATCTTTAAAAATTTAAGGAACTTTTATAAGAAGTTTGAACCAAATTTGAACCAAAGATATTTCTATAGCTTTACTTCTCAAAGAATGGTCCTCAGATAAGGTAGTGTGGATGTTACCTAGGACTTTATTGGAAATGTAGAATCTTAATCCCAGACTTACAGAATCAAAATCTGCCTTTAAATATATTTCTCAGTTGACGTATATGCATGGATAACATAACATTTGAGAAGTGATGGTCTAGTTCTTTTTATACTAAGTTATACTTATGATTACATTACAAATTAGGCATTATATAAGATGCTATGGCATATCTATGTTATTGAGACAAAAAAATGGTCCATCTGCCTGTATGCATCTAACCCAAAGAAGAGATACATGCAGATTTTCCAGAAAAGAAAGTAAGGTTTATTAGAAAGTTGCAAGTCCCAGAGACACAAGAAAGCTATCATTCTAAGGCCTGGCTCCCTGGGTATCTTCAAGAGTACAGATTATATAGGGAAAAGTCAGTAGTCATGGAAACTAAGGGAGTTGGGGTCATGGGTGCTACTGATTGGACAGTTGGAGGGAGATGAGGTAATTGATCATCATGTCTGGTTCTGGAATCAGCCATTGCACCATCCTATCTGGTCCCATGGCTGGTGGGGTTGTTTTTCTGCCTCAGTAGGTCTGGGGCTGAAACACATGTAAAGCCAAAATGTTATCCTTAGTCTAATATCCAATCAAAACCTATTATTGTCCTCATGATTATAGATTTGATGTTCAGTTAATCTTATGTCCTAAGGCTTAATGATTAAAGGAGCAGGTAGCCAGAGGATAAGGGAGGAAAGAAGCAAGCCTGTCACAATGCCATTTTCTGGGCAAAACCAGCTTGAATCAGAGGAAGAAAAAAAAAACTATATTAAAGAAATGAAGTTGTGTGGGGTTACATCTAGAAATAGTAGAGACTGAGAAGTAAAATGAATATCTGCATACATACAGCCTGGTGAGCAGAAAGCATTACTAATATTTGGGAGTGTTTACTTGTTTTGCAAAGAAAAAAGTTTGGGAATAAAATAAGAGGCTTCAAAATGAATAACAAAAAAGTTAAGGTTTAGTGTTTTGGTGACTGAGTGTATAAAACTGAGCTAGGATTATAAATAGAGGTGATTGTGAAGTCTCTATGAATGCTGAATGCAGCATCTTTTCTATCATCAGAGTGCCTAAGTAGTTATTGTATTTGTTTGCAGATAACTTGCTAATTGTGACAATCAATTAAAAATACAAAAATGAATAGTGTCAGTCTATAGCATGCATTAGAAATTATAATGCACATGATTTCAGAATTACATTATTGTGTCATACTAAAAATAGAATACACTAAAGTGTAAGGCCATTTTTGAAGCTCTGTTTTTGTTTTTGTCTATTTACCTTGTCACTTATGTTGACTATTTATTCTTTCCTATGAAGATCTGTAATGTCAATATTGGATAAGATCTCAGAATATTGGATGAGAACATATGAATAATTAGAAATATATTTACTTTAGTAGGAGTTGTCCTTTACTACCTCTGGTTTTCTAAAATGAGGCCTAAAAACGAATACATAAGGACAACAAAGTGATTCCCTGTTTGAACTCAAACAAGTGACTTAATCCTATAGAAGGTGGGTAAAAGTTTCCTTTTATTTCATTTGGGTAGAAAAAACATTCAGAGGTCTTAAATGTCTAAATGTATAGATAAGCACCTCCTCTTTTGGCTGCAATTTCAAGCTGAAGATTCTTCTGCCCCTTAAAGATTCATTTATTCTTGATATTGATAGATGGTATTGAAATCCACAGTGAAAAGTCAGTTCTCAAACAAAATACAGTTTCTCAAAAGCCAAAGTTCTGAACACTTCAAGTAATACTGAAACATTTTGTCACTACTGTTATCAACCTTTAGTGGCCTTGAAATCAGTGAGTGGGGGACAGCTGGGTCTGTGGCTTATGCTGTCTGCACCGCTCAGCCGATAGACTGGCACAGGAGTTGGGCTATTTGGAATAAGCATTTATTATCAGAGCATGGGTGATCTGAGAAAGCAGCAGGTTAACACCTTCAAAAACTGCCTTCCTTTCTCAGTCCGGCTTAGGGTATTTAAGGGAAAATCTAGGCATTATTCCAGGGACTACGTGATGGTTCTAGGGGGTCTATTGTGCTTCCTGGAGCCGTCCCTCTGGTAATGTGGTTCTCTGGTGGTGTCAGTAACCCAGGAACAAAGATGAGAGTAGTCTGGAAGGAATGATAGACCATAAAGATTGTGATCAAGAAGCATAAGGGTATTTATCGTAAGCTTCAGGGCAACTTTTCATGGCGGGGGACCTTTCAAGTTCTGAGTCAAGCCACAGAGGACAATCTATTGTTAAGCTATAGGATAAGAAAAGGTGAGGCCAGGGACCCTGTCAGACCTCTACTACAAGGGTACCAACCAGGTCCTTCTTCAGCCTAATGTTGAAATGATCAATCCACAAATACTTCATGAGCTAAAATGTACCTGGTGTGTTGCTTTGAAGGGAGTTAAAATAGAAGTGCATCATGAGGCACCTGCTTCAACAGAAAACCAGTGTGATATGGCAAAAATCATTTCATTATATTAGCTTTCTCCTGTTGAACATGGAACCTTGGGAAATTTAACAACATCCCCGTATCTCATTTTGAAAGGAGGATAACACCATTCCTTCTTTTATCCACTTTCCTCAACAAATATTTATTGGATTAACAAGACAAAATCTTCTCTTCAAAGGAAAGCTAGCAGTTTAATGGAAAGCAAACAGATAAACTGCATGCCATCATCTAGAAATAGGTGCTGTGGGGGAATTAAATGAAAATAAAGTGATAAAGAGAGATTGAGAGGTTATTAAAAACTATTTACATATGCAAGCTAGGGAAGCCATCTCTGAGAAGGTAATATTTGAGCCAAGAAGTAAAAGATAAAGAGTTATCTCATATACTTTGGATATTATTTCACTGGAAGGGCCAGGAGATAATATCCAAGGTATATGACATAACTCTTTTCAGAGCTATGATGATTATCACGCACACTCACACACACACACACACACACACACACATCAATTGTGAATGGATGAATGCCAGTAGAGCAAATAGAGTGTCTATAAAAAACCTTACTGTTATTTATAGCTAGTTATAGTTTAATTAATGAGATTGATACTTTTAAACATTCAACACACAAAATGAAAACAATATAACATTCTAAAATATATATATTTCTAAGTAGAGAAGACAAGAGAAAGTTAGGTTTCTAGCCAGGTTTAAATCTTACTTAGCAGCAATCTTCACAAAAAGATACCTGCCCATTGATTTTATTCATTTACAACAGCAAAATATCTAAATATATGTTATGGAAATTAGAATTAGCTGTTAAAGCATATCTATTTGCTTGGAAGAGATAGCAAAGAGTAGCCAGTCCATATTCTTAACCCTAAGAAAATTGAATAAAATATATCACAAATATGTACCTATCTGTCAACAACATTATGGATTACAGAAGTCCATAAATTAATACTGGATGATTGCTTGCATTTAAGAACCAAACAATTTAGTTACCTCTATAAAATTATTTAATGTCATGGATAAAATTTTAAAAATGATACATACTTGCTTCTAGCCTCGGTAAGTATTTTTGTCAACATTTTTAAATGATTGTTCTACAGTTTCTTTTGCAATATCACATTATAATGTAGGAAACACTAAGAAGGTGCCCTTAATTTCAGATACTTGATTCTTATATCTTAAAGGGAAAGAAAGTAATAAAATCAAATACAACTTTTACAAACGAAAACAAAGGACCTGTGAAATGTACTGATTTACTCTGGGAATTACGGTTTGAAAGAGAGGCGTAAAAAAAGATGCTTATAAAACTGGTTAAAGGGAAATTGTGTCTGGCTGAGAGGAGACTGAGTACAGATAAAATGTTTGTCTCCTTTATAATTTATAGAATTCCGAGATCTATGTTTTCTTTCTCTTGGCATTTTCAGGAAAAAAGATTAAGAATGTAAATAAGTTTTGATCTTACTACGGGGGGTTAGGAACTGGGTGGAACATTCTCAAGTATTTGGGGGAAATTCAACTTATTATCTGCGTAATATTACTTTATGTAGTCAAATTCTCTTCATCTGTTTCTTTTGTTTGTTTCTTTCCAGTTTGTTCATTTGTTTGTTTGTTTTACTATAGTCAAATTATATTCATTATCATTAAGAGGTATTATTTTCAACAATGGACTCCTGGAATTTTATTGTGACTTAAGGCAACAATGTAGCATAGTTTATTGATTTTTGTTACATGAAGAATATACATTTACACTCTAATCATTAACCTTACAAAGATATTTGGCTTAATGAAAACACTTGGGAATGTTTATTGCTGCATTTATTATCAACATATGAAAAAACAGCTATCATCCAGTGGCAAGACTGTAAACCCCATTGTTTGCTTTAAATGAGGCAGAACATAAATATTTTATTTTGAGAACATAAATTCATTTAGAAAGAAAATGTATCTACATTGTAGAATGTATCTGTATTTACCAGGTTTTTTAATTTTCGAGACTGATGCATTGACATTTAGAGTCTTGCTGCCCCTGGAAAAACTACCCTTCCCAGGGATAGCCACTTCCTAGAGATAGTAAATAATTCACCCAATGAGTGCTCTTTTCAAATGCAAACCAACCAACCCTGAGCTCTCTGACTAACCACCTCCTTTATCAGGCTTTCATCCTCTGGGCCACAAATCCACCTGCCTTAATCACCTCAGGCAGGACAGAGAACAGTCTCTATACCTCAGAGCCCACTGAAATTACTCAAACTAGTCAATCTTAAACCTGCTTACCCTGGCCCACATATTCCTTCCCAAGGAAACAACAACATGGGTTCTCCTCACACTTACTTCCCTTCCTCTAACTCCTACCTGACCCATAGGCTTTCTCTTTAACTCCATCAAAATATGGAGTGCCCTCTACTCTTGGGATCTGTGAACACAGAAAACCCTCTTTTTCATAGCAGTTGTTTCTGGATCTTTTGGCTTTATCATACCCAAATAATAATA
The DNA here is from genome assembly GCF_902729225.1 of Pteropus medius. Taxonomy (NCBI): domain Eukaryota; kingdom Metazoa; phylum Chordata; class Mammalia; order Chiroptera; family Pteropodidae; genus Pteropus; species Pteropus medius. Next base: position 13,362,261 of record NW_024352786.1, on the reverse strand, counting down.
AATGCTATATTAAAATAGTATCATGATTTCTATTTTTTGGGCTAAAAAGTATATTACTGTATTTTTTAATTTAAATAGGTTCTGAGTTACTGAAGTTGAGTTGAGGCTGCTATGTTTTAATATAAACATTCTTAGATTTTTGTCTTCTGGAGTGCAAAAAAGCTGAGTAAAAGATACGTGCTAACATCATTCATTTTAAATTAAGCTGGAATGGCACAGTATACTACAACTTGAAATCGAGAATACTGATCTTATTAAATAGATCATAAACATTTTTTGGGAGGGGGGCAGGAAGACCATGCAAATATAAACTTTGAATACTTAGATATTTAAATTCATCCTTTGGGCAATTATTTAACTTCCAATAAATTCTGAGGTAACTTCACCTGTTATTCACTTAAAATTGTATTGAACACTGGCTATGAGTGTGCAGACTGCAGTAGGTATTATAAATACCAAGCTGAATAAAACAAAGTCTTTATTCTTATGGGACTCTCTTCTGTGTGGTAAACATATGTTTTGATGTGTAATGTACTGAAAACATTGGAAACATGATTGAGAGAAAAATATAGGTTTGACATGTCAAGTGATTCAACAAAATAGAATCACAAATGCTATTAGATTATCACCAAATTAGAGAAAAGGTCAAATCAACTTCTCTGCCTACACACCGTAATGCTTGAGCAACACATGTCAGAACTATCCTGATTTTCCAAAAAGTATTATAGATCATATAATATGTAGCTTAAACTCAACTTTCTGTAACATAGTCTATTAAGGAGATCTATATATCCATTATTCCAATTAAATATAATATATGTTGGAAATTTTAGAAAATATTTTAGACACATATCCAGTCCCAATTTTTTTTTTAAATGAAAGCTCCTATTGATTAGAAATAAAATGGAAACTCGAAGCCAAAGTGATAATCTGAATTACACACGTCACTGGGTTGGGAGTTGGACAAAAATGTCATACCCAGGTAGGTAATGAAGAAGAGTACTTTAATTAAGCTCCACAATAACAGCCATAGCTGTCTAAGTGATCTGGAGTCTGGAATTCAGTATCTATGTAAATTCCATAGCTGAATGATCCTACTTGAATCTTGAACCAAAACAAAACAAAATCCAAAACAAAGCAAAACAAACAAACCAAAAAACTATACATAGTATGACCACCAATGTGGCAAACAAACAAAAAAGCTATCTCTCTTCCTATAGACCTAGACCTAGAAATAAATGTAAAAGTCAATTCTAAATAAGAGAATCCTACAAAAATGATGCTAACAAAAGTTTATCTGTGAGAAATTAAATTCTAAATCTATATATATCCCAAATTATGGAAACTTCATGGACCATAAACCTAATCAAGAAATTGGAATACATATTATTTCAGCACCATCTATAAGCTAGGGCTTCAGGAGATGAAAACATAAAATCACTATGTCAGGACACTTTCACAGTGCATGACTTCAATTCCGAAAAAGGCCCCACCACAATGACGAACTCGAAAATTTTAAATTACGATATATACAAGGAAATAACTGAGTATGAAGGAATTATCAGTTACAAAGTAAAGAGAAGGTATCTCAATTAAACATGATAGTTGAACAATATAACATTAATGTGTTAAAATTCATGAGACAAAGAATAGGAAATACACTTAAAATAAAGGTCCGCATTTCAGTGACCTAACATATTAAAATAATACTTCTTAAAATATTAGCTATTAAAGTAAAAGTCAATACATCAGCTAAAAAATATTAGACACAGATGGAAAGAAAATTAATGAACTGGATGGAAATGGAAGAGAAAATGTTGCACTGAGAGCAGAAGGAAAATATTTCATAAATGAATTCTTAAGAGGTATCAGGAAATATATAAAGAATAATAATGTTCATTCTATGACTAATCAGTGTTTAATAAGGAAAAAATTAGAAGAGGCAATATTCAAAATAATGATAATACTAATTTTTCATAATAAACAATAAAAACAAATCTATAACTGTCATGATAAGATGCATCAAATATAACAAGAAAATATGACAGATGAATGGAAAAATGAAAATAAAAATTTTAAAAATGACTATCAAATTGATGGAAATTTTTATTACCAACCATAGGGGCTAAAAGTCATTGAAATAGATATCTTCAGAGTTCTGCAGAGTGGGAATGATGGTGGGCATGGTTTTAGGAAAAGCTGGAGAAAAAACAGCAGCCTGGCATTTTCTATGTGCAATGCAATGTTGTCATGTAAAATTGAGGAATAAATGAATACATAATGTTCAGATTTAAAAAAACAATCTGAGAAATCTTACTTTATTTTCAGTGTTCTTCAATGATATATAACCAATAGGATATGTATGTATAATATTATTATATATTTATATTTTATATTATACTATAATATGTATATTAATATAAAAATTTTTGAGAGTTTTTAAGACATTAGTTCACATATTCGTGAGGGCTGTCAAGTTCAAAACGTATAGGGCACGCCAACAGATTTGAGGTGCATGTAAGAGTTGATGCTGCAGCTTGAGTCCAAAGTAGGTCTAGACACAGAATTTCTTCATCTTTGGGGGATCTCAGTCATTTTCTTAAGGCCTTCAACTGATTAGATGAGGACCATCCACATTATTCAAGAGAATATGATTTACTTGAAATTCTAAATGTTAATCACACCTAAAAATTACCTTGACAGCAACATTTAGACTGGTATTTGACCAAAAATTGGCATCTTTCTGTCTTTCTCTCTCTCTCTCTCTCTTTCTCTCTCTCTCTCTTTCTCTTTTTCTTTCTTTCTTTCTTTCTTTCCTTTCTTTCTTTCTCTTTCTTTTCTTCTTTTCTTTCTTTCTCTTTCTTTCTTTTCTTTCTCTCTCTCTCTCTCTTTCTTTCTTTCTTTCTTTTCTTTCTCTTTTCTTTCTTTCTCTTTTCTTTCTTCTTTCTTCCTTCCTTCCTTCCTTCCTTCATGTCCTTCCTTCATTGGCTTCCCTTCCTTCCTTCCTTCGCTATTTCCTTCCCTTCCTTCTTTTTCTTTTTTTCTTCCTTTCTTCCTTTCTTTCTGTTTTAACATCAGATACTAAGAACTTCCATTTCTGGATTTTTTTTTAAACTACCTGTGTTTCATTCTTGTACTTGTTTTGGGTGGTCTCTCTCACCATAATATGAAAAGTTATTATCACTGAGATTCTACTATTATCAACACTTAATGTTCAATCCCTTTACCTGTTTATCAATATCAAATTCTCTTAATAAACTTATGAAGATAAATTAGGTTAGAAATTTTTATATCTAGATTTTGAGTTAACAGCTATCGAGACAAATTTATTTTCTTTTCAAGAAATATAATCTCACAGCACACTAAAATACTCTGTAGGATTAAGAATTAGATGATCTATGTTTAATAACTACACAGCCAATTATTTTCACAAAGGAAAGTTCACAGAGATTCTTCATAGAAGTATTTTATGATTTGACCAAACTTTTTGTTCTATTTTCATTTCTTTTTATTTTCCTCAGCAAAGTGACATTCTTCATGCATTTTGGATCATGTTCCTTTAAGGCTGGTTTCCGAGGTTCCTTTCTCTATTTATCTGTCTTATCTGTAACTTTTATCTTTTAAAAAAACATTTTCCTAAGAGTTTCTATCTGCTTTGTTACTTACTATTTGGTGAAAATTCGAGAGAACAAGGACATCATTTGGCTTAAAATCGAATGCATACCAGAGAAAATCCTAAATGGAAATTTGAAATAAGTATCGTATTAACCATATACAAGTAGAACATTAAAGATCTAAATTTTTCCTGTATTTCTATTGATCTTATTTCTAAAAATCATGGGAAAACTAAGAAAAGAAAAAAAAATGAAGAGGATATACACTGTTTTTTTTTCCTTTGAACCTGTTGAAAATATAAATTTATTGATAGTAAGACTTTCTATTCAAAATTTAATTATCTGCAAATTAGTATTCATTTTTCTGTGCTCTTTAATATAAAGCAAAACCTCTTTTACAAAATTTAATAATTTACTGTTGAGGAGGGTAGACCTTAACATGCATTGCAATGTTAGTAAAATGCCTTAGACTTAGCAATGCAAAAATAATTTACATTTTGGCCTCTTTGTCATAGAATCACAGTGGTTTTAAAATATCTTTTATGAATCTATTGGTTTTTATTCATTAAGAAAATAAACATTTGTGATGCTTGCTATTCTTATAAGAAAATTGAATCTTCTAACTATTAAAGATTACACTAAAAATGTTATTTTGCCAAGTAAATACAAATTTCTTAATAAAAATATATTTCCAAGAAATAAAGGAATTTTTTTTTTATTTTTGATATTAGATGTGGAAGATAAAAATCTTTATTTTAACATAAACCTTAACTATTAACAACAAAAAAAGGTTATTTATAAAAATAAGCCCTGTGATGTATTTTACAGCACTACTGACATATTATTTGGACTCATAAACTAGCCTAAGAAAGATCACATTTAACTGAAAATTTTAATAGCTAGTTACACTTAGTAGGTATTAGAAATATTCCATTTTTCACAGGTAATCATTTATGAAAGTGGTTAATAATATTTTGCAAGACCTCATTAATTCTGAACACTTAAGGCAAATTTATGAGTTTGAATTTTAAGGAAAGGTACCTGTGAGCTCTAATTGGCATTTTGCTCTGTAAACAACATTATGTGTTCATTTTTTTAACTGGCTCACTAAGCATTTGTACTGTGATATTCATGAAGAAATTAATCTTCATCTGGAATTAACTAGATGTTTTTATGTTCTGGAATAAAATGGTCTTAACACAGCGAAATATTAGCATTTATTAAAATCATATATTTTTAAAGTCACAAACATAACATTTTTACTAGCACTGCTTTGGGAGACATTTTTTGGGTTTTCATTGTGAATAACAATATCTTCTGTATTTAGCATATTCCTTTTCTTCTTTTCCGTAAGTTCATATATAACACAAAGTTCATATATAAAACTCAAGACAGAAGAGTTCTCTGGAACCAACCTGGAAACTGCCTCTTGCTCTAAAGTGATCCCAAGTAAACACTTGATACACATAAAATGTTACAATAATCATCATTTATTATTATATTTACTTAAATTTAACTCTGAATACTTTGAATGCAGATGCCCTCAAGATAATAAGAAGAATGCCAGAAGATACGAAATCCTGAGAACACACTTGACATACCTTACTGAAATATATATTTGTCTTAACTTTTTTTAAGTAAGCATTGTCATTTGCAAGTGTTTTAAAAATATCACTGTTAGAATGCAGTTTCCTTTCCAACATTTAAAGTGCTTACGGATCATCATTTCTACCCTCACAACAACAAGGAAAAAAAAAACTGAACAAGTTGAAATATAGCAACTTTTCTTAGATCCACCAGAGAATTGAGATCATAGGAAAAGCTGCCCCCCCAAAACTGGAGAGACAGGGAATTTGGGGAATATAGATCAGTGTACCTGAAGCAGAAGTCTCTGGGGCCTCTGAACAGTAACTAATGAATTGCTGGAAGCTGAGTGTAGACTGGCTTGAGAGTTAAAAACTCCTGATTGCCCAGCCTAAGGAGGTGCCCCATACATGGAGGTTTTACCTCCAAAAGCCCATTAGAGTTCTACTCTTTATTATTTTTCTTTATACCTGAGGGCAAGGTAATCATTTTGAAATAAACCCAGCATGTTCTCCACAACAAATGTCTACCTAGAAAGAGAAAAAATTTCACTAGAACATTATCCAATGTGGAGGAAGGGATATAATCCAGTTCCATCTCCGTCTGGCCTTCTTTTCTCAACTAAGGAGGAAGAGAAAAGCTAAGAAGCACTTGTGAAGATCACGGAACAGGGGCACAGATCTGTCAAAAGACTGAAGCTTGCTTAATCAATGATTTACTGAACACATCACCTCTCCCAACATCTTAGCAGTACATCCACAGGACTCTTGTGTAGTAACAGGGGAATACAGCCAAAAGTTCTTCAAGGCTCAGACTCTATTTAAGAAGTAGTTTCCAGGAAAAACCAAAGACAACAGGAGAGACGGAAAAGGACGCTGAAGGAAAATGAAGCCTCTAAAACCTATAGTTCCAGCAAACAGGAAACTCAGTCTAACTCCTAGCCAGATAAACATAAACTCTCTCATTAAAAGACTATCTATCTTGGTTCCTATTACCTGATACATTGTGCTATAAGGCAAAGCACATGCATGTACACACATACACATAGAAACACCCATAAAAGCAGCATACAATTGATTTCAAATGGAGTATTTTTTGATATTGGAAATCATTTAAGTATTTAGCAGCATTTTCTAGAAATGTGGGGCAAAATTAAAATAAGGGGGAAAAGTGTGGGGAGTACTACATCCCTAATGAAAACCAAATACTACTTTTGTTGTTTTCTACTTAACATATTTGCAGAATATTTGGCAGATATAAGCAATACATTATTCTATTTTAATTTATTTTGATGCATGTTATTCCGGAAATGTGCCAAATCCTTTTGGAATGGCATGTCCATATAATTATTCAGTGCTTTGTAGCTTCTAATTTCTCCATCATCACTGGAGCTAATGTGATAGGCAGAGAGGAAAAAAACAAGAATAATCAACTTCAACATCGTTCAATGTACAAAGGCTATAATATAGTAAAGGTGCTTTCAATCTAAATTTTCATCTTAATATTGCTTTTTGCTACAAAGTACAAATACTTATCTTTCGCATAAACAATTTGGAACCTGGCAATCAAAAAGCAATAAATGTTTTGAAATGCTTTTATTTTAATGCTATCTCATGAGCATTAATGTTTTTCAGTTTAACTTTATTGAAAATAAAGGTTTCAGTTTGTTAAGGAGAATAAAAACAAAACGCAGTCAGGTCAATAAGTATAGCTAAACAGTTTATTAAAAAATATTTTCTTTCCACATTCAACACACTGCACAATGGGCACTCTTCGATTCTCATGCTCAGTTATATGAGTACTGGGAAATACTCAACAGACTGAGAATTCCCAGTCACATTTTGATTTGCCTTACGGTTAACTAGAGGCTACCATTAAATCAGAGTGTAAGGGAAAATAATAGTTTTAACACTTGTTTGGTTCATCTATTTTATCATGTTTTTATAGGAAAGGCAGAAAGGATCCTCTATTGAAAAGTACATTTAACAGAAAATTATGAAAGTCAACCACGATTTTACTAAGAATTTATTGAACAACTTTTTTGTTGCCTATTATTTTGCATCGTGTATAAAAACTTGATTCTTTCCATCCTTCATTCCATTATCAAGGTTATATTCCCATATATACATATCAGATTATTGCCACAGATTATTATTTCACCCATTTATAAACTTCAGAGATTTTTGCCGTGCTTTAGCTATAGTAGTTATTATAATATTTCCTTGTGAATGAATTATATGGGCTTTTAGATGACATGCAGAAATTCTCTGCTCCCATGAAGGCATCTATAACTTTCAACTTGTTTATATATTTATACAAAATTAAGCGTGTATTCCACAATGACTTCATTATATGTGAGTTTCATGTGGCCAGATTTGAGTTTTGTATGTCCAAGTGGAATACATTTGAACCTTGACTATACAAATACATTTTTAGATAATGGGATCAAGTATACAATGCTTGAAAGTTCCATTCTGGAGTTAGACAGACCTGAGTAAATTCCAGATTTCCCATTTGTTGATAGTTTGTAAGCTATCAACAAAAGATAATATATAATATTTAATTACATATGTAAGTATATGTATCATTTATATATCTATATCTACCTCTCTATGTACCTATATCTATCTATATCTATATCATCTATATCTACATATTTCTAGGTCTAGGTCTAGGTATACATCGACATCTATACATACCTTCTAACTCAGTAATTCCACTCTCAGGGATTTACTGTAGAGATACAAGATACACATTAGACACTAAGGAAGGGATAGAGATACACAGGATTGAAATGACCAATGTACACGTTTGTTCATCACATTTGTTCACAATAATTAAATCGTAGGATCAGCTTAAATGTACACCAGTAGGTACCTGTTAAATAAGCTATACCACATCTTTAATCAAATAATTTTAAAAACATTACGTATACACAGAAATGCACAAATATATGAAGATTAAAGAGGCTCTTAATGTACAGATATGTAAAGACCACCAAAATATAATGTCGAGTAAAAAAAACAAGGTGTCCAACAAAGGGTAACTATCTTATGTTTTACATAAAAGAGTGAAAACATAAATGTACATATTTGTTATTTAAAAATGCTCTGGAAGGTTAAACAAGAAACTAACGCAGAACTTGTCTGTGGTGATGGGATTCCCAGCTGGAGAGTCAGGATCCAGAAGCACTTAGAAAAGGTGTGAAAGCAAAACTCTTTATATCTCGTATTATCTACTTGCTATATAATTTGGAGAAAAGAAAAAATTACTTAAAGAGAAACTGCATGGTTGATTCAGTGGCTCTAAGTCATTGGTTGCAGAAAACCTGGAGGCTGTGGTGGCTGCTCAAGACAGTTATTTGGACTCTGGCAGGTTCAGTTGCTTAACAATGAATGGCCCGGGGGCCTTTTAGTTTTTTTTCCTCTTTCTTGGTCATTTTCCCCTGGAGCCTTTCTCAGCTAATGTACAAGAATTTAAACTTCTTCAGGCACAGTCACTATAGATAGAAACAAAGAATTGTTAACCAATTTTTCCAAGCAGCATTTTAAGGTTAATTTGTATCGCTTTAGCATTAGAGCAGTGACTCCCACAAAACACTGGGCAACTTAGGGACAAAGACACAATGCTCACACTCACTATCTAACTTAATAGTCAAACAACTCCTAACTGACTTATTGCTCCAAAATTAAAGATAAGAAAGGAGGATTCAACACATTAAATTGTCTAAGGACACAAAATAAGTAACTCAGACTGAGTGTTAAGCTGTATTATTGACTTATTATATTCTTTCCCCGGTAAACCATGCTGCCAGTGCAGAAATCTTTACACAGAAACTCTCTTCTTAGTGGATTAAGTTGATATAACTAATCACCTGCAGGTAGTGCTGATTTTCTAGATGCTGACTTTCTGCTGCTATGAAAATAAATGAAGACCAAGCGAATGAGAACAAGCAAATACTGCTCGCTCAAACCTTGTATAGCAAAGAAGTCAGCTACCATCTCCTATGTTTGGTAAAGACTCAAAGGCAGGCAGAAGATGAAACAAAGGGAGCCTTCAAGTCTGCTCTAATTGGAGATTGTTGAAAGGGGGAGGCTGGAGCAGGCTAAAAAGAAGCAGGTTGTCCTAGGTGACTGGTTAGGGGAGCATGTTTGGGTTATTCTGGTTGGCTCTAAGTTTAAAGTGGGGGCAAAAATTAGGAAAGCTGTCAGTTATTGAACAAGTCTTGACGTCGTTCTTGTAGAGGCTGTGGATCAGAGTCCTTTTTTTATAAACGGTCTGGTCTTTGTCCCTTTGTCCAAGTGCTTCAAGAAGAGAGACATATAATCAAGACAGCCTTAAAGTTCCCATCAGCCTAACTACACTTTAGATAGCTTTTTTCCTGACTCTAGGCTTCTGATCTCCTTTCTTAGAGCCTTTATTATAGGAAGCTTGTAGTTGTAAATTATTTCTCTGTCCATTTAGACCTAAACCTTCTAAAAACTTACTTGACAGTTTTACAGCTCAGGACTTCCTTTCTCAAGGACTTGGGAGCCATCCTTTAGAAATAAAATCATTAAGGAAGATAATGTACCATCTTCCAGTCTCTGTGGGAGGATAGAGTCTAACTTATAACTTCCTAGGGCACCTTGTCTCCAACTGCAGAACTAACTCCATCAACAAGAGAGAGTTTACTTTTCTTTGGGTGAATTAGCGAACAGAGAGGCTCTGTGTTCTCCCCCAACACCAGCTCGTAAAAACTCTCCCAATCTTTGTTTCACTTGAGTTCAGGATCAGCCTCTCTCTATTTCAATAGCCTTGAACAAAGTCTCCCTTACCTGTTTTACTTCCTCTGGTGTAAATTTTGCTTTGTCACATGCTTCATAACTTTAGTGTCACAAATTTTTTCTATTCCATAATTTAAAGAATAAAACAGCCAAATGTGGAAAGTAGACTAAAGTAAAAGTATAATTTAAAATGTCGACAATAAAACGGTGTATAAATGAATATTGTCTAAAACTCCTAATAGCAAATCATGTCTTATTTACATAACACTTTATTTTTTAAAAAGGTAAATGAACTTTGTGTCAGAAAACTTCATCGATTAAAATGGTAATTTAATGTAGGAGTACAAAAAAAACCTCAGATTAATGAGTGAAAATTGAGTCAGACAGGGTCTTTTGGATTAAGAAGCTTAATCTTTTTTATCTTTCTTTTTCTTTTTTTTATTTTGGTATCTTTCTCAAAAATGAGTAAATAAATAAAAATACTTGTAGCCATTATGAGAGGTTATTAACTCGTGTGATCTCAGGATGTTTTTTTCTATGTGTAATTTTGTTTCAGATTTCAGTAGTTTCTCTAACTTTCATCACTCTCCATAATTCTCTTAACACAATCATTTAGAGAGTATGTAGGTTTAACAGTTGGCCCATATAAAATGGAGAGAGTTTTGAAATAGCTGCCAAAAGATATAACCAAACAAACAAAAAGAATAATTTATTAGCTGGTCTAAAAATGGACATTTTAATATTGGCTGCAAATTTTTAGCAACATTCTATCCATAAGGTTTAGATAATTATTTTATACAACCTTTGAGAAAGTCTTTAACTTGGGATTTTTTGTAGACATTTAAATTGGGATTTTATGTAAGTATCTAAGTATTACTCAAATCACACCACCTTTAACACAAACAAAAACTTTTTAAAAACCTACATGTAGAGAGAAAAAAATTACTCATTTGGAATCATTCATAAGCATTCCAGTATCAGTTGGGGAATACCGATTAGGCTAGTCACAAGTATCTGCCTAATCTGATTTGACTTGTTATTCTTAGTTTGTCTTCCAGATTTAGTGTCATCTTCATCTACTCATTCATTTAATGCTTCGTGCTCTCATGACTCAGAAAGCCCTACATCAGAAAAAGCACATTCTTTTAGTAATTTAACATCAATAGCAGAGACATTTTTGTCTTTTTTGTCTACAGTATCATAAAAATCATAATTTAAGTACAGACTCCTCACCAAATGTTTATATATCCATAGTTATCTATCTTCTTAATTATAATAAACTAGCAGAGGTCTGGTATGCCCTTAAAACTGCTGCAGTTTACGTTTCTTAGTTTTTGAGGGAAAGAGAGAAGTTTCCAAAGACTTACAATCTAGGAAAAACTCTCTTAAGAAAAACAGCCAGATTTTACTAAATGCTTACAGACTATCAGGAAATTTGCACTGGCTTCAAACATACAAATTTAATTTTTATAATAACGTGATATAAATATTATGTGATATAAGTATTATTGTTTGTCAAGTGTAGAAGAGAAGTAAATAACAGAACCCATTCACATTGCCTTAATTCAATATTGACTTCTCATTCCACAGATGTCTCATGAAGTAACACCTCAGTGGCTAGTCACCGCTGTGACTGCAACCAGTGTAATACGGCCCTAGTTCATGATAACCATGGTTTGCATGTCATTTTTAAGTAGATGGGATCTATATTCAAGCTCTCAACCTAATAAGCTATTGAAAACTCAGCCACGTTGTTATACAATGTGATCAAGATTATAATATATGTATCCAATGCTATGAGAACAGAATTAGATTCCTCTCAGCAGAAGGTAAATAAAACAAACTAAAAGTGAATTGATGCTCTTTGTATTGTCTTTTGTTTTCAATCACTATGAACCACTAATAGTTCCAGATGAAAATATACAGTCTAGACCATGTCCTTCTTTAGTACTTTGAAAGTTTTTATTTCTGATTATTTCCTTGGCATTTTATCTCCTCATTTGTATCAAAGCATAATTGATTTCTCCCCAAAGTCCCACTCAGATCATCAGAGAAATTTAATTTTTTTTTAAGAAAATATACTTACATATATTGACAAAATAGGATGTAGGTACAGTTCTGACTGTTTTAAACTTGCCTAAATGAAATATGCACTATCAGAAACCCAGCATCATTTTCAACCTTGTGTTAAGAAGATGTACAAGTGGAACTGGTATTTTCCACTTTAGGCAAATATCTAAACCTCCCTGAACTCAGTTTCTGGTGAAATTACATCTTGTCCTAGGGAGTAAAAACATCTTTGTTGTTCCTCTTTGTCTCTTGACCTCATTCTTCTCTATAGAAGAATTGAGGATTCATCATCAGATCCTTAAAAACATACAGCTTTAATTAAACCTCTTGTTCATGGTCCAGGTCTGAAAGTCATACATAAGAAGGATTGGTTTTATAAGGAAGGAAACAAAGTTGATTAAAGCAGAGCTGAATAGTAATTGACTAGTAACATCCAAACTGTATAGACAGGGCCAAGAAGAGTGAAAGATCCAAGAGAGAGAATTACAACTTACTGGGCTTAATCGTGGATATTTAGATGTTGGAAAAGAGACAGACACTGAGAAATTCATGTAAGTAAAAACAAAAGAGTTACAGCTGTGTAAACTTCTGGGCATACATATATAGAATGGATTGACACATCTTATGTGTACCTTAGAGGACCGGTTCTTTTAATATCACTCACTAAGACAACTCTAGTTCCTGTTCTCGGGCTGATAATATATAATAATGTTCTGTAGATTTCATCTCTTAGTCAAAAACATTACATTGGAAATGGAGATAATATAAATATCTTAATGTTTAATATTATGCTCTCTTTTTTATTAATATTTTCATTGGAAATATTCTTATATGTTTACTGTATTTTCTTAATGCTCTGCAATGAATATATATGACTTCATTAATCAGGAAAAATGCATACATAAAATGTAGCTAATCTATACTTATTTTTATGAGACAAATAGTGAAAATGAAAGCATTAAAATAGCTTTTGTATTTGGGTAATTTAAAAAACGTACAAAGTGAAGTCAATTTGGTGATTGTCCATATTTTATGTTCTAAATATTTATTCTGTATGTCTGAATATAGAATTGCAACAAATATGGACTACTATTATTATTGAAAACTTATATATCTTTATTCAGAAAAATATGATGGGACTAATCACAAATTTTTAAAAAGCTATAGAATACAAAAATGATTAAATAAATAACTGAGTGACTAAATGAATGAATAATATATTCTGTTTATGAATGCCTGACTTGAAATAAATTAGGTCATATATGAATAGTTCAGAAAGAAATGTTCCAAATAATTGAAGGAATTTAGGATATGCTTTTGACTCATCTCAGTTATTCTGAAATGACAAATATCTCTCCACTCCCACAGAAGGCATCTCCATAAAGCCATCATGCTTTAATTACTTCTTACAGTTTGAGAAAATGCTGCCTCTTTTGGCATGCTGCACAGCTTTTAGTGTATTTTATGGCAATAGACAGAATTAACAAGGTCAGTAAATTAGACTCATAAATTCACAGAGTTTTGAAGCCAAAGTGTTTTATAGAGATCATTTAATCAAACAGCCCTCATCTATTGGATTAGAGAGCAGAGGCTTAAATGCTATGAATATTTCTTCAGTTCACACAATGACTTAACACTGGAGCTATGGTTAGAGTCCTGGACTACTTCTGCTCAACCCTTGATCCCTGCAATATACTGAGATGTTTTCTTAAGGAAACACAGATACATATTGGCAGGATAAGCATATAGAAACTTGTAAAAGTTTGATTAAAGAATGATAATTTAATCAATGCAGTGTTTAATGAAATCGATAAACCAGAAAAATAAAAATAAAAAAAACCTTGGTATCTGGTGTGAAATTACCAGACTTTGTTGTATATGTATTAACAAGCATATTACTTTATATTTAATTCTCCATCACCTTCACTTTGTTTTGCAGATGTAACTCATAACTAAAAGTGAGATACATCAGTTAAATAAAATGTAATGAAAGGAAAAAAAATCTAACAAATATTGAGAACTGCAGAACTCCTGGCAGATAATAATTTTCAAACTTCTGCGCTAATGCATTTGACCGAAGTCTAGCATTGGTTCTAGCAGTTTAAAGCTAGGATGACCCTTAAAATGCCTGCCTGAGAAAGCTCAATGCTGTCAGGAATATTTCCTGTTTGTTCCAGATAAATCTTTGTGATAGGCTTATAAGTCCCTGAACCCCATCTTGGAACAGTCACTTTAGAAATCTAGCAATTTTAAGTTCTTTCTTTGCCCTTTGAAATATAAATCTACCACCCCAAACTGTTTCCTCAGGGACCTGAGAGCTGATTCTTTGAAATGCAAACATTCAGAGAGATAACTCTCAGACTCTCTCTCCCAGTCCCTGCCTGGGGACAAAGGCCTAATTGCAATGGGCTTCTTTCTTCAATTTACACCATTGTCTCTTGTCATAAAGATACTTAATTTCTCCTCTGGATAAGCAGCAGTTAACAAATGCAGGTGATCTAGTCACATGGACTAACCCCCGTTAATAACTCTCAATGCATCTCTGTTAGCACTGGGCAGCCTTAAAAAGTTTCCAGCCTTTCCTTTCACAACTTTGAGTTCAATTCGCTCTGGACCCTCTTTTCTATTGCAATACAATTACTACATAAAACCCATCTTTACCACTTTAACAAGTGTTCGTTTTTATCTTTGGCAGTATGTTTCTAGGTGGCCAGAGCTGGCAGATCAAATGCAGACCATGGATGATTGAGTGAGGACATTTCATTGCAACTAGTACCGGGGCAATATCGGTCCTATACTGTAATATGATGCCATCCACATAAACTCCATTTCATGCCATATTCTGAAAATAAATATTTTAAACATGACTGATTGCTGAACAGCTTCACCGTAGTCAGAGGACTCTATTGTTGATGATAAAGATCGACTCCCCAACCCTATCTCAATAATTTTCCTGAGAAAGTAAGTCCTCCTTAAGTCGAGTAGTACATTTGACGTTCAAATTTATAACAATAAAAAAATTCTAATATGCAAGTTAATTTTGAGCCTTAGATGGCTATGTTTTCACCTATGTTTTAAGATAATTTTATTAAATGCTTTAAAAATATTTTTAGTGTCATAGCGTACTTATAGGCTATTAAATTAGATGATGTGTTTTATATGTTTTTAAACCTGTTTCTCTTTTAATTAAGAATTGAATTGACTTGTTTAAAATTTTTGTTTGTATCTGGTATATTTATAAACTCAGCTTCTAATACTTGCTGTATTTGAAGAAATAGCATGTTACTTCATTTTAACACAATCAAATTGCAGAACTTTTATTATGATTTCACTGGGTTTTCAGAGATCAATGAAAGGTATGATTATGTCAGATACCAAAAAATTAGAGTGTCTAGTGCACTATGAGAGTTTTGAACATATCAAATATAAAGCCAACAAGAATAATTTTTACTAAAATTGTACTATCAGAAATTTAATTCATTTAACTGATATCAAAATTAAAACAAATTTTAGACAATTCAGCTTTCAGTCTCTCCATATTTGTTGTGAATTTGTTCATACATATGCATTTGTCTAACAGTTAAGAATAAGAAATTGTGAGGTTTGTATACAGGAAACTCAATATCAGAAGAAAGACTGCCAAGATTTAAGAAAGAGATCATGTGACCAAACATAGGAAGGAGTCAAAGACAAACAATCTACTTGATAATTTCCCAATGAAGGTCTTAAATATAAACTTGGCCGTGTTGTCTACACTAAACAATATCAACAGAATTGATATCCTGAGGCTCACGGCAATTTTATACTAATTCATATGAAGTATTTATTGAGCGCCTATGATATTCAAGGTCTTGTGCTTTGTACAGATTCTGAAAGGAGCTATCAAAGAAGCTAAAAAACAAATAAATAGGATGAAGGGCCATATGCGAATAATCAGATATAAAGTTTTTTAAGAACTTGATTAAAAAAAAAAAGTAAAGAAAAAGTGTGAAAAAAATACTATGCAGCAAGCAGAGAAGTCCTCAGAAGATGATATTCTGTCTATTTGTATCCTTAGACTCCAAATCATACTGATGGATCCTTCTTTCTCCTGATAGACGACTTTGGCTAACATCTACACATTACTTCTTAATATTGAGTGCCTGAACTATCTAGTATACATGCGTTTTAAACTTTTCAAATATTTTATAAAAGGAAGAAGCAAAACTAAAATCAGAGGATTTTATCCAAAAGAATTACAAGCTGGTTCTTAATGTGACACATGCTTCTTAAGTCAATGTGAACTCACCCCTCTCCGCCTTCAAATTTTGCAGAGGTAAATTCATCTTCCCTGGAAACAATAGCAGACAACAGGGAGAGAAGTTGTACTGTGAATAGCTGTGGAATCATTGCATAAAAGCTAGGCATGAGGAAAATGTTAGCACTCAACACAGACAAGTTTGTATAAGAAATTATTTTGAAGTTACGTAGAAGGAAATACCTATGAAGCACTTAAAAATATATATATATATATATATGTATATATATTACAAATAGTAGATACAACAAAAATTAGGAATGAGAGGTTAGATTTTCACCATTTGGAGTTTAAGTGAAATAAGAGTTTATAGAGATATTGATTTCAAAATCAGTAAGGTAGAGTCTTCCAAATCCCGAGTTTTTAATTCTTTTCCCTTTTCTCCTTCAATGATCTTGTGCTGTACACTCACTTCAGCTACCCACTATCTTAGTCATAGCCCATACTTCTCTGTTGTAATTTCAGTACTCTCTCCTCATTATCTCGGTTTCATACATTCTGCTCTGACAACCTCCTCCTACTGTTCTGGTTTCTCCCTCCAGTATCCCAACTCCTACAGTCATTCAAAACACCAGAAACGAATACCACGGATCTTACACTTTTCTATAGACATCAGACTCACTCACCTTATACATCTTAAAGTTCATGATAGACCATTGAAATCATTTCTGTGTTTGTGACCTTTTCAGTCTCAGTGAGGAAAGCAAAGCTTTCTCCAAGCCTCCATTGCCATAACAATCCTTTACCTCCAAAGCAAGATCTAGAGCTTTCGTGACAAACATCCAGAGGACAGGAATATTTAATTTCCAACATAATGCATTTCAAGGTACTAGCAAGAGACTTCCAAATAGCAAATGCTCAAATATTTGTTATGCAAATGAGAGAATACTAAGACAGACAACAGATATTTTTTTCCTCCTTATTTAACCAAATAACTTTCCCTTGTATTTGCAAAATAATGCATTGCCTATTTCTATTTGATTTTTTCAAAAATTGCTTTTCTCTTCACAATCTTTTATTTTCAGTCACAAATGGAGAAGTTACCACTTAAAGAAAGTAATCACTAATTTAAAATAGCTTCGATGAAAAATGATATATGAAGTTGATTTATATCATTTTTAATTAAACAATTGTCTCACACAGTATTTCACTTAATTTATTGAATTAACTGTTTTCTTGACTTGACATTAACTATATGAATATCATGAACTTGTTTTTTATCTTATTACTTGCTTGGGGGTTTCCCTTTTGAAAGGAACATTTTACTTACATATCTTTGAATTTGTTTCCCTTTGCTAAAATAGAACTTCTTTAAAAAATCAGCTTTATTGACATATTTTCATACTACTCCCAGAACTAAGTGGTAGGTATGACTTTCTTCTTGCCACATGGTTCATAATGAACTTCATAAATTAAAAAGCAAAGTCCTTGTGTCATTCATTATAAGAATTTTCTGAAATATTAGAAATTATCTTTTCCAGTTTCTTGATTCTCATTTGTTACAACAAATTCAACAATTATATATTTATTTGTGTTTATTGAAAGATTGCCATTGGTTATTTCAAAGCTGGTCTAAAAGCATATCATTTTAAATAGGAAACATAGCTTCCACACTATTTTGTCCATGAGGTTATAGAATACATGTGGAAACTGCCACCCAATGGATCCAAAAGGTTTGCTCATTAAGTAGACAAGTAATACTGAGTATTACAGTCCATAAACTCAAACCAAATTGAGTGGTCTTTCACTGACAATTTGTTATAATGAAAATTTCATTAGTCAAGTATTTTCTTTTAAAAATTCCTTTAATAGCTTTATTTTAAAACAGATGTGTTTAAGAACCAAGAGGAGTTAGCATATTCTTTAATTCAATATAAATGAGTATTTAGAGGTTCTATGTGAAAGTTAACAGACTAAGTGCTGAGAATAAAGGAAATCATCTTGATTACCCTGGTTCCTACTCTCAAGGAGCTTATAACCCAGTTTGATCTGGAAGAAAGACACATTTACAGTAGGCCTGTGACATAAAAAATTAAAATAAACTGGCTATATTTACTAAAAAGTAAATGATTTGCCTCAAAATCCTTTACTGGACAAATGCCTTGAGACTATTTATGCATTCAGTTTTTAATAGTGACTCTTAAATTCAGTGTGGTACAGTAGAAATAAAAACTTTTTGAATTAAGTAGACATAAGTCTAAATCAGTCCCTGCAATTTAATGGTGTCTGGCTCTGGCATGATTTTAATCTCTTTCCAGTCTTGGTTTCTTAATTTTTAAAGTGTAAATAAGTATCACTCTTTCAGAGTGGCTGTAAGATTTATACATAGGTTTACATGTACCACATACAGTGCTGAGAAGACATTTGGCACTTAAAATATAGCAGATATTTCTCTAGTGTTAGGTTTAGGTAGTATCAGATGCATGTTGTTAAGATTCTTTGACACACAGGTCGAACTTAAAATAAGAAATGAAGAAAAAGAGAAACAGATGTTATTTCCAAAACGTAATCACATTGTACCAACTAATTACTCAACATTTGAGTGTTTGAGATAATAAGGGTAAAAACAAGGACAAAAGTAGATTAAAGAGCAAAAAAAAAAAAAAAAAAAAAAAAAAAGCTTTCCTCAAGAGATTTCCAATGACTTCCTTACTACTTAAAAAATCAAATATAAATCCATAAAAGTCACAGAATTGTAAGAGTGGGATGACTTCAGAAACTATATAACACGAATCTCTTGTTTTTCAGTTAATAAGGCCAAAGTCAAGAGGTCTTGGATTAATTGCTATAGTCAATACAGTAAGTGAATTGAAGACTTGTAAATTTTTCACTCTGCCAAAATCTCTTATAAGACAACAAACCACCTCCACTTGAAAAAATGCACACAAATATAGACCTACAACACAAACCAGAAAAGAAAAAAGAGCAGGAGTGCTACAAAAAGCTTAAATAAGAAATTTAAAAAGAATTTACAGGTAAAATATAGATAATTATAAACTCCACATTGTTCTATCTTTACAACTCTTTCCAAATGAAATTTATATGTCTTCCTAAATATTTGATTAAGGCCATCTATTTTAAGACGTTATTTGCTCATTTATTAATCTGTTATTTTTTCAGACCATTTATTTAGTAACTGCAATTATTTATGTTTAACATATAATCAAAGAATCATTATTCCTTGCTGACAAAAATCTCTGAATTGCCAATGATAAGCAATTTCTTTGTGGCAGTCTTACAACAATGATTTTCCATACATGTATACCATAATTGTAATTAAGGTACACACAGAAATCGGGTACATCTTATTAATGAGGTGCTTTATTCAAAATTTATAAATGTGATATTGAATATCTGTTATGTCATAATCTACAGTAAGGAGTGAAGTTTATATTCATACTTAATTAAAAATAACATCTAGGTTTAAATTTTAAAAATCCCCTTGTATTTACTACATTGATTTACAATTAATATAACAAAGGGGTATTAAATCATTAGTATAATATTTTATATATCAGTAAAATACATTAAATTATTTATTGGTTGGAAAAAAGTTTTAAATGTATGTGTGTATATTTAATGTAAAAACTTAAATGTTTTTACTAGATTATTTTTTTGTTGTTTTTAAAAACAGTTTTAGGTTCACAGCAAAATTGAGCAGAAGATACAGATTTCGCATATACTGTCTGCTCCCAAGCATGCATTGCTTCTCCCATTATCAACATTTTCTACCAGAATGAAAACATTTGATACAATTGATGAACCTACACTGACACATCATTATCACTCAAAGTTCACAGCTTACAGTAGAGTTCACTCTTGGTGTTATACATTCTATAAGTTGGGACAAATTTTGATGACATGTATCCATCATTATAATATCATGCAGAATACTTATCTCCCCTAAAAATCCTCTGTGCTCCATTTATTCATTTCTCCTCCCTTTTTAACCTCTGGCAACCACTGATCTTTATACTATCTCCATAGTTTTCCCTTTTCCAAAATGTTATATACAGTCACGCACCCCATAACATTTCAGTCAATGATGGACCGCATATACAATGTATAATCTTATACACATAAGATTATAATGAGGCTGAAAAATTCCTATTGCCCAGTGAGTCATAGCCATTGTAATGACATAGTGCAACACATTACTCACATGTTTATGGTGATGCTGGTGCAAACCTACTGTCTTGCCACTCATATAAAAGTATACCACATACAATTATGTATATAATACTTGATAATAAATGACTAGGTTACTGTTTTATGCATTAACCATACTTTTTATTATTATTTTAGAGTATACTCTTTTAAAAAAAGTTTGCTTTAAAACAGTATGTCATGTTACACCAGCAGCAGCCCCAATATACTGCCTATGTTTAATGCATCCTTTGATTGTATCATTTTCTCTTATGTTTGATTTAATCTCATGTTCTGTTGTATGGTAACATGTTATTCAGGCTTATACCTTAGGAGCAATAGACTATTTCATATATCGTAGGTGTGTAGTTGTCTATACCATCTAGGTTTGTTTAAGTACCCTCTCTGATGTTCACACAATGAGAAAATTGTCTAAGGATTTTCTCAGAAGGTATCCCCATTGTTAACTGCCATGTGACTGTAGTTAGGATCATACAGTATATAGCCTTTCAAATTGACTTTTTTCACTTAGTAATATATGTTTATGCTTCTTCATGTCTTTTTATGGCTTGATGGCTCATGTCTTTTTAGTGCTGAATAATATTCCATTTTTGGATGTACCACAGTTTACTTATCCATTTACCTACTGCAGACATCTTGTTGCTGCCAAGTTTTAGCAATTACTACTCAAGCTGCTATAAACATCCAGGTGCAGGTTTTTGTGTGAACATGTTTTCAACTCTTATGGATAAGTACCAAGAAGTGCAGTTGTTAGATCATATGACAAGACTATGTTTAGTTTCATAATAATCTTTTAAATGAAATAATTGGGCTTACAAAAATAACATCTTTTAACAGAAAAGAATTTTTTTTTTAATTCCATACTATTGAAAAACAAAGACACAGCAGGCAGTAACTTATCTGCTCTCTAGAGATATTGAATTTTTGTGATGGATAAAAAACACTGATTTCCTGTAAACTTTATATTGACAACCAAATGGTCTGGCATTAAATTGTATGTTATGATTTTTTCTTATACATAAATTGTTTGAATGGTCTCATGGATTAAATAATATTCAGCAGAAAATAGCACATAGATAATATATTTCCACCAGATATTACTGAAATTTATAAATCAAATATACATATTTACTTATTTATTTTAACCTAACACATATCACACAACGATCTATTCTAGTTGAATTTTATAGATCCCCCTTAATTTTCAAAAGTGAATGTTAAAGTACTTCAGTTGATCTTTGATGTATATGGATGTTTCCCAAATTATTTACATAATATATGTGCCCTACTCTAGGCTCTTTCAGGAGAATATAACCAGGAACTGGACAAATCATAATATAAGTTCATGTTTGATAAGTAATGCACATAAAGGATTATCTAAGGAATATGCAATGCACACATTCCCACAATTGTCTAATTTTTACTGCAGGAACTAAGTGGGTCTCCAGAGATTATATTATTGATTGGGTTATTTTTTTACATCTTCCGCAAATCTGAATCATTTTAAATAAACTTTCTTTTTATAATAGTCATCCTTTTTCTGATATGGAGCTATTAAAATAAAACTAAAACTACATCTTTTTTAGCATTGTTGTTCAAGATATGCCATATATATAATGCCATATGTATAACTCCAATAGTAAGCTCATATTTAGCTTTTCAGCTCAAAAAATATATATTGTGCAGAACCAGATAACATGAGCTTCTACTCAATCTCTGCAGATTCATATAATTTACAAATCAGTTGATGGTTTCAATTTGCCCTAATATCATTTTTCATCTCTAAAATAATTATATTTAAATGTTTATAATTTTGTAAACCATCTTGATTTTTGCTTTACTCAGAGCAAAAGAAATTAAGAAATACAATTTCAGAATCAAATGGATTGATCAAACTGTGCTTACTCATTTAATGTCCACTGTAAATATTTTAAGACAGAAACTATCATATATTTTATTCTCTCAGTATATACCCATTGATAATTTTGACAGAATTATTACAAATTTAAAAATGTCTGACTATTAATCAAACACTCCTTTTAAAAAAAAAAATGGCACTGGTGAAAAATGGCATTAGACTGCAAATGAATCTCATGCCTGTGTACCAGAGATTTACATTGATATACTCAAAAATGTTGAACTTACTGAAAATAGAAACTTCCTACTCTTCATTATACTTCCCATGCCATACATAATGTTTTGTATATGTAAGTGTTTCAAGTACTCATTGAATGTATATTCAAAGAGATAAACCATACTATCTATTTTTAGCTTTTTAAGTTGAGGTTGAGAGATAATAATCTGTGATATTTAAGTACATTACAAAAATACCACAAAACCTTTCACTGGCATATTTATGTTATAAAATTCTTATTTACATTTTTACCTCACAGCATTATGTGTTAAGAACCTAATTATTAGGAATTTTTAATTATAAACTTACTTTTTTCTCAATATATTCAGTTGATATAATAATATATTTAATTAACTTTTTTGATTTTGTATCAAGATAATCAAATATAAAAATAAAAAAATTATAAGAATTATGTATTTATAAATGGTCAAAATAAAATATTATAAGAATTATTTGCCTTAAAATGCCACATAAAACTATATCGACTTCTTTGTGCTTAGTTCTATTACACTTATCCCTCTTAATTAACTTGTATACTGTGAAAATAATTTTAATACAAAACTATAAACCATATAATGTATTAATAAACACACTCTTCTGATGCTAAATAGATGGAGTTTTAAGCATTATAAAATAATTTTAAAATTTTTCAACAAAGCTACATCAACCTTAAGCAATACTGAAGTAGCAGTCACTTTCACAGATGAATGTGGCCAGAAAAAGTTAAAGGATATAAGGATAATAACTTGTATGTTAAAAAGCAATAAGACATAATAACCCTTAAAATAATCAAGAAATTTCACTATAACATCCCTATTTCTTGAAGTGATTGATTTTTGAGGAGAACATACGTTGAAAAGTGTTATTTGTTGCTCTTGTTCTCTCAGATTTAGAGAATAACTGGTTTTTATCTACAGTTGGCTCTGAAATCCCAGATTCTAATTTTGGCATCACTATTCTGGAAGAGCTAAAGCAAACTCAACCAGAAACCAAGAAGGACTTCAAAAAGGGCATCTGAAAAGGTTGATGGAGCTTTTCTCATAAATGGAGTCATTGGCCATGTTTTTCTTAGATGAATGTTATATTCATTGAAAGTACCAGAGCTCAAAGTATATTGATTCATAGACCTGCATTCACAAAAGCAATTATTACTTAAAATGTTTTTGCTCAGTTTATGTGATTTTTTTTGTGAGACATACTGTTATTAATGAGATTATCAGATACATGGAGGGATAAAGTATATTATACAGACGATGTAGAGAAGTATAGAAAAGAAATATGTCATAATATTGATATGTCATAAATATGTCATAAATATGAGGTAAGATGTTGACTTTCTCTTAAAGAAAAAACAGAAGGTACAAATGAACCACCACTACAGAAGAAAACTCTTGGCCAGTGTACATAATTTAATAAATAAAATAAATTAATAAAGCAAAATAAAATAAAATAAATTATGATATATATGTGGGATATTTAGAAAAGGAGAATAAAAGCAAGTCCAACAATGAGAAAGATTTAGATACACATAAAATCAAGACTATTTAAATCGTTTGAAGGGATCATTTCAAAGATTTTGTAGACTTATTTTTAACTAGCATTTTAATGTAAATCTCAAATTATTTTTGAAGTAGTTGAAGTGCTAATTATAAAGATATTATTTGGTTTGTGTAAAGTAGTGTGTGAAGGGATACATATGAAAACATCTTTGGGCCAAATTATGACAAACCTTAATGTCTGGGGAATCTTCTTTTTAAACTAAGTTCAATGAGTTCTTACTGAAGGATTTGACCATACCTACGAAATGATCAAAGTAAAATTCGAAATCTAGTTCAAAGACTAATTTTTCAGAGGCAAATATGTTAAGTGACAATGGTTGGAAACTTGGAGAATTAAAAAAAAAAAACATTTTAATTGGAATCTGAAGGCTTGTGGTTGGAATCTGGTGAAATTACTTAAACTATCCTTTGTACTGAGATTATTACATTAGTATCAAATGATACCATATATCAGAGCATATTCTGTAAAGCATATGTTCTTATATAAATACCATTATTACTTTTATGGAGACAGAAAATACACAAATAAGGATTTAAATGATTAGCTTGTTATAGGGACCATATCAATAGAAATTGATGGCTGACTATAAAATGGAGAAAGGAGAAAAAGAAGGTGTAAAGAATATTAGCAAATTTATTCTTAGATGTAAAATAAGAATCTCTATTTAATATAATTGTTCAATCATCCCTGAATACTAAAGGTAATGTAATCTGAGTTCAAGATCATATAACAAAATAAATGAGGTTGCCATTTCCATAAATATAGTGAGATTACTACTGTTTATAATTGGAAATTTTCAGAAAGTAGCTTCTTAGAAGGAAAAAAAATATATATATATATATTTAGACTGCCCTGTTAAGAATGCAGAGTGATTTGGGGGTCAAGTAGGGTCCTGTAATTCATTTCACTTGCTTACTCATTCTCAATTCAAGTTAGCTACTTTATGCAGATTTCCTTAATTCACCTTTATTCCAGTAATATTGGTTTCATTGAAAAGAACACAGTTTTTTTTAAGGGAATTATGAAAAAGTTTTTGATGGCTTAAGGGCAAATATGAATTGCAAAAAAAGTGATTAAAGTGGAATGTGGCAATGTACAATAAAAAAAAAAAAAGAATGAAATGATACAAGACTAACCAAAGGAAAAAGTATTTAAGTTTGTTTGGTAGCTATGGATACTTTTGGTTTTAAAACTATGGAATGCCTTGACAGTGAAGAAGGAAGCTTTGGGATGTGGGGCAGGGTGGGGGATGTAGGTGTGATCAGAGAAGAAGGTCTCAAACTGAATGCTTTATATGATGCACTGCTACTTTTATAATGCTATTTTAGTGAATCAAAAGGTAAGCAAAAATATTCTACTAATTTTAAAATAGGTTAATATAAATTATAAAGCCATGGCTGTAAGAAAGGTAGAAACACAATGAAAATAATTGCAAAGGTTGCACTACATCCTTAATTTCAAAAAGTATGTAATTATCTTAATCTGTGAATTTAGAATTTCTTATATAATGAAGCTATCATAAAAAGAAAATACATCTTGAGGATTTA
This sequence comes from Pteropus medius, assembly GCF_902729225.1. Classification (NCBI taxonomy): domain Eukaryota; kingdom Metazoa; phylum Chordata; class Mammalia; order Chiroptera; family Pteropodidae; genus Pteropus; species Pteropus medius. Next base: position 13,336,522 of record NW_024352786.1, on the reverse strand, counting down.
TATATATATATATACACACATACACATACACATTACATGTATGTAGACTTTAACATATGTGTATATATGTATCATAGAGCAAACTGTAGTCTTAAAGTTGTAAATCTATAGACATAAAATAATGACGTGGTAAAAAGTAAAATAAAATGATGACATTCATTTTCAAAAATCTTTCCTAGCAATTAAAATAATTATTTTGTTACATAAATAATAATGGAGAAAAAAGTATAAAATCATTAAAGAAAGCAAAAAATAAGCATTTATGGAAAATATGAAAGAAGAAATTTTGAGAAAAGTGCTACATCTAACAGAAAAAGGAGTGATGTCATTGGATAATCAAAACCATCCTGTTACCTAATTGAATATGCCAATGTTATTTTATAGGAATTATACAGCCTCCCTTTATGTTTTGAATGAATGAACAAATCAGATAATTGCTTGCTGGTTGGTTTCGCTTTGCTCGTACAGGCAAAAGATATGCAAATACGAAGCTGCTATGTAAAACAGCAAAGTAAATTACATCCCTGGTTAAATATTTCACATGTATTTAGTAGCAGAATATTATCATAACATTAATTCAGGGACAAAATATAGATTTTGTCATATAAGAAATAAAAGGATAATAATGTTAAATACTGAGAATTTCTAGTTTTGTCACTGTAGAGGATTCTCCATCAAGAAAAAAGAATATATGTATTTAGCACAATCATTTAAATGTATTAACCAGATATCAGAGATAAATGTATATTTTCTCAAAGACATTAACATTAAAGCAATGAACATACAATATTTTGGAGATGATAACAGTGTTATTACACCATAAGTAGTAGTTAATTTTTGCTTTCATTGAAACTCATTTACGGCACCAGCAACACCATTCTAAGTTGCTCTTGGTGACTAGAGTGAAAGGCCCACAATACACTAGCTCCAGAACCAACAAGCAGAAGAGTTTCAGTCCATTCTACCTTCTCCAAATCATTTACTCAATCCAGCATTTCCCACCATATTTTTCTTTCTGACACTTTACAAATAAATAAATAAATAAAACAGTTCATAAAAATTTGAGATGTTCACACTCTTTCCTTCTTTTGGAAATCTAAGCACACACACAGATACATCTAACTATAGGTATAGCTATTATGAGTTATAGTTATAACTACATATCTATAACTGTATATAGGAAAAGTTTAGTTATAGTTACGGTTATATGCAAGATTCGTAGTAAACAAATCATCTGTTTCTTGTTTTATCAAAAATTTTCAAACTTCCTTTGCTGACATAGTCTCTTTCTGTTACCCTAAAAGTTCACTTAACTTTGGCAAATGTTCAAGTAAACGTTAATGACAGCTAGCGAATCTGCCAACATTGACAGAAATAACTTTAACTTTAGACTAAAGTCAACTGAAGCTGCGCTACGTGGGAAAAAATCATACTGAGAGACTGCAGTGATGTCAGGAGCACATTAGAGTACTTTGAGATATTTTGGCAGCTTAGAAAGTCACATCCTGCTTCTTGAATCCTAGAACCCTGTACATAGTGGCCACTCAGTAAATTTAATTAACTTCATTAAAGTAATTGAATTTAAAACAGTAAGTATAATTAATCTCCTGAATTTAAGGGATTACTCATTTACGGCACCAGCAACACCATTCTAAGTTGCTCTTGGTGACTAGAGTGAAAGGCCCACAATACACTAGCTGCAGAACTAATCTTAAAGTATATATCTTTCACCAAAGATTTCATGAGTATGTGTCTTAAAATAGGATTAAGATCACAAACTATAAAAAAATCTTAGGAGATTGTTTTATTTCACTCTTACATTACACCTAGAGCAAATATGTTACATTACTAACTCTACAAATTATAAAAAGTGTTAATACAAAGAGTCAATTCTCTGGAATGATTATTTATAAAGTCATTTCATCATTCGACATGAAACTGAAGCAATGTAGGTTGATTGGCTTTAAGATTCACAGTGAGACTATATCCACTATCATGTGATATCACTGTAATGGCATCCCTTGATAGCAACATTATTTGACTTTGTTGTTACTAATGTAGTTTTGGAAAATAAGCCTATGTTTTAGACGTTTTTTATGTGAATAATTTCCTCAACAATTGCAGAATCTCAAGAATTGACTATATAAGAATTCTTAAATATAAGCCTAAATATTTGTCTATGTCCATATTTTAGCGAAAATAATCCCCTTCTCTGAATATTAATGCCTTCCCTTCAAAAACAGAAGGTATTTTAGATTTAAACTTTTATTTCATAATATTATGTTATATCATATATATATCATTCTTATTGACAAGAGGTTTCCTTTACAGTTCAGCACGTACTCTCCTCCTGACTAAACTGAATAGATGTTGATGAATAAAGAATCCAAAGATTGAGCGTCAGGGCAACTGAGATCAATCTCATTATGCAATATTGTTAAGAAAGCTATTAGTTTTATATAGGGCAACCCTTATATGTGACATACAGTAGGGAAAAGGTTAAATACATATTGTAAATTAAAAAAAATAAAATTGTTTCAAATTAAAATAGATTCATGAGATATGTGCTGTTATAAATTTTAAAAAAGAAAAAATTATAAGTAATTTGTGCTTTTTTTAATTCATTTTACCATATTGAACTTCCAAGATGGAATAAATGGTATTTTTAGCACATTTAATGTAAAACATTAACTCCATCACAGTATTCTTGCTGGAGATTAACTTTCATTGCTCCCCGTGTACTTAATTCTGATGGATCTGAAATGATCATGGCTGTTATCATAACCTGATTACGATAGAATATAATAACTTCTAAAAAACTCAGAAGCAATTTTAAGGCAGCTTTTAAAAACATTGAGTATTTGTAAGAATCTGTATCTTCACTAATTTGTCAAGTTGGTAAATGTAGAATTATCTAGGTGAATTATTTCTTGAAGATCAAGAAAAGATTGTCACCAAAATTGTGCAGATCGACAATATTGACCAATTTATACTGACCAATTCAAAGCAGAAATCAGTTTGACTGATTTTAATTTTATTGACAGAATTTGAATATGTCACAACATCTTCATAAAAATAAAATGTATTCTGAACACACAAAATACAATGTGTAAAATTTGATATTATTCTGAAATATGATAGATTCATATGCATATAGGAGATAATATTTATAAACAATGAATTATTATAGCTTAGATATTATTTTAGGAGCATATATTAAGGGTATCTTAATTTCAGAATTGGTGTTTTTAGATAAAATGAAAGTGTTTACACTTAAAAAAATATCTTGTTGAGGATAGACATGTTACATCTATTTATTTCTTAGGTTGTATTTAAACCACTGCATCACACCTGTTTTTTAGCACCTGGCATCGGTTTCTTTGTAAAACATAACTACCTATCATTTTTAAACAAGCAAAAAGAAATGATTTATTAAGCATGATGAAATTGTAGTCTGTATCTAGATTCATCATAAAATTATAGGTATGTCAATATAAATTTGATGTTGTGAGCTGAAGTTTAAATGCCAGAAGCTATTTTCTTGATGGTTAAGAAAGAATAACTATCCAGGTGTGGTGATATTTTCAGTTAATGTTTCTGCAGAGGTAATTAAGGGCTTATCAAATTATGACAAAAATTCAATCATATGTTAGGTCACAAACAACTAATCTAAATCTTTCCTCAGGGAAGTTTGTTAAAATCATTTTGGATGTGAACTAGTGTTCAAAACTAAGTTTCACTGCGTGGGCCCTATCTATCACCTGTTTTCCTAAGATCACCAAGCTCTTCATCTATGTTGGCATTTGATAGATGTGTGTCTTATATGCTAATGCAATGTGCAAGTTAATTCATGTAGGCAAACCAATCGGCTACTTCTTTCATGTTCTTTTTCAATCTAAATATGTACCTTTTTTTGTTCTCATTGAAATGCATACTGAAAATGCAATATTCTGTTTTGGCTTGATACTTAAAATGGGAATCCTTATAGAAAAGAACTCATTGCTAGAGGTTAAAAAGAATTAGACTCATCCGAGGTAAAATTTTATTTTAATATATTCATTTAGAGGACACATTTAAAATGTTTTTATGTTGGACTGCTGAAAAATAGCAGACAGGTCAATTGGACTCAGACCTGTGAAAACTCTCTGTGGACAGGATATGTTATGTATCACGTTGCAGATATTTAAGTAATTTGTGCTGAATGAAAGAACTAGGTAAACTGAAATTTAATACAAATTTAAAAGATGTTTATGTGATGACAAACATGCTAATTGTTCAGAGTAATACTGCAAAGCCCAGTTAACTTATCAGAATTTTTTTTATTTGGTATAAAAATGTATGCTTTTGGAAATAACTGTTTATTTTCCGTTTGGATTTAAATGTTTAACATCATGTGACTTTACTGGTATAACAGCATAATTAGGCATTACGGTTTTACATAACATGAGACTCTGGAATTAAAAAAAGGAAATAAAAATCAATGACCATTTCTTTGGGGGGAATTTAGTAATGAATGGAAATTTTAGTTATATCTTCCACTCTAGAGAAAGAACATCATCAGGAACTGAAATTTTTCCCTAAAGGTGAAATATTATGAGAAGAATGTTCAATTTGGATCCTAATTCTAGTCAGAGCTCTACTATCAACAATATGTCAGAGCTAAGGTAAGTAAATGAACTGCATTTTTTTTTTCCATTTTTACTTGAACAAAGTTACGTTGCCTGAATTCTCAAATAATATGATGGAGATCAGTGTTTCCAACAGTTTTATCATAGTGATGTAAAAATCCTAAGAGATGCTCTCCAAAGAAAAAAGTTTGCCCTCAGTAAATTCACAGGAAAATATATGCTATCCCACATGAAGATTTAAATACACATTAGCATATTAAGGGCTCACTGAAGTAGTTCAACAAATTGTTGAAATGAACTTGGGAAATGCTGATGTAGATACATACACAAAGAATGCAGTTTTGGGGTCAATATTAAGTTAGGATATTTATTAAGAACTCATTAGTATTCTAATATTTTTATATGCCATAAAATAGCTACCAATTTATAATTATTCAGTTAGCAAAGTAGCTCTCTGAGCCTACAGTATTTTAAATGAAGCTCCAATGTGGAGAGACATTTGATTTACCTGAATTACAACCAATTACAATTGGTAAAAAAATTTACCAATTAAATCTTTGCACATTTCTATTGTTTAGAATACGTATCATATTTTCTAAGAGCTTGGCGCCTTCTCATAGTTAAGCAACGATAGCAGCTTGCAGATGTCCTCCATATAATAAAATAAAATATCCAGAGTGTTGTAAAAAAGTGAAATGCCGTAAGTCTGTGGATTTCTTCCTATTTTCATTTTATTTATATTGTTTATAAAAGTAAATTACTCGTTTGAAGTACTTTTCTTGAAGCTGTCTGAATCTCTATGGGAAGTACTCCTATGAATCCTCTTTTATTGGTACTGATTGATCTTTAGCTCCGGGGATGAGATCTGCAAGGTTAAAAAGCTTTGCTTTCTAAGGGGAGAGTCAACCTGATTTGAAATTAGAGGGAGACCTTGTAGTAAGAACCAAACCTAATGGAAATTACATGTTTTAAAACTGACTCTGAATAGTGTACCCCAGGCAGCTGCATTTCTGTAAATAGCTGGATAATGCAGTCCTTTATGTTTCAGTCCAAAGAACAATTACAAAGATAACATCTGACAGGAGTTTGGAACCAGTTTGCAAACAGAGAGAAAGTTTACTTCTTTTTTTCTTTTCTTTTCTTTTCTTTTCTTTTCTTTTCTTTTCTTTTCTTTTCTTTTCTTTTCTTTTCTTTTCTTTTCTTTTCTGTTCTTTCAGTTTTGGTTAAGAAACAAAATTTCTGTTTATTACAATAGGTTATTTTAATTCAGGAGACTAATTCATTTTAAATTCGAGAATAATAATCTTGAATTTATTTCTCTTCTATGATCAGAATGCATATCATATTATCTAATCATTATTTTGGTTGGGTCATCAGAAACAAAATGGCATTATTTTACCAAGCTAATATAATCGAGCTTAAAACAACAACAACACTTGAAACCCTATTTAATGAGTTACCAAGACCTCAGATTAGGACATGAAGAGGAAGCAGAGAGGGAGTGGCACCAACCTTATTCACTCTATTCTCTCTTTCTCACTTTCTTTTCCTAATAGAGGGTGGATAGATAGGGAGGTTGGTAGGTACAAAGGTAGACGGTAGATTAATAGATGATAGATAATAGACAGAGAGATGATAGGTAGGTGATAGATAAATGCACATGTACATACATACTGCCCATACTTACAAATTTTTCTAATTAATATTTACAATACTATCTGTAAAAACATAGCAGAAAATATCCTAGCTCACCTGAAGTGTCTGGGGCTTAAATGACAGAATTTAACACTCTCAGCCAATGATCAGTATAAGTAAATTTTGTGAAATTGATAGTTTTAATGGCAAAATTCTCTTCCATATGACCAAATGTCTAGAGTTGTTTTTATTTCTTTATGTACACCTTGTTTTATCCCACAAAGACTTAATGTACCAGCTTGGAGGGGGGAAAATATATATATATATATATCTTGAAAGATCTTTTTAAAATACACAAATTATCAGACATTATTCCTAGAAAAAAATTTACCAATTAAATCTTTGCACATTTCTATTGTTTAGAAAAGGAAATTACTTGTTGAAATACTACTCTTAAAGCTGCCTGGCTCTCTATGGAAAGTACTCCTGTGAGTCCTCTCTTATTGGAAGTGGTTGATCTTTAGCTAGAGGGATCTCATTTAGAGGCAGCCTTGGAGGTAGAGACGAAGGAGGTCAAGGCTTTTTCAAAAGGGAAGCACAATAAAGGGACAGTGCTATAGATTCTTACCCGTCAGTTATTTTGCAGAGCTAAGTGTCACCCTCAAATATCATCTGTGAGCAGTGCACAGGCACATACGCTTCTTAGCTCACCTGACACTCTTCTTGCTTCTATGCTTATGCTCTTTCTCTTGTTTTTTACCTTCTTCTCTTTTTTTTCCAACTAGTAATTTTCACCTAATCAAATCCCACTCTTTATTGATTTCAGTTCAATTTGAGACACTCTGTGAAGGCTTTCTCTACCAGTCCGAAAACTCGGGTCATAATTTTCAACTTCTTTTCTATATTTCTACATAATAATTTTAAAATTTATTCTTTACACTGAAGTGCATATGTTTAACATATTTTAAAAACAATTTTCTTAAGCGTAAATCTTGTCTGTTCAATGACTCTGTAACGATTAATCGAAACTATGAAAACAATTTTCTTTATAGCAATGACTTTGGAAATAAACAAAGGGGTTCAAGTCTGATTTTAAAATTTAGCCACTGCTATCAGCTATGGAAAGCTATGAAATCAAATTCTCTATCCCATTATCTGTAGTGAGGTTTTAACGGGGGAAAAAATGAATGTGCCACTTTTTATCTTAAATGGTACATTTCTATTCAAATTTTTATATTTAATATAAACTCAAATATCTAGCAGAGCATTTCACAATACATCTGGATAAGAATTTGATCTATGCTATAGAGATATATCAAATTCTTTAGGGATTGTTTTATTTCCTTCTCTTCCACTTATTAAAAAGTATATCAAAATAATTTAGGTTTTTTTAAGGGATGTAGATCAATGGTCCCCAACCTTTTTGGCTCCAGGCAGTGCTCTTATGAAAATCTCATGCCTGATGATCTGAAGTGGAGCTGAGGCAGTGATGCTAGTGCCGGGGAGCAGCTAAAATACAGATGAATCCTCACACGCCTACCCACTGCTCACCTCCTCTTGTGTGACCCATTTCCTAACTGGCCACAGACCAGTACTGGTCCATATGTAGCCCTGGGGTTGGGGACCCTTGATGTAGATAGCCTTTAAAAATGTGAAATATAAATTCAACATATTATACAGAAAAATTTAAAAATAATGAGAAATTAGAGGTAAGTATCTTACAAAAATAACTATTCTTATAGAAAATCTAACACAAGAATTTCTTGGAAGAGAAAATAATAATGAGGTATTAAGAAGGAGGTATAGAAATTAGCTTTCAGAGATCTATTCAAATAACTTTAGTGAGACATTTATCTTTAAATGATGATTTAGAGAAATTGTCTGTGATATCTGACTTATTTGACCTCCTGTATATGATTGATATAAAAGTTACTATTATTTTCAAAGTAAATGTCTCAGATACTTATAAAACATATAAACTTTATCACATTCATAAAAAGGGTAAAAATATTTCTTAGGGTAAGTACAAATACACATTACCTACTTGTGTTAATAACAGTGAAATAGATGTCAGCTCTCCAACCAGGTCTACTATGTTCCAAGAAATTATCTCCTTTCAGCCCATCTACACAGTGTCAAAGAGTTATGTTTGTTCAACTAAAGTTATTTCCTAAAACAAATCTGATGATGATAAATATCTGCTTATTTCAGCCTCTTTTTGACTATCTTCATATATGTCGAAGGTGTTCCTATCACAATTGTCATTATCTTTCTGTCACAAAGCTGGAGTCTTCCTCACCCCACCTGTGTTCTTGATTCCATGCCTCTCACCATCTTCAGAACTTCTACCATCAAATTTCTCTTATCTTTATCAGAGCCGAATGACTCCCTATTTGTTGATTAATTCCTTTCGATTTAAAAACACACTCTTTTCACCTATTTTTTAAAAGTCTACTCTTGATTTTTCTTTAGCATATAGTAGCTACTGTGTCTTTTTTCTCTTTCTCTTCCATACTAGACTTCTTGAAATAGCAATGTTTATACTATCTAGGATTTTTCCTTTCACTTCTCATTTATTCATTATCTCTCTGAAATATGGCTTCCTCTCTTCATTGCAATTTGCTTTGAAATACCGCCAATCAGATCTTAATTGACAAATTTAATACATATTTTACATCAGACATGACATTTCTTAAACACTTGACCAATTTAGCCAGCCTCTTAATCGAAAAACATTTTTGATTTGAGCATCACTGGTCTTCTAATTCTTCAATTTTTCTTCTACTTTGCAGTCTCTCTCTAATACTACTATTTCAAAATAGTTTCATTTTAATTCTAACTGTTGTCTTACCCTTAACTGGTTTTTTACTCTTACAGTCATTCATATTAATTCAAAATTGCAATTTATCTCCCTAGTTCTATTATTTCCACAATTTAGTCCTTTCTATACTCTCATCAGTTCCTTCTCCTAAAATGCATTTACTTATTTCAGTTGCGTATAAAAACCTCTGTCTATAACTTAAGAGGGATAGTTTGTTTAATAATTGATTAGAGTGATGAATATATTATTAGATTGGTGTTATATTTTTCCTTTATCGTTCTTTCTCCTAAACATTATAACAAATGTTCCTCTTTAAAGTTAACTAAGAATATAATCTTTTCCTGATTTAATAAGGTTAAAGAATCAGATATTTTTGACTTTGGTATTTAATATGAATTGCTACTGTTTGCAGTTATAAGTTTCTAGTGATAAAATAGAACAATGTTTGAGTATAGTAAGTCCTCACTTAAAGTCGTTGATAGGTTCTGGAAACTACGACTATAAGCGAAATGACATGTAATAAAACCGATTTTATTATAGGCGAATTGATATAAACAAAATTTAAATTTCTGAATACAAAAATATCACCAAACTTCTAAATAAAGACCCCAAACACTTCCAATATTAAATACTGAAATAAATGTGAGCCCTACATACATTTAAGAAAGATTCATTAAAAAAATAAGATAATTATTTTTCAATCTCCTTATTCCACTTCAGGGTCTAGGGTGACCAGAGCCTGTCCAGGTAGCTCAGGGAGCAAGGTGGGACCAACCTTGTACACAAGGTCCTTCCATCACATGACCACTCACACACACCCTCACAGTCACTCAGACTGTGACAATTTAAACATACCAATTTGCTTCACGTGCACATCTTTGGGATGTGGGAGGAAACCAGAGTCCATGGAGAAAACCTACACAGACATGGGGATGACATGCAGGCTCCACACAGAGAGTGGTCCTGGCCAGAATCGATTTGTTTTTCTCATTAACATTATAATTAAATGTCCTTAGACAAAGTAACATTACTCAAGGACCTGCTGTATATTGTGCATTATATCTCGTTAAACCATAAGAGACAATTTGTCGACAATGATTCACAGAGAGGCTGATGATGTTCACGGTAAGCACTGATCAACTCATGTTCTTGACTCTGTGAACTAGAATCAGTTGTCCTTTCCAGACTGACAAATTAAAAATAAAGTAAAATTTAAATCATTAGGAATTTAATAGATATCCTTTAATACTTTATATATTCTTAAATATTTTTAGAGAATGTTATATTAATTCTCGTGATATATATAAAATATCTATCTCGATTTAAATCTTTAATTAAATTAGGTGAAAAAATTAAGTAACTTTCCTTAGCAGGGGCAATAAGGCCCAGCTTTAGAGCATAAGTTTATTGCCTTTCCCTGAATTTACTCCCATGCATGCCCTGTGCTACAGATCTTCATTTTATCCCCTGAAATGTGTAATGAGAAGGTAATTCGCCCTTAATGAAATGCCAAGAAGTGTATACCAGAAAGTATTATGGAGAAAAGAAGTGTCATTTCAAATAGGTGCAGCTACTTTCTAAATGACTAACCGTAGGAACTTCTAACTCTCAGGTAAATCAGAAAATATGCAAATTGTCTCTTTAAATTCTTTTCTTGTAAAATGGATAGTAAATGTCAGAATAACCTGTACTTGGAGACAAATTATTCAGGGACAAAGTGTTAAGTTTCAGAGCAACTCATTTCTAAACATTTCAGAGTATATCAGCGTGTATTGACTTAAAATATACCAACTGATACTTAGCTCTTAATGATATGTAGAGTACATTAATAACAAGGAGATGAAACAATATTTTGAATTAAATGTGATTATAAATTTTTCTTAAAATGTTTAGGAGTAAAAATGATCTTTGGAGTCAAATAAATATGAATTGCAAACCCATTTCTATCATTCATTAACCAAGGCATCATGGGTTAAATATTTCAACTATTGGAGACTCAGTTTCTTTAACTAGAAAATATGCATAACCCCTACCTTTCAGAATTGTGTGAGAATTAGATATTATACGCATGTCGGTCCTCAAAACTTTCTGTTGTTGATATTTAGTTAATAGAAACTTCAAGAATAAGCATTTGCTATTGAAAATATTTTTTAAACAATAATATGAGAATACCCCCAAAATAACAAAAGCAATAATCATTATTTGAATGCACACGGGTATATGTATGTTGAGCAATGTGCAGTTAAATTAACATTTTTGCCTTAAGGTATTATGAAAATCTGCAACCACAGTGCCAAAGTATATCTTTGAAAGAGATCTCAGATTTCAAGGTAACTGGTTGTTTAGATTAAGGAAAAATAAAATGCCTATTCAATCTATCTAAAGCTACTTAGAATGAATAAGAAGATTTTTAATAGGAAAAGGGTACTTCACAAAGCAATTCACATTGTTCATAATATTCTTACAAAAAATAGATTAAACCATAAATACAGACTTTCCTGCAGTTTAGGGAGATATATGTTATTTCATGAACTATCACGGTAGGGAATCTAATATAATTATAAACTCAGGCTAGCAAAATATTCTTGTCATATGCCTGTGGGACTCTTCTGTGTCACACACCCCCCCTCCCAGAATAAGTTACAAATATGGGAATTGAAGAATTCTAGTAACCAATAAAATCTAATAAATATTCTCTTATCACATACATTCATCCATATTACATTATGGTCAGTCAGGGGGAAAATATAACAGGATTCACATGCTCTGGTCAAGAGGTCAAAATGCAAAGACTTGAAAACACTGATTTTCAACTGCTAAGGGTAAGGCAAGCCTTTTTTGCATGTATGTGGGTGCAGGTGGCATGATCCAAGACTTTGATATTATATATGTGTAAAAAAAATAATAGAGATGTTTCCAGTCTCTTCCTCAGATTGTGATATGCCTTGGAAAGTGGGATCCAGTATTTTGGGTACTGGATGTTCCTGGCAGATCAGCAGAGAAAAGGTGAGCTTTGGGAAGTGGTTAAACATGCTGGATGGTGGGTTATTGAGGAGCAAGGAATGCTGGCTTCTAAAAGAGGTAAGAAACTATGAAATAATGTGGAGAGAATGACTCCTAACATAAAATTGCTGGTGAACAAGCAACATCTGGTAAATTATCTACTAATGAAATATTTATCCAAAGAATCACTTTCCTGTGCTTGAACCTTAAAATAGATAACTTAATGCTACTTGTTTAGGTAAACAGAAATATGCATCTTATGAATGATGCATAACTTAATTATTAGTATGTGAGTTTACATTCACAGGTGCTGAAGAACTAACTTGAAGAAAAAAAGTGTCTATGTTTAATCTTTTACTATACCAATATGGTGCTTCCAAATTAATTTTGTACTTCTGAATGTTCCAGTAAATTATAACTCAAAAAGAAATTGCAAGGGATGCACACATTATGGCTCCACAAAAGGGAAAAGTAAAGAAATGCTGAGCATAGCACTGGCAAATTATAACTGTTTAATAGCTCAGTGCAACTTAAAATAAATTAACCAAAAATGCTGGAAGAAATCTAATATGTAAATTTAAATAATTTCAAAAACATTCTTGCTTTTACCCATTATTTATTATGTGGGGATCAATAAACTTATCTATGATTTATTGGATTATTATGAGAGGCCGCAGATGAAAAATAAGGCAACCTCTCTTCAAAGGGGTTACATTGGGTTACTAGAGCTTTTTCTATGTTGACTTGGAGTACAGTCACCATGGAACACAAAATTGGAAGAAGTAGATAGAAAATATATTATATACGAGAAATTTGGACTTGTGCACTCGAAATCAAACTATGAAATAATGTGGAGAGAATGACTCCTAACATAAAATTACTGGAGAACAAGCAACATCTGGTAAATTATCTACTAATGAAATATTTATCCAAAGAATCACTTTCCTGTGCTTGAACCTTAAAATAGATAACTTAATGCTACTTGTTTAGGTAAACAGAAATATGCATCTTATGAATGATGCATAGATTTGATGTTAATCGATGTGGACAATATTGTGACTATATGGGTTGTGATATTATAATGAAGTTGGGGTGGATAAACCAGGGTCGAATAAATGTTCTAGAGCTGGAATTTCTGAAGCAGTGATAAACATATTATTGAACAAATGGAGCATGCACTTCGATATATTCCATATGAAATTTGTTCATGGGGACACAGATTTGCACTCTTTTATTCCTCAGCTATAGAGTTGTCACCGTGGTCACAGTAACAAAACATTTGGAAACGATTCTATTCTGGATTGCTTCTTGCACATATTATAGTTAATAGCAATGGTGATTTTATGCTAATTAAAGATAATCAATATTTTTATTGTTATTGAAAATCATGATGAAAACAGTATGTCACATATAATGATATGTGTTATGTCATATGAAAGAAAAGTGAGGCTGGAAGCTAAGAAGATAAAAGGAAAGGAAAGGGAGAGATCTTCAAAGAAATACATGACTAAAGTTGTATAAAACAGGAAGAAAGACAATCTTAGACTTAAGAACACTCATAGCATAAAGTAGAACATAGGAAACTCTTTGCATTGGGATATCCTATAAGTGCAGGAAAATGGTAGGAAATACATTCAAAATTGCATAATGTCTCAAATACAATGTCATTTATATGAAAGGTCCTAAACATAATGTTTGTTGGCAATTGATTCTCCTCTTTGTTGTAATGCAAGGACAGCAGATTTTTTCATCTTGAGTGACTATTGTCCTTTAGAACTTTGTTATTATCAGTATCCAGACCATGGAAGGGAAAAGAATGTGTGAAAAAGTGACATCCGCTTCTTAAAAACCTTGGCCAGGAGAAAGCACACCACTGTCCTCAAATTCCATTGGCAGAGTCCACCTAAATGCAAGTGACATCTAAATGCAAGAGAGGCTGGAAATGAAATCTAAAGCTCAAGACGAAGACAACTGGATTGTTGGAGAAAATATAGCAGCCTAAGCCATAGTGATCTGATGAGGGCCCGTGCTTTGGGGACATTAAAAGGTAAACTGCATCAACGAAGGTCAGATGTACCTCACTAAAATACAAATGAGGAACACTTTTCTAATATGAAATGGACAATATAAGAAATAACGCAGAAACAAGACTGGAAGTGGAGTCTGATGATCTGAGTTCAATCTTGACTGCTTAAATTGTTACTTGCTTTTCTAGGTCTCGGTATCTATATGTAACATAATAGTTGTCTACAATTTCAATGTCATATCCAAATCAAATTATTCATAAATTCGAGTGCCGGTTTTTCTTTAAGAAATGTGATATATAAAGGGAAAGTTTTAATAAAACCTAGATTAGTGAAAATATTAATTATCAAAAATTGAAGAATTTTCTCTGTCCTTGACTGATATTTATTAACAAGAGGCTTTGAAGTAGTCATGCTTGATGTAGATAAATCTGAAACAGAGTAAATTTTGCCTTATGGTAACCTGTTCTCTGAATCTCAGGTGTTTAACCAGTAGCATCTGGAATTGATACAAGCTGAGACCTTCTCTTTGCCTACTTTCCCTTGTGCCCATAATTCAGGTCTTTATTCTATTCCTCACTAAAGAAGCCCAGGGCCTCCTGGGGAGTAGCAAGTCCTGGATTTTGGGGCAGGGAAGAGGATGTGCCTGGGACATCCTGCTATTTCTGGAAGGCAATGTTGCTTAAATTTTTTTTTTTTAAAAAAAGGAAAGAATGACTAAGTTTCAGTCTGCAGAAGGAGATTGGAAATATGGTGAAATTAACCAGGTCTGGAGTGAAAACTGAAGTTCAATGACATGTGCATGAAATAGAAGATTCACTCAGATCAAACTGAGATTCATGCTAATATTTTATGTAAAACAAGATGCATCAAAATACAGAAGTTGAATGTGAGTATGTGTGTGTGTTATTTAGTGATAAGTAAAGATTGTAAGAACGATGGTACTTTCTGTAAAAAATGAGCTCCAGGATATGTGTGTTCTTAGAAGATGAAGTGGCCAGAGCAGAGCCTTTTACTCTACACAGATACTCAGGACCTTGGCTGATTGATCATCTTCAATACATGGCTTCCAAGATTGCCCTAGAGTTCATTCTCATCTCAGTCAGTAAAAAGAGTAAACAAAAGAGGGCAGAGCACATATGGGAAGTTTGTATGATCCATTCCAATCAGTGATAGAGGTGACTTCAACTCCCAACCCATCGACTGTAACAGTTCTAGGGAAGCTGAGAAATATAGATTTACTCCAACCCCAGGAAGAGAAGGACATCATAAACAACTAAGAATCTTTGCCTCATAATAATTTGTATAATTATTATAATAATAGTAACAGTAATAATAATGATGATGATGTACCATATTTGGTTTGTGCTAGATATATTAAATAAATGGCATTGTTAATTACTGGTATTATAAAAAAGGACTTTGAGATAATCATGCTAAGCAAAGTAAGCCAGACAGTAAAAGCTGAAAATCACATGATATCATTTATATGTGGGATATAAACCTAAAAGCAACAAATGAACAGGACAAACAAGCAGAGACTCATGGACATGGACAATAGACTAGTGGTTACCAGAGTGTAGGGGTTAGGGGGAGGGGGCAGGTAGAAGAGGTAAAGGGGGTCAAATATGTGGTGAGAGAAAGAAATCTAACTGGGAAGTGAACACATGATGTAAATATATATATATGCCTTACTGTTAAAAGGTACAGCTGAAACTTACTGGATTTTGTTAACCGATGTCACCATTAAATAAATAAATAAATAAATAAATTTTAAATTATTTTTTAAAAAAGTGTTAAATAATTAATATTTCTGAATTTGGGGTTATTAGGAAAAAATGCCTACAGTTATTATTCTAATGAATTAACATACACATACTATTAGGAGTGTGAAATGTGAAGGTTTTTCTAGGAAAAAATGACAAAATAAAGGCTTTAAATAAATTGAACTGTAAATTTTAGAGTATAATTACCCAAGGTGAAGTAATTTCTGAAAACGAATTATGTGTTGTTTACTCAAGACACACAAGTTAATTATAAATAGAGAATTTCAGATTGGTCATTTATTGGAGAGTAGATAATGTCTTGATATGGGAAGATCAGGGTGGGAGAGGTTTGTCAGACTGAGGGGATATGGATAGTTCATTAAAATGTAAAATCATAAACTTATAAGATCCGTTTTTGTAAAAACCCTTAAAACTTAACTGTCCTTTCATCCTATGTTTTTCTGTTAATATTTTGTCCTATAACATGAAATGTAGAAAGCAGATGTGCTTTGAATAAAAATACTTGCTGTATCTACATTTGAACCATGTCTACCATCATTTCTGCTTTTACAGGGTTTGGGGTATGCTGAATGCCTATGAGTGGCACTTAAACATATGTATCTGATCAATTTTGAAAATATATTCCACAGTATTCTATTCATTCTTCTTCTTGACATTTTTTACTCCTTCCTCAGTCTGCCAGCATAATCCCTAGATCCCTTTCAATTAGCCCTTGTCATAACTTATTTTTACATGAACACATTTGTGTTGATTACTGAGCTCTCTTGTATTCCTAATTAGACCATAATCTCCTTTAGGGAAAGAAACGTATTTCTGTGTTAATGGATGGTTCAACTATCCAGTAAAATGCTATGAATCCTCACTGATTCCTATTTATTCTGACTGATGTTTTATAGTTTATACTGTCATATTATGGACTCAGATTTCTGTGTGGTATCTCTAAGGCAGTCTCATTTCATCTGAAGAGAGGGAATAATATCAAGCCCTTGTCCTAATAACATTTATATGTACTGTTATGTACCCTTAATAAGACAAAAAAGGAAAAAATCATAAAAATGTACGAATGAAACAATGAAAACTTTAATTAAAGTTAACTTTGTCCTGGATACAGCCAAGGGATGTTCAAATTGCTCCATAAAGTATCGATGGCCATATCCTCTTTGCCAAACCTTTTTGCATTTTACATCTTTTGATCTTTACATGTGACATCATTTGACAATGTGCATAGCACACACTCATTTTAATAAACAAATATTTAACAGTGTAATGTTTAATAGATAAGATAAACCATTTCTACTTCATTCTTTGATTCCTATATTTGTTTATCTAGCTACAGGTGACACAGCCCCATGTAATCATCTCTGATTTGAAAGTATGTAATGTACCTGTAAAACAGTCCCTATTTTATCAAGGTCTTATCTTCCAACTGGTGCCATAATTGAGTTTTTTAATAAGCCATTAAACATTTGTGTTAAACCCATCAGATTCTGGATTATGGGACTAGAAGCAAAACTAGTGAATCCCATAGACATGTTCTTATCATTATACTTTCTTTGTTATAAAATAAGTTATTAATCATAAGCAATGCTGTGTAAAATGTTATAATGGTAGAAAGGGCAATCCATAAATCCATGGAGGGAGCTGCAGGAAGTATACATTAGTTCTCTATTACTGCTATAAGAAAATTAACATAAATTTAGTAGTTTAAAAATGAGATTTATTACCTTATAGTTCTGTAGGTCAGAAGACTGATAGAGATTTCACAGGGCTAAAAATCAAGTTGGTTCTAGGGAAGAATCCATTCTTGCTCATTCAGGTTATTGGCAGAAATTCGTTCCTTGTGTTTATGAAACCAAGACTCCTTAGTTTGTGGCTGTAAGCTGAGGGTCATTCAGGGGTTTTAGAGGCTGCGTCATTCCATTATTCGTGGTCTCCTTCTACTTTTAATTCTAGCAATTCTTCTTATGTCACATCTTTCTGACTTTCTATAGTCACATATCTTTCTAACTACAATTGGGAAGGTTCTCTGTTTTTAAGAACTCATATTAGATTGGATTGGCCCATTCAAATACTCCAGAAAACTCTTCGTCCTAAAGTCTATAATCACATTCATTTATGATTGAAAATTCTATCATGTTCCTATAGTGGGTTGACTTTTTTTTTTTCAATTTCTAAAGTAAATATAGATATGTTTTCTTGTCTCTCATTAGAGCCACTATTCTTCCCTTCACTCTACCAACTATTATCTGATGACCTATTTTATATTACTGAGAAAATAGAAGATATCAAATGTGAGTTCTCTCATTTAATCACTCACAAATCTACAAAACCAGCAACTTTTGAACGCATCATTTTGTACTTTTTTCTAGGTATGATGGAGAACATATTCTTCCTCTTAGCAAGACATCAGCCCTACTCATACCCTATATTCAGAGACCCAGCATATACCTCAGATGGTTCAAATAATGAGAATTTATTGATCTACTCTGAGAATAGTTATTTAAGAAACTATTAGGGAATAGTTATCTATATACTTCTAAGTAACTTTTAGTAATGTGTGTATAGACCTGTGGTACAAACAATGTGTCGAGGCCCCCTGTGACTACTAAGAATGAAAAACCATGGGCACTCTTAGAGCCAAAGGAAGAGAAAGCATGCCAGTGCCACTCATTAGAGCTCAGTGGAGGAGGGGCCACACTGCAGGAGTTGTAATCACAGAAGATTAAAGCCACTTTCAGAAACACAACAATAAAGTAGAGAGAAGAGTGAGGAAGAAATACCCTGACTTTCTCTCCTTTTGCTTTTTGTAATCTTGAAATTATCTGAATCCAGTTTGAAGCCTTTTGGGAAGGGAACCCAGGTGATAGACTTTGTGAAAGTCAGCTCCTAGGGTATAGAACAGGGTATGAAAGAATAAAGAATGAATAAGGGGAAAGAAAATTAAGAATGACAGGCATGATACACTTCTTTGGCCATTCACAATCCATTCTTTTCCTTTATAAAGATAAAGACATGTTCATCTCTAATATAAGATAAACACAAACCCTAACAGTCACCATATTTAAATATCAAATCACTCATATTTCACTTGGAAAATTCTACTTGGAATTAAATTGCAAAATTAGTTACCACCAAATACAGGTGAAGAAGTAATCAATTACTATAAAATATGCAGAGATGCTACATTCCATGCTTTAGTAATTGGTCTCAAAATTGAGGTTGATTATCATAGCTTCCTTCAGCTACTATCAATTCTCTATTCCTTTATCATCTGCTGTGAAATAGGTTTCTTTACCTGAGAAGGTAATCTAAAATATCTTTCTCAAACAAACTTGATATTAGTTTTCTTGCTTTTATTAAGAAGTTCACCTTTTTTTCCATTATTTTACATGGAAGTTCTATGAGGTACTTCAATGAATTATCATTTCCAAATATAATTCCTCTTTCCTAGAGTGCCTGGCAAACGAACCCAGAGTGTTTAGCTAGCAGTGCCAACACGATCCACTACATTATCAGCAATTTAAGATTAACATGTCTTTTTATATAGTCCCAGCTCTCACACCTCTCAATTTGTAAAGCAACATTTGCTTTGTTAGTCATCACATATAAAGTTAAAACAAATAAACTAAGTTGATAAACTAAGCCAAACAATAATTTACATGATTTGAAGATACTCAAAGCTTGAGACTTTTCTGAAAGATCCATAGGTTATCTAAGACTTGTTTTTGTAGTTCCACATCTAGATAGCACATTTTACAGACACACAAAAAAAGTTTTTAAAATAGTATCAATTTAGTGCTTTGTAAATTTATCAAAGTTTTTATTGATAATATGAAATAAATACTAAAATGAAGTTTTTCACATTAAGATAAAAGTACTGGATCTATAAAAATTAAATATCTTATAAAAACTAATATTTACATATTTATATCTCATTTTTAAAAATATGTTGGAACTTATTATATAATGTTGCTTTGCCTAATTGCTGATCACAGAAATAGCTTTGGTAACATAGGTCTTGAAATTATCATGGCCTTTATTAAAATAGAAGTCTACCTATATGTGTAAAGACACATTTGGAAGACAGAAAATTACTTGTGATTATTCACTTTTAGAAAGACCTCTACAAGATTTTTTTAATCAATGCAGTGTTAAAAGAAACATATACATTTAATTATAATACAATATCTTCAGTAGAGAATTTAGTATATACTTTATAGAATTATTTCCTAATGTTTTTTCTACAGAGATAATGTGTAAATAGTACAAAATTCCCTGCATTTTAGAATTAAGCATTATATTTAAGTATATATCATTTTCTCAATGTAAACTTATAAGCAGCTGCTATAAGCAAAATGGAGATATGCAGATCTAGCTCTTCTCAGAAAAGGTAATCCAGGACGGTGTGTTTAAAAAATAACTCCTTATGAAAAATTAGAAAGAGAGTTGTTTGAGAATTTACTTTAACATAATTTGATTGGCATAGTTTAAATGTCAAAATTGTGATCATATCTAGCATTTCAAGATTTTTGCTAAAATGAATCATTGTTATAAATAATGCATTCTTTGATTCTCTCTGTCTTTGTCTCTGTCTCTCTTTTTAACATGTGGAACACCCAGTAATTACCTCAGTCAAAAGCAAGGGCTTACACATATAATTTTTAGGCAGTAAAAATACTCTGTATGATATTATAATGATGGACATAGGTCATTATACATTTGTCCAAACCTACAGAATGAAAACACCAAGAGTGAACACTAAATGTAAACTATTGACTTTGGGTAATTATGATGTATCAAATGTAGGTTTACCAATGGTAACAAATGCACCACTCTGGTGGGGGATATTGATAATGGGGGAGGCTCTGCATGTGGGGGAGGGCAAGGAACGTATAAGAAATCTGTTCCTCTCATTTTTATTATGAAACTAAAAACTGCCCTAAAATGTTATTTAAAAAAAGAAGGAAGATGCTAATATATAAAGAACTCTTAAAACTCAAAATAAAATAACAAAAACCCAATTTAAAAATGAACATAAATCTGAACAGACATTTATCTAAAGAAGATATACAAATAAACAAATGAAAAGATATTCATCATTAGTCATGAGAGAAGTACACATCAGAACCACTTCAACCCACTTGGAGGCTATTATCAAAAAGCAAATAATAACAAGTGTTATTATTTGTTATGTAATGTAGAGAAAATGAAACCTTCACAGATTACTATTAAAAATATAAAATAGTGCCACCCCTTTTGGAAACAGTTTGGTAATTCTTCAAATAGTTAAACATAAATTACTATATGATCCAACAATCTACTTGTAGAGAAATGAAAACATATGTTCACAGAAAAACTTACACATAAATACACCTAGCAACATTATTCATAATAGCTGACAGGTAGAAAAAACCCAAATGCTCATTAACAGACAAATGAATAAACAAAATGTATATATTTGCACAAGGGAATATTATTTGTCAATAAAGACAATGAACTATTTGATATGTGCTACAACATGATGTACCTTAAAAACATTATGATAAGTGAAAGAATCCAGACACAAAAGAGCAATCTTGTATAATTCCATTTATATGAATTATGCAGAATAGGCAAATCTATAGAAATAGAAAGTAGATCAGTGGTTGCCTAAGGCGGAGGAGGGTTAGGGGGAAATGGTGAGTGACTGTTAATGGTGATGGTTGCACAACTTGGTGAATATACTAAGCATCACTGAATTGTATATTTTAAGTGGATGAATTGTATGGTAAGTGAATTATATTTCAATAAAGCTGCTATTATAAAAGAGAATAGGCAAGGGTTACCCAATGTCCTGTATCTTTCACTGTTCTTGGTTGTTTTTCATGCCATGGAGTATAATTAATTAACTTTTACTTTCATATTAATTTGAGATCTTTGTATTCATAAGAATTTGAATGTTTTCCCTTATTCTGATTGACTCATACTTGTCATCCACTATTGTGTCTGGCCCTGAGTTCTCTTCTGTATCATATTTCAAATGTTCTTTGAATATAAATATTAGAACTCTGCACATATGACAATCTTCAGATCTCTTACTTGGCAGGTATTCTCTGTCTAGCCAACCCTTCAAAAACGAGGGAGCTCCTATTATATAGAGAAATGATTTCCCTAGATGTCAGCCTCTTAAACAATCTTGAACTCCTACATCCTCTCAGTTGGTCTTAGTTGACAGACTTACCTGTTTGAGTATAACTTTATTTTAAGTAATAATATAATCCTGATTGTATAAACGTATGAGCCATTGTACGTACTGTAACCACTTCTGAGTTTTAAAGATAGAAATAATTTGTATAAAATTATCTACCAGATTTTTCTCATATGAATTAGACATATGCTATCATAATAAAAACAGGATAAGAACAAAGAAAAAAGTCTGTAGACGTCAGAAAACAAAACAGAAGAAAATCTCACTGGAGACCGACATTCATCTAACAAGTCCCTCCAAGTTTGTAAATACTTTTGTGTTTTTGCTTGCTGATTAAGAATCAGTAAAACTGTTTTCAGTGACTGTGCCTCCTAATAAAATTATTTTGAGCAAAGCACCCAAAGGAGTCAAAGGAACAATAAGGTTATTCTCATAACAAGATTGGCTGTCAAACCTGAAAGTGAAGTTAAAACTCTCAGAGTTAATGCTACAAAGACTCTTTCCACAAAGCGTTTGTACTCTCTTGTCCTTTCAACGTCCCCACTACTCGACCTTTTTTTTTTTTTAACAGCAGAATTGTTGCCATTATCCTGTTAGCCACTGAGAACCCTAACTTTGCTCTTCTATTTACTCCACTGAGCTTCCATCAAGGGAAATTACAGCAGTATAAAACAAACGTACGTACTTGAATTTAACCGGTTGTTGCTATCTACCCTGCTTCAAATATCACCCAGGTGAATGTCATCTTTTTGTAACAATTAAATTCTACTCTTTAGAAGATTTACAACAGCCACTTTCCTTCCCTTTATTTCACTCAGTACTATAGAGATGTACCTATGAGCATTGCACACACACAAACTCACATTTGGAAATGCAAATGCGTTAAAAGTAGTGTCTTCTATGTACAATATTAATTCTCTAGCCACCAATATTGAAAAATCTATGTCAGTATTCATTGAAGAAGATGAAGGAATACATCTTCAGGTGATTCGTTTGAAATAATTATGTTGCATAGCAGCTGATCATTATAAACAATGGCTTAGTCAACATCTTCACTAAGCTAAATATAGAAATTAACTGTAAGAATCGTTTATTTTCCCCTAAATCTCAAAAGAGAATTGACAGCTTGACACATCTCAGAAGGCTTGCCTAAAATACATCATGATAACATTATTTTCCAAAAACTATTTTATTTATTTATGTTTTTATGAATAAGTAACTTTTCTGATGCCATATCTGAATGATCCTCTTTTATATTCTTTCTTTCAACATGACTTTATACTAGATGTTGAGTATTGGGTTTACTAATTCAAAAAAAAATCTATTAAATATAAGGAAATGTGAAAAAACATTAAAACAAAATCATGTACCAGATTGATAGCATGGTGTGAAAGTTATCAAGAGAAGAGAGCTTTTTTAAAATCTTAAAAAAATATATTTTAGAGCATTTCTTAAAGAAATTAACTTGAGTTATTGTGGCTTTATTTCACATATTGTTCAATTTTTGTTGTTTTTGTGCTTCTCTGTGTCTGTGTGTAAACTTTCTTACCATTAGTGGCTATGTTTAAATTGCATTTCTGACTACATGGACTGATTGAATAGAGAGGGTAGAGATTGATGAAAAAGATAACTTTTGTCTCCTGTCCCATGTAACTAGTTTTTAAAACTAATTATGAGAAATATAAATACATTTTAGAAGCTTTTGGTAATTTCTGTAGAAGTAAGTGAATATGTGAAGATGTGATGTTGCATCTACCACTTTAATTATTAACAGCCCAATTAGTAGAGTTTTTTATATATCATGAGTGTAAGCTGACATATCTAACCTGTGGTGGCTTAGCAATGGAGAAGAACAAGCACATTTTGTTCTCTTCTTGCCAGAGGAGTTTCATCACAATGATTAGAAAAGATTCCTAAATCATAATATTATTTATGAAGTTAAATTTTCTGTCAAAAGTTATGTATTTAAAAGTTAGGCAGCGGAACTGATAAGGGGTATTTCAGATTGCTACATGCTGTAAATTAAGAAAGCATACCTTTAACATATTATTTAGTTTGTTTCTGTAATTAAAGAGAAAGTCTGTGTCGACAAAGTTCGTTTGAATTAAAGAATCAATTTAATTCAGTTCCATTCAAACCATATAAATTGAGTGTTTTTATGTGCCTGACATTCTGTTCAACATCCTGAATGAAGCACCTCTGTTTGAACCTCTGTCCCCTTGTCCAAGAAACTACAACTCATTTGGCAACAACAAAACATCAATATATAAAACAATTTGAGTTGACCAAGGAGCTGCTTTTAATCAGCCTAACACAGTTGCTGGAAGCATCTACTGAATTAGTTTTGTTCGGCCACAAGTTCAATCCCAGACTTAACATCATTGCCCTTGCTGATATGGCTTTAGGCCAGGGTAGGCAAGAGGCTAACAAAATTTGTCCAATTTACTCTAAGCAATTTGATTTAACTGGCAGCTGTTACCTTTGTGTCCCATCTCCTGACAGGCAGATTTAGAGCCCTGCAATATCCAGTCAGGCTGCGTGCCAGGGTATCAGGACCTAACTGTAACTGCCCTGGCTCTCCCTACTGTAATCTCTATCAACAGCAAACAGATTAACATTTCACACTCAAAACACAGGGCAGTGCTGAAAACTCTCAGTACTATTTTATGCGTGTAAAAGAAGCTCTTCGCTCATTTCGAGAACAAACTAAAAGACCTTGCTTGCATCCCGAATTTGGCACGAGGCAAGAGATTTCTCATTGGATTCAAGAGGATATATACAATGTATAAATCTAAATGATTTATCATTTTAAATGAGTAGTATACATGCATAAAAGCAAAATTCCAAATCTCAAAACATTAATTGTGATGGTTCTAAAAGTGGATTGTGTGTATTCAGAAGGCATTTGGCTACCAAGTGCAAGCATATAAATATATTCTTGAGAATGTTGAAATGAAATGGTGCATGGTTGGTTATTCTTTTGCTTAGATGTGTAGCGCTAATTTATATTTGTCTGTATTGGCAATAAGGATGAGATGTTTAGTCGTATTGCAAAAACATGTATCTTTTTTATGGGCTATCTCTGTTCCACATGCGTAACTCACTGATAAAATGATGATAAACCAATGCACGCTCTGTGGAACTATTATTCTTTCCACAATTAGAATTGGCTTTCTCTTTTAATCTGACTATCATAAGAATTTGGTCAGAAAGATCTATGGACTGGGAACATAGTTACTCAATATATAATTGTTGGGTAAATCATCAAGTAAAGATTTTTGCAACTGCATTTTCAACAGGTTTCAGATCATGAACCATAAAAGCCTACCCTGTTCTCATTTCCTATCTCTTTTATGAATTCATATAATGTTACGTTTTCCATTAAAATTATTCAATATTTATTTAAATATATGCATTTTTACTGTTATAATTGTCAAGTAATTGAATATTAATACACAATGGTCATTTTGGAAACAGCTCTTTGCCAAGAATTATGGCTTGAATGTCATCATTTTCCTTGTTATCTTTAACATATATATTCAATCATAATCATTAAAAAAATCTGTACATATAGTGGCAGTGTATTAGTGTCCTAGGGCTGCTGTCACACTAGCACAAATTTGGTGGCTTAAAACAACAGAAATTTATTCTCTTACATTCTGATGGAGGCCAGAAGTCCAAAATTAAGGTGTTGTCAAAGCCACACTTCCTCCATAGGCCCTGGGAGGGGATCTTTCCTTTCCTTTCCAGCTTTTGATAGCTCTATGTATTCCTTGGCTTGTGATAGCATAAGTCTAATCTCTGCTTCCATCTTCACATGACCTTCTCCTCTGTGTCTCTGGGTCTCAAATTTTTCTCTGCCTTTCTCTTATAAGAACATCTGTCATTGAATTTAGGGCTGCCTACCTTAAATCCAGGATGATCTTATTTCAAGTACCTTAATTTAGTTACATCTGCAAAGACCATTTTCATAAATAAAATCACATTCACAGGCTCCTGGTGGACATAACATATGGGGAACCACAATTCAATCCACTACAAGCAGTAAAGAGTATAAAGGGACACATGTTTTATTGCCAGAAGAATTTTAGTTAGTGGTAAACAGTGGGCTGTGTTAGTAAATTTATGAGATATCTATAGGTCAGCCAGATTATGAGGAGAAATGAGGGAAGAAACATTACGGAGAGGGCTGTAGACATTTACCATCTTGCAAATATAAAAGTGAAGTAACCCAAGAACACACTCGAGGTTTGAACAACAGAGATTCCAACAGTAATTAAAGCAAGAACCAACTCCTGATTATTTAAGTTACCAGAACCTGCCTCATCTCCTGATCATAATAACACAATGAGTAAAAGGATGTAAAATCAATTGTAATTAGAGAAAAAGCAACAAGTTTAGTTCCCTTAAACATGGACGAAAATTTAGAGGGGAGTTTGATGAACATGTACAGCAAAACCTGAGATCACTGAGGAAGATCTTGGATAATGAATTGATTGTGCAGTTGAAAAACTGATGAACAGCTCATTGACTTGGTTTGTAGAAAGAAATAGAAGATTTGTGGATCTATGTTGCCTTACCTGTCCTGTTTGATATTGGACAAAAGAAAAATAGCTAGAGTCTGATAATTAAATATGACAATATTAAACCTGAAAAAGAAAACTAGTTTTAAAAAAAGTAAGAAAACTGTTAATCTTCTACTGTCTTATCATCCACAGTATTTGGAGAGGTAAGGAGATTTGCACAACATTCTTGCATTTTCCTCTACATCTTGATTCATTTAAGACTGATTTTGCTGAATGACTTGCCCTTTTTAGAAGGAATTGGAACAATGAGATATATTTGGATATTTAACTATAAGCTTGTCCCAGGAGTAACCCTGTTCCTCTACCGTTCTGATTAAATAATGCAGGTATAAAATTTCTCAATGCAATCCTAGTTCCTGGTTCTACCCGAGGGCCTGTAGATCCTTTTCAGAGGAAGGTATTGTAGGAAAGAAAAAAGTAAACTTGTTCTGAAATGACTGATTATACCAGTGGTGTGTCTTATAGCTTATGATGTAAAATTCATTGAGAATTCAATGGCCTCAGTCTTTGCACAATAATTTGCTCAATAAGTATATATTGAGTAATTATATTCCTGGCCTATGGGGATTATAAACTAAATTCTTATGATAGGCATTTAAAGTGAGAAAGCCAATTCTAACTTTGTTAAGCCTTTAATCATTGATTAAGTCATAATAATACAAAAAAAAAAGAATTGATAATATTAGGAAGAAAAAATATTAATAAACCTTTTACAAATAGCATATTGCTAAATTCTTGTTACATCATGTTAAAAAGACTTAAATTATACAAATAAGAAAAAGTAAAAAGTGAAAATCCAACAAAATAAAGCAGAATATAATCATGACTTTGAAATTCTCAGCAGATAACATAATAAACATTATTTGATTTGGAAATTTGGGTTAAATTTGTTTTTCTTTATGGGCCCCTCATTAAAAGAAAATGAGTATTCCCATGAATGAAGTCAAAGTAGAATACTGCTCATTAGTAATACTCCTTGCTAAAAAACCCTTCTTTGAAAATAAATGAGATGAAATATGTTCTTGGTATTGTTTTTTGTCATTAAAAATAAATTAAATGCATTAATTTATGTATGCATATAATCTTATTCAAAACTGTAATTATAGGCAAGATTTCAGAATCTACTATTGCATTCAAAACTATGGAAAATGGAGTTTGGAATTTGGCTAAATCGTCTCCTACATGAATATTCTGATATCTGTACTGCTCAGGACACAGAATAATTTATTACTGGAAAATTAGTAGCATATATATAGTAAGGTACATAAAAATGTGATGAATGCCTAAGGAAATAGAAAAAAACGTTGTCAAAGTAAGACATACATGTACATTTTTTAAAAAAAAGTTTCTCATATATCTCTGAAAGATAAAGTTATTCCTTTTATATAATTAGTATGAAGGTGCTAAAACTATAAAATACAATACATGATAGTTGATTTCCAAATATTTATCTGAAAATTATTAAGAAGTCATTCTTACCAGGTGTTTTTCTGACTGCTTTTTAATACTAACTTACATATTGCTCAAAACAACACTATGAAGTAAAATTATTCCTATTGCACACATGAGGCTAGTGGAAAACAAAAAGAGAAATTAATTTGCTCAAAGCAGCATGGATAGCATGTGGAACAATAAAGAAAATGTGACAGAAAAATAAGAGAATACATTTGATGAAAGTGTAGTGGGCTATGAAAGTCTAAGCTCTCTTAGACTTCGATGAAAAATCAGATAAATTTAACAAATAAATTAAGTGGGTTTTTCAGTATCCTATAGATATTTGTGTTTTCATATGTCCTCTATTTATGAGTCCAGCCAAATCAACTGACATAAATAATAACTAATATAAATTTTTATAATAGTACCATCATTTTATATGTACCAAACACCTTTTCAAAACTGAAAGGAATGTAATTTTCCTCACCAAATATCAGTTAAAATACATGTTTAAAACACATCAAATAAAATTATGAAAATTTTCTCAGGGATATTTTTTAGAAGGCATTACTTTTAAGAGTTTTAAGCCATTTTCTTCTCCAGTTATTGACTCTGTAACATTCCCTTAAACAGAGCAGGTCTTTTGTATTCATTTAAAAATATGAATCACAAACTTAGAGAAGTGGCTTCCCTAAATCATGAAAAACAAAAGAAAACAAATGATGAAAGGACTCAAATATAAGATTCTTGATTTCATATTTAATCCAGAATCTTTTACACTTAATTCTTCTGAGGAAAGAGAGTCTGATTCAGTCATAAAAGCTGATGCAAATAATTGTTTTCAGTAGGCTGCATACACATTTGGAAAATTTATCATTTAAGAAGTACGTATTATAAGAAGGACCAATGCAAAGTGTTTTCTATGGTGAACTGTAATTTAGGATTTGAAAAAAACATTTAAGAACACTGGGCTAGACAACTTTTGCAGGGAAAAAATTAAATGAAAGAGCTTGGTAATGTTTGAACTATAAGTAAAAATATCAAATATACCAAATACTTTTCAAATTTAGTTAATTTTGGAAAGGTAATCCTTTATATGTGATTTAATAAATGTATATAAATAGTATATAAATAGACTTGGCAAAACACAGTACAAGAAAATACACCCACAGACATATTTATACACACATACCCACATATACACCCAGTCTCCCTCTGCATGCTATATTACCCAGAATGTTATAAAAAATGTTAAATCAGAACATTATTGTTCTAGGACTCTGAGTCTTTACATTTTCTGATATACTTATGTCTAAATAATTCATCAAGCAGCTTAAAGCCCAAGATTATATTTTAGATCCAATAGATGCAACTCTCTCTCTTTTCATTTGTAATGAAGAACAGATTAAAGATTTCACTAATGGAAATGATTGAGATTAATCCAGAAAAAGCTAGGACAGATCTTCCCCCAAAATAAGCCGACTTTAAACACTGTTAATCTGATGAGACTAGGGGGAGTTTAATTAAAATTCTTTCTCCCATTTATCTAATATTCACGAGTAAAATATCTGCTAAAACAGCTTTCTCTTTAATATGATTGTTTTTCCATCTTTCATGAAAACTAAAAAAAATTATATTGGAATAGACAAACATTGTTCCATTAACTCTGTTAGTAGTAGTAGTATCAGTATTAGTATTTTGATAGAAATCACAACCATGAATTTGTAATGAAGACAAGAATTTGCTAGTGACTTTGTTGGGTCTCCCATGTGAAATTGAAGGTAACATAATATGAGCATTTTATCCCTGTTTCATTCTCTGGGTTAATAAACACTTTAAATGCTTTAAGATTTATAATAACCAAATCAACATGGTTACTTGATTCTCAAGTGAGTGATGACAGTGAGCAACATGGAGTAAGCAAATAAAAGTTACTATGAATTATTTCGTAAGCAATCCAAGTCTACAAAGATAGTAAATTCTAGTTAAAAGAATAAAACTCAGATTTTTACTAACTGAACTGTTTACTGCTAAATACTACACTATCCACTAAACCACTAACAATTTATTTTAGTCTCATATTACAATCATGTAGTCTTATCAATAAACAGTACTGATTCATGATAACATTTTTCAAATTGGGGAATTCCTAAAATTTTCTGGAAAAAAACTATGAGCTTAGTGTTAATTTACTATCCCCAAAAAAGGAATATAACATGCTTGCTTTCGGTGACTTTAGCATTTGTATATGATACCTTCTACATTAAAGAAAATATTTATATCTTAATTAGAAATTTACTGTAATTCGTTCACAAGTCAGACAAGCAATACAAAACAGCCTTTTAATCTTTTGAATGAAAAGTTTTCCTGTTGTTCAAGCACAATTCTTATTCATACTGTAGCTACAGATCAATATCTCCATTCATTATCTCTTCTGTTACTGAAGAGTGTCTTTATCTCTACCAACATCTAAACAGTACAAATGCTTAAATTAACTTAATTAAAAAAAACAAACAACAATGAGAAGTCTAACAAAAATCATTCTTTAAACCTCTATCTTCTCTAATTTGTATTCTGTCTCTTTCCTTCTTTAGCCTGTCTTCTTGACATGTAACTTAAAGCCACTTTTCTATGTCTCTTGCTATTCTTTCAATTTTTCTTTTCTTTTCTTTTTTTTTTCATTTTCAATCCATTATATCAGTGAAACTCTGCTATCAAGAGTCACCAATATCCTCCAGTTAAACAAACAGGTAGACATTTTAAATTACTGTACAGTAAATCCTCATTTAATGTCATTGATAGGTGCTTAGAAACTGTTACTTTAAGTGAAACAACACAAAATAAAAGCAATTTTGCTACAGGCTAATTGATATAAACAATATTTAAATTCCTACAGCATATTTCTGGTCATAAAAACATCACAAAACTTCTAAATAGTCAAAAACTTCTAATATTAAACATTGAAATAAATGTGAGCACTATATACATCTAAGTAAAATTTAAAAACAAAAATAAGATGATTCTTTCCCAACCTTCTTATTCCATTTCAGGATGGCAGGTAGCTGGAGCCTCTCCTGGAAACTCAGGGCACAGGCGGGAACCCATCCTGGACAGGACATTCTTCCATGGCAGAGTCACTGACATACATCCACACTCATTCAGACTGGGACAACTGAACCTGTTTTCCTCACATGTACATCTTCGAAATGTGGATGAAAACCAGAGCACCCTGGGTAAAAGCATGCAGACACATGGAGAAAGAGCAGACTTCGAATAGACAGTGGCCTAAGCCAGGAATCAATTTTTTTTTCCCTCACAAACGTTATAACTAAACAATTTTGGATGTTATTAGAGGACCTACATATGGTACTTTGCTAGAAGTGCAAGGTTCACTTTTCATGATGTATAATTTATGTTTACCATGGCAGGCACAGGACTACATTTGTGATCTGCTCTGCTTCTTCTCAGTTTATTTCTCAGGTTCCTTCTCTGTCTAGTCTTTAAATTGCTGTTAAAATGTTGATATTCTTGGTTTCTTCTCATTCTATACAATTTTACTGAACAACTTATTCATGTTTGTTTTCGAACATACACATAACTCTGTTCAGTGTGATCATTTGAATATAATGGGGATATCTCAAATTCCAGTAAACATTCATTGATATTCATTAGAAGCACTGATACAAAAACCTAACAATCATTTATTGCAGCCATAATATGTTGGACCATGTTCATATATTACATATTTCCTTTTAATCTTCACAGTTATCCACTTAGTAGATTACAATGAGTTTTAAATTTGATATTTTAGTTAAAAATAAAAATTAGAACAGTGAAGCCTGCATTATAGGTGCTCAAAACATGAACGTCTATTAATATAAAGTGTTTTCATTATTTTTTAAACTATTCTTAAAGTGAAGTTTTGATTTTCTCTTTGGCCTCAGGAGAAAATGATTTCATTAATTGATTAGTTATCTTGAATTGGTAGTTATCTTTTATTGTGACCAAATTATTTTTGAAAAACTTATTGAAAACCTCTTTGCAATTTCTTTTATCTCTAATATATCCATCCATCCATCCATCGATTTATCTATCTATCATCTATCTATCATTTATCTATCAAGCTTCATTGAGAACTTGAATAGGAGGCTCATTTCCCCATTTTCAACTATGTTTTGCTCAAATCTTTCAAATAAATTAGTTTAGCGTGTTTCGTCTAAATGATCTGTCAAGAATGTCTTTCCACTGCTATTTCATTTATAGCAATTAATCTAAATATCTCCAAGATTAGTCACAGTATATTTTTAAAAAATATATTTTTATTGAGATTAAATTTACATAACATAACATTTACCATTTTAAAGTGAAAAATTCAGTGGTGTGTAGTACATTCACATTATTCGGTAACTACTGCCTCTATCTAGTTCTAAAATATTTTTACCACATAAAAAAGAGGTCACAAGCCCATCAAGCAGTTACTTCCTTTTGCCACCACCATTACCAGCCCCTAGAGAATACCAATCTGCTTTCTATCTTTATGGGTTTATCTTTTATGAATATTTCATATCAACGGAATCTTATAGGATGTAACCGTTGTCTGAATTCCTCAGCATCATGTTTTTGAGGTTCACCCATGTTATAGCATGTAATTGTACTTAATTCCTTTTCATGGCTGAAAAATATTCTACTAAATACATATACTATAGTGGTTTATCCGTTTACTCAGTGTTGGACATTTGGATTGCTTTCATCTTCGTCTACTGT
Source organism: Pteropus medius (assembly GCF_902729225.1). Lineage (NCBI taxonomy): Eukaryota > Metazoa > Chordata > Mammalia > Chiroptera > Pteropodidae > Pteropus > Pteropus medius. Next base: position 13,303,653 of record NW_024352786.1, on the reverse strand, counting down.
GAATAATGATGCAATGAATATGCATGTAAGTGTATTTGTTTCAGTACCTGTTTTAATTTTTTTGGATATATGCTTAAGACTGAAATTACTGAATCGTAAAATAATCCTGTGTTTTAACTTTTTGAACACCTATCAAACTCTTTTTCATAATGGGCAAATCATTTCCATTCCCACTGAGTTGAAGTGGTATCTCATTGTAATTTTGATTTGTGTTCTCATAATACTAATACTGTTGAGCATCTTTACATGTGTTCTTTCTCCATTGGTATATTTTCATTGGAGAAATTAGCCAAGTACTTTTCCAGTTTTAAAAATTGTATTTGTCTTTCGTTGTTGAATCATAAGAATTTTTTATGTATTCTAGATGCTTGACTCAGCAGAATTACAAATTTACAGATATTTTCTCCCATTTCATAGGTCTCTTTTCACTTTCTTGACAATGTCCTTTTATGTACAGAAGTTTTTACATTTTGACGATGTCCAATTTATCTAAATTTTTCTTTTGTTTCTTTTGCTTGTGTTATCATTATCTAAGAATCTATTGCCATATTCAATATCATGACTCTTATATTTGGGCTTTTGATCCATTTTGAGTTACCTTTTTTATACATTGTTGAGATATGGGTTCAACCTCATTCTTTTGCATGTGTTTATCTATCTAGTTGTCCTAGAATCACTTATTAAAGAGATTTTTCTTTCACCTATTGAATGGTCATCGCCATACTTGTTGAATATCTATTGGCCATAAATATATGGTTTTACTTCTAGATTATAAATTTTATTTCATCAGTCTGTCTGTATGTCCATTTTTTTAAAAAAGTTTTTTTTTTTAGTCAAGGCAACCATTAGTTGACCTCATAGATTGCAAAGACCTTGTCACATTAGTTGACCTCATAGATTGCAAAGACCTTGTCAGTTTACAATCTCTTATTTTTTTTATTTTTTTTACGCCTACTGCACCTGGTCTTCCTAGGTGGTCTCCCATCCAAGCACTAACCAGGCCTGACTCTGCTTAGTTTTCAAGATCAGACAGGACTGGGCTTGTTCAGGGTGGCATGGCCATAGACTGTATGCCCATTTTTTTATGCCAGTACCATATGGTTTTGAATACTACATCTTTGAAATACTTTAGTGTTAAATTTGAGAAGTGTGAGTTTTCCAACGTTTTTCTTCAAGATTGTTTTGTCTATTTGAGCCCCTTGCAATTCCATATGAATGTGAGGATCAAATTGTTGGGATTTGATAGGATCCCAAATTTGCATTGAATTTATAGATTACTTTCCAGTCTTGCCATCTTAACATTGTTAATTCCCCAATCTATAAAATTGTTTTTTTTTAATTTCTTTCAGCAATGTTTTATAGTTTTTCATTTTACAAATTTTCTTGCTTAATCTTGGTTAAATGTATTCCTAAGTATATTATTCCTTTTGTGACTATAAATTACATTGTTTCCTTCATTTTTTTTTTTTGAATTGTTCATTGCTGGTGTGTAGAAACCAAATTAATTTTTCTGAGTTGATCGTGTACATTGTCACTTTGTTAAATTCACTTATTGCTCTAGTGGTTGTGCTTGTTTGTTTGTTTGTTTGTTTTCCATATGAATTTGAGGACCAACCAGTGTTGTGTGCATCCCCATTAGGTGGAGATTAAATAAAAATGCAGATTCTATTTCAGTAGGCATGTTCTGAGGTCAGAGATTCTGAATTTCTAACAAGTTCCTAGATCATGCTGTTCCTTATTCATATTTGCAGTAGGATATTCTGCAAAGCAGAGCCTGCAGCAATGATTAAAGTGCCAACACATTGCTTGGGAGCTCTAAGCCTTGAGAAATTTGAGTAAGAAATAGCAGGAAATGAAGTGAGCAAGAAAAGAAAACCGATGAGATAGGTTTCTTTACCATATTCACTGCAAGGAGTAAAAAGAATCAACAAATTGCTCTGAAGTATATTTACAAGGCACCAGCTTTTCACAAATGGTTGCAAGGAGGAAATTAATTTTTTTAAATTTATTTATTTTAATTAGTTTCAAGTATACAGTACATTGGTTAGACATCTATATAGTTCATAAAATGATTCCCCCAATTGCTCCCTCCCTCCCCTGACCATCTACCTAACCAACATATTAATGCTAACTGCATTCCCTATGCTGTGCTCCCCATCCCCATGACCATCCATTGGCTACTAATTCATTTTAAGAGAGAGAAAGGAGGAGAGATTATCTTCAAAGCTAGTCAGTTCTCACTCTCATAGATAGTTGTCTCATTCATTCTTTTGAGTATCATCATTTGATCCCTTAGTGGTCTCAGAAATTCTGATCTTTTATCACATGGTGGGTTATTTCAGCAAGCTCAAAAGTTGAGGGAATTGCCTAAAAGTAGAGGTGACCACCTACATCAGAAAAGGTGTTGACTAAGAAAAAGAAAAAGAAAAAGGAATGATGTCTAAGAGGGCACACATGTTTTGCCCATACACATCCAAAGAATAAATTATTTTTCTGTAAGGTTTATTTTCCTCCATATTATGTGTCACCACATGATGAGAGAGATGGATAGATGAACGGATAAATAGATGGATAGATAAATGATAGATAAATTGAACTCGTTTGCTTTTTCTTGTTCTCTTTTCTTATTACAATGTATGGTACTTGAGGTCAAAGACTGTTTTTGTGACCTTGCCCCAGGATAATGACCAACACATAATAGCTGCTGAATGATTGTTTGGTAAATAAATAAGCATCTTTGTAAATTTTTTTTTTAAAAAGTGTTATGTAAAGAGATTAAGTCCAAAATGGAACAGTTAGAATGACCGTTCTTTAATCTTCATTATATAATTTTTCCCTATGGTGCGGCATTACTATGCCAATTTTTCAGATCTGGGAGTTACATGGAAATTGGCCTGATGAAAGCTGTGGGATTAGCATTTCATTAGCTATTGCAGTTTTACTAACCAAAGCCAAAAATTAGTTGGGTTTGTGTTTTAGGCAATTTGCAGCAAATGATGGAGGTTTTCAGAAAATAATGTCTCACAGGCTAACAGAAAATGTAAAATTTTAAAAGAAATAAACACATATTTTACTAAATTTTGATTATATTTTCCTGTGATTTAAAAAAAAAATAAATCATTTTTAGTACTGTCACTATATAAATTACTATTATTAATGTCCTTGTATATGGATTTCCACAAATGGGAATATTTTCGCTAATTTAAGATCTAATTTAATATCATTCTAAATGTAAGTCTACAAACCTTTTCTTACAGGGTAGATAGAAGATCATTTTAAGGTATTTATTTGGTACTTTAAAGTACCTTATTTTGACTTTATATAATAGTATTTGTTAGTGTGCTGGATATTGTAGCTTTATGATAACACCTCTATAAACCTCCTTTTCATTGTGTTTAATAATATATTTACTAATTATTTCATTTACATAATTTCTATTTCCAAGTAGAGTGACATTAAAATCAATTCGACTTTGTTTTCGATTTTTATGCTTATATATTTCCATTATCAAATTCAATATGTGATTTTTTCAGTATTCTAGAATACAGCATTAAATCACAGATCATATTTCTACATTTTATACCCCTCTTAGTTATGGACAGAATTATTCATTCACTAACTCATTTATTCCTCATTTATTGAGTGATTACCATATAAATATTACTGTATAAATTATTTCTTGGCAGACTGAAAAAATTTTATTGCCTTATACCTAAACAAGAGACTACTTGACATTTAATAAGTGCCATAATATAGAAAAATATAGCATTTATTATTGCCAAATAACAAAGATGTTGCAAAAAGTGAAATATTTGTAATGAAAATTCTTCTAGCTTGCTAAGGAACTTCGATAACACATAACCTGTTGTGTCTCTTCTTGTTAAGAGGAGTATTTAAAAATAACTATAAGAGATTATTAAATACAGTCCTTATTTCTTTATTATGGCCTGAAAAGAAAGTTTGAAAACTGTGATTAAATTTAAATTTAGGATAGATGTTGAAAGTCCCTTTGAGACAATGGTTTACTAAAGTTTTTCTGTCACTTCATTTTCCATTAGTTAAAACTAAGATATTATGCATACTAAAAGAGTTGATTCCTTTAATGGGGTTAGTGGGAGTGGGGTGGGGGAGGAGAGAAGGTCTTCAGAGCCAGGTATCTAATAGACATGGAAAGAATTTCATGAGAATTTGTGTGGAAAGTAAATGTTCGTGGCTCAAATCTGTAAGAGAGAATCTGTAAATGCCCGGAGCAGCTCTGCTAGTTTGAGAATACTCTGAATCAAATTATTCTTTAATTTAGATAGAAAATGTGCAGACACAGCAAGGACCTGTTACATTTATTATGTTAGCCGAGTTGTTAGTGGAGACGTTTTACCTTAGTCTATTTATTATAACTAGCCAGCTAACACATTTCCCAAATTCCAAGTGCCTCTTCTAAATATCCAGTCCCTGGGCAGACACCAAGACTTTGTATTTGTTCAGGCAGCCAGCAAATGCTTTTTCTTTTCTTTCTGTCTGTATTTTTGTGGTACAGTAAGTCATACTTTATTACCTCTGTGCTGAAAACAGTTCAAGACCTTCCATTCTCACAATAAAATCCAAACTATTAATAAGTCTAATATCCTGCATTACTTGTCTTCTTATTTAATTACCTTATATTCCATCTCTCTCATTATATATTCTCTTAAATTAACTGAGTAATTTTTATGATTCCATTGCATCTTTTTGATTATTGGTTATACATATCTGTGTTATAAATTTATTATTGTCTTAGGCTTTATAGAATTCATCTTTCACTTATCACCTTCTTCCTTTTAGTAATATTATTCTGCTTCATGTATAATGTAACAATCTGAATTGCACTGTATTTCCACTTTTCTTCTTCCAGCTTCTGTACTATTGTTAAAGGAAGTCCTTCAAAAAAAAGGAACATGATTCCAGTTATAAATCTGAATCTACACAAGAAAATAAAGTGCACTGAAGATGGTAAATATATTAAAAAATATACTATATTGTTAAAAAATGGTTAAAAATAATTGGCTGCTTAATATAAAAATAATAACATTGCCATTCTTATTTACTTTACTTTGCATACATGTTGGCTTACGTTTAGTTGCTTAAACGTGACACGAATATCCTGCTTTAGGTTCAAATAAGCTGTTCTTTCTACTCAAATACACAGCATCCACACTCCATAAACACTCACCCACGTTTACTTTGGCTCATCTTTTTAGTTTGTAAAGTCTCAGCCTAACTTTCGTTTCTCAGAAAGAGTTTTTCAACTCATCTCGTTTAACCAATATGCCACTCAATATTCTTTCCCTGCAGTGTTTCCTCAGTTCCGCTTTCCACAATTTGTAATTACATTTGTGGCTCACACTTATTTTTTTAATATGCCTCTCTACTAGTTCTATAAGTTCTAAGAAAGTAGGAAACATGTTTATATTGTCTTATTTTCAGAATCCAAACAATGTCTCTGATTTGTGAAGCAGCCACTGAATAATCGTAAGATAAATGCAGGATGTGCTTAAGAAAACATTTCCTTACAAGTTGGTTTTCCTATTAAGACAGTCTTACAAAAGTCCTGGAAAATAATGCTTCAGCCTACTCTGCATCATGCAGCGAGAATGTGGAGTTATTTAGATTCTCTTTACTTCGTGTTGTTGTGTTCTATCTACAAAATAAACATTAAAAAATAGGTCAGTATTATTTTTAACATGTTTTCATAACCTAGAAGAAAAAAAAAATTTACCATATTTTTCAATCCCTTGAGCTTCTTTGAAGTGACCCTGTCAACATCTCTCAGCATTTCAGCACTTAAAGTTGTTTCTTGGTCTGTTGCCAAAGGAAGCACCAGAGGGATTATACTGGCAACTTCGTTTTTAAAAAATGTGCAGAATATTTAAAAAAAATAAAGTGTACCTCAAAACAATTCAAATTATTCTGTCACTTGTGATGAAAAGGCTATGTGCTACTATGTCATTATACTTATTCTTAGGGCTGATAATTGGTATGGTCTGACATTCAACTGATTGGTTAACCTCCATAAGAGGATGTCAATGGACATCACGACCACATAGTCACAAGGCATGAAGTCTCAGTCAGTAGCTGCAGATGCTCATGTACATATAACATGAAATCTGTAGCATAAAAAGAGATGAATAAGTGTTTACCAAGATATATATGAAAAAGGAATTCCTAAATCTATTTTTTTCTCTAAATAAATTGTGTTTCTATGGTCATTATTTTTACTTGTATATGTTTGTATGTATAGGTTTCTTATACACACATATGTTCAGTTTATATTTAATAAAGTGATTAGCTTTGGGATTTTAACAACAGATTATGATATATCTCAATGGGATTGTTCAAGTTTAACTATCAGGTATCCCAATTAGCATATATTTAGAGACTTTCTCAATGATGTCATAATCCAAAGAAGACTTAGAAAACTTTGAATCTTTTTTGGTGAAACTCTGAATCTTTTGTTGACGTTTTTATTCTTTTCACATGTATAGGCTGCATGCAAAGTTTAAGCTAGAGTCATTACACTTGAGAACATTTTATTTCATCACCTGGATAATTCTATAAAAAATGTATCTATCAAAAGGAAACAATATTAATTAATGTATAAATTGGTAATCTGATAAAACATCTCTGTCTGGAAAAGATATTTTTAATTAATTAATTAATGACCTAAAGTATTAGAAAGATTGAAAACTAGAAGCAAGGCAAAATTTTGGATTAAAGGCAAACGTTTACAAAGGAGCAAAGTCAGAACTAAAATAAATGTGATATCTTAGTATATAGGAAATTATCTACATATTTTAAAACTTTATTGGTATTGTACCAATTATAGCCTAAATAACACATTAAAAAAATGTAAAATCATTAATTTAGGTTTAGCTCTCTATAACGTCTATAGAGAATGTGAGAGTGTGGAAATTTGGCGTGAAAAACAAACAAAGAACAGCATTTTCCAGAATGACTAAAAAATTTGTAAAAGCAGCAAATAAAAATCATATTATATTGATTGAACATCAGCTTATCCATGGTCCTGCCCTAAATGAATCAGATTCATAAGATTCTACCACAAGAATCTGTTGAGCACTCTGGGATTAAGAACAGTCACATTTTTATTTATATATTTTTTTTGGTAGGAGCTACTTTTTACAGTGGTTAGCAAGATTTCGATGATCATTTAGAGCCTTTAAAACTGTGGCTTGACAAATTCTTTCCTCTCCTGGGAGAGAGCATGAGGAGAAAGATAACTTTTAACATCTCTTCATATATGCAGAAACATTGGATTTTCAGGGAGTTGGAGAGGAAAAACACAAACCAAGCTAGTTTTATTTGTACACTTTAAAAGTTACAAGGTTCTTTAAGAAATTTCCTGTCTCATGCAATGTATTCCTTTAATTAATAGTAAATTACTAAAACTCAGCCTCTGGTTATCAAAGGCCTTGAAGGAGGCAAGCTGTTGAAACAAAGGGGAAAACAATCTCTCTCCCAGGTCAAAGAACTTACCTTCTTAAAATGTTTTTTCATGTTGTTGAAGTGAATTTTGATCTTTTAAATTGGTTGTATGCCATCTAATTGCACTGAGTATATTTTATTTAATATACTGTACTTGTTTTAGATTCTCTAAGTTCTATAATTTTATTACTCAGTGCAGAGAGAAACATGAATATCAAATTCTTTGTGTAATATACATAATTACCCACATGTAATAGGCTTTTAACTTCATATTTGTAATTGAAATGCTTTAGCTAATGTATACTTGTCAGAAAAGGAATCATGTTTCCCTAATAGAGAAAATAAATTCCATATTCCATTATTAACATGTGTACTTTTGTTGTTAATTAATAATTTGATAGATTTTTCTTTCTTAAGCATTTTGCATCAGTGTCCAAATATTTTTTTGTTACTTTTCCAAATTCAAATTGCTTCAAAATTTGACCAAAAGTAAGTGTATGCCTAAACTTAAAAGAAAAACATTTTTAAGAAATGGGGCAAAAATCTAGACATTTCCATTGACTGGATATTTGCCCAACATTCAATGTAAGACTCATAGTAAGTAACAATCAGCCTTTATATTCAATTTGATTATAAACTTTAGGCATAACTATTAACATGGTGTTATAGAAAGGACATATAATGTTTAGTGATAGAGCCAGTATTTAAATTCCTTCTTTGCTCATTTTTGTCTCTAAGATTTGAAGCAATTACTGAATTTCTCTGAGGTCTTTCTGATTCTATTACATTAGGTTGATAATGTCACTCACAATGGGAATTATGAAGATTCAAGAAATACTTCAGTGTCTCTAATTTTGGTGCTCCAATAAGATAACTAATATTATTGTTGATGCTGATTCATTATCTTCATTTTATCCAATTCCCTATGAGGTTTGAAGAAAGACAAAGTATGAAGAAAAATGCTAGTTACAACTTTAAGGATGAAGAGGAGTAATAAGGATTAAAATTTTCAGGCTGGTTGATTTGGCCAGTAAATGTACTAGTGTAAATTTAAAGTTTATAAATTTTACATATACACTGTTTGTTGATTTATTCAGCCCTTACATGCTAAAACTAACATATACATTGCAATTTAAAGTATAATTAACATATAGTAAGTATAAATATCATTAAATTTCCTGTTTCTAAATCAGAAACAAACTTAACCCTCTCAAATTTGAAAATGAAGATCTAATCTTAATTTTAAGTCCAATGAAACTAAAGTTCTCAAATACATCCTGTATATATTAGAAAATTAAAGTGTGCTTTCAAATTTTTAACATTTCTGAACTCTTATGAGACTTCATGAGAATACTGAGGAAAAACTATTGTTAAATTGATAGTTAAACATAAGTATCATTTTCTTAAGTTAATTTATGAAATTTACATTGTAATATGGACATAACCAAGGCAATAGTTTATTAAATAATCCCTGATGAAATACATATAATTTTCTCTATCAGGGAAAGGTGAAAAAAAACAAAATTTAATGCAAATTTAAGATGTTAGAATGCCTCTTTACTGGGTCCAAAGGGAGGCAGTAAAATCAATGGTAGAACCCAGTAATCAAGCATGGGAAGTAAACAGACTGAGTTTTAGGCACTGTCTCTAAGTTCCACACCCGCATGGACATTTGACATTGGAAGTTGCTGTTGATTATTGTAAGTTCTGGAGACAGCTTGCCAATCCCAGGCTTTTTACTTATTAGTGGAGTAATTCTGGGAAAGTTGCATGGTCTTTCTGTGCCTCAGTTTCCTTATTTGTAAGATGAGGATAATAGTGCTTCATAAGAGTGCCGTGAAGACTAAATTCAAAATTGAAAAAAAACTTAAAACAGTATTTAGCACATAGTAACAGTTTTACTATATTATCATCATTATTATTTAGTAATACCATCCTCTCCTGATCTCCTGCATCCACTAAATAGCTATCATCTCAAAATTAAATTCTTCTGATAGTACTGAGAATGCTTTTACTGCTAAAAAACAACAACCAACTTTAAAAAACAACAACCACCAACTTTTAAGGGTGTATTATAGGGAGGCAGAGTTGTTTCTACTCAATGACGTCATAGCTCTGAAATTGCTTTCCAGAGATACCAGAGTGTGAGCCTTGATCTATGAATCAAAGTATAAAGTTAGCCTATCTATTCAGTCTTTTGCCTGAATGACATAAAAGGATCAACCAGGTAGAAAAATGATTAAAGCTGAGTTTCTTTGTGTATATTTACCTACGGGCAAAATCAATGAGCATCCCCAGTTAATAATAAAAAGTGATAAGTGAATAAATAATTACATACCTTTTTGAAAGAAGTCTTCCCTTAAGGAAGACATAGGTCAATTATTGATAGCCTGATTCTTGCACATAAATATTCTGAAACATATCTTTAATGCTCAACATATAATGAAAACTGTGTCATTTACTTTTGAATAAACACAAAACCACCTTTTTGCCCCAACATTGTTAAGTGTAAAAAACATCTTAAAGAAAGGTAAAGGAGACCAGAGCTTATTGAACACACATAACAAAATAGCCCAAAACATTACCACTGAAGTTTCATTACCATGTCAATCATGTGAAGAAATGAACTCTATTTCTAAAAACCTCTTTTCTTTTCCTTGGTATGTGACTGATTTTTAACATGAGTCCAATAAAATTTTTACTATAATCAAAAGCAAATGTGGTTCATTTCTGCAGGAAAATATCAGGTACATCATGGAATACTGGAAAAGGTCAAAGTGTGTGGCAATAGTTATACAGGGTTCTTTTCTCTTATCCACAGTCATCCATTATAAATCAACCCATTAATATGTTTTTTGTAATACACTAATGAACTGTAGCCCATACTACAGATGGAAATTTTTTTTCACGTATTACATGTTAAAGACAGTAACTTAAAATCAGGTAGATTTCTGATTATCATTCAGAATACAAGAGAATATTTTGAGACCTTGATTGCATTAACAATTCAGACCTGAAATATATTATCATGGAAACACTTTTAAAACTCTAACATGATATCAACTTGGATATCATCTTGGTGTAACGATAAGCCATGTCTCATTTTTTCTGATCCAAATCATTAAAAGATTCTAATGATATTATCTTAGGCTATTATTCTAAAATGTTTAAATTGTGTAGACTTCACTGACTTCATTGTGGCAAAATTTAGTGGATACCAAAGATATAGCAGAAATAATTAGGCGCGTTCCACCTCAGCAAACTCACTCCCTGGTGGCTTATGGCAAGCCATGAAGTTGGAAACTAATTGGGGTTGAAATGAAATCTTCAGTATCTGCAAATTTCTTACAGCCTTCACAGTCATGGTTGTGATTAATGCTTAAATCACATATGATTTTCAATTAGATATTATAATAAAATTTTATTGAATATAGATGTTTTTCCTGAGAAAGTGAATACTGAAGTCTTTTTTAAAAATATTTTAAAAAGTAATAGATATATTAAAAAAAGAGCAGAACCAAAGAAAAATTGAGCATGTTTAATCTGATCTTTATTCATCCTAGAAGAGATATCTTCTTGAGTTTTTGGAATTTGCATATGTAGTATCTTAGTGAGATGGGAAACAAAAATTTAAGGCTGAGAGTTTAGGACTGTGGACATTAGTTTTATCTATAAAAATATATGTCATATGAACAAAGAAAAGAATAAGAAATAAATATATCAGGGGGTCTCCACAATATATGGGCAAAGATGAGCTATGAAGTTTGCTGATTTGGAGACAAAAAGAGGTAATAGGAAAAGAAGGAAACCAAGGGAAGACAGAAATTTAAACCTCATTTGGGATACAGGATGTATGTGGCAAGAGAGGAGCCAATGGTATTAATTACTTAAAAGTTAGAGGTTGGATGGCCACAGTAAACAATTTGGTTTGACAAAGAAGTGACTGAGATTTAAGCAGACAGGTGGTATTAAGTGAGGACTGATTATAAATGATGAAAATGTAAATATTATAGTTTCTTCTTTCAAGAAGCTTAGTGAAGAACAGGAAGAAGAACAGATGATGTATGCAAAAGGTAGATTATCATTCTGTTTTTAGCATGAGGGACTTTTGAAAATGTAGACAGAAGGAAGTCAAAGAAGAGAAAAAATTTAAAGGGAAAGAAAAAAATGAACTGATTTGAAAATGTGAAGTCTAGTAGGAGGTAAAAAGAGAAGCAATCCAGCTTGTGGGTGGATACATGGGGAAGTAAACAACATCTGAGGCAAAAAAACAAATCTAACGTTTATTCAGCACCTTTTGGGGCAGGGACTGGATTTTGATATTTAAGAAGTTCATTTTTTTTTTTTTAGATATATGTTTATCTCATTATTCTCTAAGGTAATAAACTGTTATTGCTAAGTGTTTTTAAAATAAATACTGATTTAAAATTAAGTGGTTTTAAGAAGGAAGTTGTTTAATCTCAAACATTTCCACCATTGTTCACTGTTTTGTCAGTCAACAAATATTTACCAAACAGCTATTATGTATCAGGCACTGTTCCTGGGATAGTGAATAAAAAGGTGAAAAGGAGAGATGATCTTGCATCTCAATGATCTTATATCCCAAATAACAAATAAATAAGAAATATTTGAAAAGAGAGAAAATAACATAATATTCTGATTTGAAAATTAAGAAGATAACATGTAACATGGCTGACAGTGGCTGTAGAGCTATAGTAGTTAGGTAGTCTAAAAGTATTTTATCTGAGAAGACATTTGATTTGAGACCTGCGTGTAAGAAACAAAGTCATTTAATTTTGTATATAGAACATTTCTAAAAGAAAGAAAGAAAAAAAAAATCAAATGTGAATTACCAGAGAAGAAAATAGAAATTCTTGGAGTATTCAAAAATAAACAAAAATCGAGGGTTACTGCAAAATATACAATACTACAGTTAGTTCAGAGGGAGATGCATTTGTATGTTAGGTGGGGCCAGAATATGTCAAATATTAACAGTAAGGACAAGTCAGATTAGAGGCATGTCTTGAAATTAGAGAAGATATAGAGGATCTAGGGGAATCAAAAATGATGCCAGGTTTTTAGCTATACAGCTGGATAGATAGTGATGACATGAGTTGGGGAAGACATGGGTGGACTGCATTTTGATGGATGCTTTTTTAGTAGAAATCGATAGTACTTTCTGGAAATGGTAATTTGAAGATACTATTAGTGATAAATACAAAGAACAGAAAATGGAGGCAGAATTTCGGTGAAAATTGAAGAAGTGAATGTCAGTAATATAGTGTTTCTAAAGGGAAAGATGGGATGGTAATCCTTTCAAATGTTACTAGTTGAAGAGTGAGTTTTTATATTCTGTGTTACACTATGATGGTTAATATGTCATACACTTGTTCAAACCCATAGACTCTAAAACACCAAGAGTGAACTGTCATGTAAACTATGTACTTAGGGTAATAATGATATGTCAATGTATGGTCATCAATATTAACAAATGTACCATTCTGACAGGGGATTTTGGTAATGGAAGAGACTACACATGCATGGGAGTAGAGGGTATATGGGAAATCTCTGTTTCTTCTGTTCAATATTGCTATGAACCTAAATTTACTCTAAAATATAGCTTATTAAAAAGAATGAATGCAAGGCATTGACTATAGGCTTATGCATAAAGATGGCCACCAGCAATTAGGATAGAAAGGGAAAATGTAAACTGCAAATATGGAACATAAACGCAACTTTTTAGAAAAATTGCTGTGAGATGGATATAGTTTGATGGAGTTACTAAGCACATAACTGGTTATTTTCAAAGTCTTTTAGAAATAATAGGTATCCCTTTTGAATGTGATGCTAGAGGCTTTCTTTAAGGTATGTGAGTGCTTCAGTTCATTTAAAAATATTAATAATAGCAAACATTTACAGAGAACTTAATGCTGCCAGATACACTCAAAATAGATAGATCCTCTTATTGATGTGATGGTTATTGTTCACTGTTTTCCTGAGGAAGGATCTGAAATAGTAAATTGGAGTTACCAGTTTACATGACAGAGCTGAGAGTAGAAATAATTTAGGATCCAAGGCAAGTGCACAAATAAGAAAAGATAAGCAGACAGAGTGTCCATTTATTAGATCCAAAGGACTAAGTAAATTCAGAATGAGAGTGGGTGCTCAGAAGTGCATCTGACCCACTGCTGAGGATTGTGAAATTTAAGAACACATCTCAAAGTCTGTGCCACGAAGTCAATTGAGTGTGTCAAACCAGGAGAAATGCTTCTCGAATATTCAATATAAAGATGGGAACACTCATACTGCAATAAGAACAGAAATACAGAGATAAAGAAGAATATTGTTAAAAAGGAGATGCAAGAATTAAGAGCAGTGTGTCAGTTGAGGTTTATAAATGGATACTTTAGGGGTGTTATTATTATTTTTTAATGTTCTTCGTGAGCATTTACCTGAGTAAGTCAGGATTTTTTGAGGGGAATGCTAGGATAGATTAGACTGAAAAATATGAAGCAGAGATATACGAGTGATGCCAGAAAGCTACGAAGTGTTATGGAGCTTGTAAAAAGTGAAGCAGTATATGAAGGATGAGAAAAGTTTTCACAGAGAAATTACCAGTTAACATGGTTCTTAAAAAATGAACAGAAATTCTATCACTAGTGATAAGGAGGAAGTGTACTGTACATAGAGAAATCATCTTTGATACTTCATAAAGCCACTCATTCATTCATACAATATATATTTATTGACCTATTATATGTACAACATTTTAAAGATATTGTAAACTAGAGCATAAAAGAATAATCACAATACCAACATAATTTACTGTCATTACCTGAAAGCCAATGCCTTATAGCAGTTCAAATAACAATTTCAGATTCAAAAATCATATCTTCTAAAAATTGATACAATAAAATATAGCATAATTTACACTGAATATCCTAGAACATTATATATAGCATGTATATTAGAAATACATATAGTTAATATATTTTAATATACTTCAAATTAGTCTGTTCTCTGAAAAAAATAGTTCTATCTTACCTGGCCTATGCTTCTATATTTATAAATATAATTCAATATGGAGCATAATTTAAAATTTCATGATTTAAGAAAGTTTCTACATAGTAACCATTTTATATAAATATATTATATAAATGCATGACTTTTTATGGGACTCTAGACATTAAGTCTACTTACTATCCATTCTCCCCACAATTTTCAAAATTGATTAATTTCCAATGAGGTTTAAGAGAAAGTTTACTCAATTATTTTCATTGTGTTCATTGTTTAATGACTAAAATATAGATTGTTTAATAATCCATAAATAAGATTCACGCTGCAATACAGATTTATTTACTTATATTTTTCATTTTACCTAACAAGATATTTTAGCCATTTATTCTATTTAATCATGACTTTGAGCACAGGTGTTTTGTCATCTTACACTTAGGCATGTACATTACACACTTTAATTTTTCTTCATTGGTAAAAGGATTTTAATTTACACTGATAAACAGATTTAAGTTTTAACTAACTAAAATCATTTAAGTCTTTTGTGCATCCAGGCAAAATATTAGGATTGATATTTAAACATTTAAATTTAATTTTATGTTTATCCAAATGTATATAGTATAGATTTATATAGAATTTTTCACAAAAATAGTTTATTTCAAGAAATAAATAATCTCTTTAATTACCTTTACATCCCTTCAGTTTTCTCACTTAAGGCAACTTAACCTCCAACTGTTTGACTCTGGTCTCTATTTGTGGACTCAAAGTTTTCAAAACCATTGAATTTTTGTTTTTCTCTAGTCCCTCAATTCTAGCAACTGGACAATAGCCATAATCAAACAATCAGAGTATTCAGTTTCTAATAACATGGTTTCTATGTTATTACCATATGCATGGTATTCTAATTATGATCTATTCCTTTAGCAGAGGACCTTCCTTCTAATCATCAGATGTGCTACATTCTCAAATTTTATACCTTCCCTTTATCTGGAACACCATATACTGCTAATCTTTATTATTTTACCTTGTCTGTGTAGTTTTTATCTTCATTTTTGCACACTGCATACAATGGGGATAATAGCAGTGTTTCTTTTGTTGCTGATTATTAATAAATTACTTAGAAATATATTCTTATCTTGTAAGTGATCATGCAAATTAGCAATTATTATCATAAATAATATGCATTTATGTTATCTCACATATATCATATCATATATTCATGATATCATTAGCATCACTTTAGAGCTGCAGCCCCAGAGGCAGGCATAGGGGCATTTGGGATCTAATTAGATGTATCTAAACTATTTTCATAAACAGAAAACAGCTCTTTTAAATTTAGCATTAAAGTTCAAGGCTAGAGAAAAGTTTTTAAAATGATGAAGAACTAAACCAGGCTTCAGAAAGATTAGCTGAAAGATAGGAACGTGCAAGAATATAGATGCAGATGGCCTTCTATGAAAAATAAGTCAGTAAATGTATCTCAAATTAGGAGACAAAAACTTCAGTGGTGAAACTTTATCCACATGAAGAGATAGACTTGCAGTACCTAAGAAGAGCCTGATTGTATATGTATTAGTGGCTTGAATTAGAAATAATTGCTGTGAACATATAAAACTCAATTTCTTGGGTCCTTTTTACTAGTCTCTAATGCATACAAAACCAAAGCAGGATTTTAACTTTTCTCCTGTCATGAATAACAGACATGAGTTAGGAACCTCAATTAGTCTGGAACAAGATTCTCAGCTTGTCTGAAATCGTAAATAATTTCCTCTAGAAGATATATATTCTTTAAATACTTGAAGACTTACATATAAACACAGAAATTAAGAGGTAATTCAAATCCATACTCTTAAAATATTTATTTATTTATCTATCTATCTATCTATCTATCATTTATTTATTTATTTATTTATTTATTTATTTATTTATGATAGTTTTAGGTACACAGTGTATTGGTTAGACTTTATAGTTTATAAAGTGATCCCCCTGATTACTCTAGCATCCATTTGGCACTACACATAACCATTACAATACTATTGACTATATTCCCTATGCCATACTCTACATCCTCACTAATTTGTACTTCATCCTTTCACCATCTTTTCCCAGCCCACCAACTTCTCTCTCCTCTGGCAGTCACCAGATAGTCCTCTGTATCTGTGAGTCTGTTTTCATTTAGTTTGTTCCTTTTGTTCCTTAGATTCTGCATGTAAGTGAAATCATATGGTATTTATCATTCTCTGTCTGACATATTTCACTTAGCATAATACACTCTGGGTCCATTCATGTCATTGCAAACAGTAGGATTTCATTTTTTTTTATGCCTGAGTAATAATATTCCATTGTACATATGAGCCATACATATCTTTATCCAATGATCTGTTGATGGGCATTTAGGTTGCTTTTACATCTTGGCTATTGTGGCTAGTGCTGCCATGAACATAGGGGTGCATAGATCCTTACTAATTAGTGTTTTGGTTTCCTTTCGATAAATACCCAGAAGCACAACTGCCAGGTAAAAAGGTAGTTCTATTTTTAATTTTTTGAGAAACCTCCAGACTGTTTTTTTCAAATCCACAGTTTATTACTTTTACACTTAGAACTATGTATATATATATTTGTTAATGAAATGATTTTGAAATTTAAGAGAATTTGTCATATTGAATAAGAGATTTTCACTTTAAAATAAAATAGAATTGAGCTTATTTTACTGGTAATGGTGAAGTAGCTTTTATGGGAGTGCCTCTCCTGCAAACAGCAGTTATAAATTTTGGACAAAAAAAAAATAATAAACTTGACCACACTGAAGACATATACAAACAAACAAACAAAAAAACTAGAAGAGATTTGATCTTTGAAATAAGAAAATTGAACTTGGTAATATTTGCACATGAATGGCTTCTAAATTGAGTGGGCACTTCCCAGTTCAGTAGAGGAGTTATGACTCAAGCAACAAGACATATATAGTCTCACTGCTTTGAGTAGTCAGAGAATGGAATCTGAGACTTACAGAGTATCTGGAAGTGAGTTGAGAAATAAAGAAAGTAAGAACCCACAGAGAGCTAAACCCTCAATACAATTAAAAACTTCACCCCTAAACAGTGTGTGTATTAAGGAGATATATTCTCAAAAAGAAGGAACAGTTGAAAAGTTGAAAAAATGAAATTGTTTTCGGTGTTATCCTCTGCAGAGGTAACTGAATTGAGAGTATGAGTTCAGTCAAATTAGTAGTCTGCTGGAACAACACACCCATCCCCCTCCCCCCCACCAAAAAAGGTCTTCACAGATAATGGAATCTATAATTGTTAAAATGAATCACCGACAACACAAAACAATATTACCAGATATGTGAATAAATAGGAAAATATGACCCATGATAAAGAAAAAGGCAATCAAGAGAAATTAGCTCCCTAAAGACCAAGATGATAATGAAATTAGTTGACAAAAGTATTTAAAGCATTTGTTCATTAAAGAATTTGTTCAAGTTCTTAAAGGAAACTATGATCATTATAGATGAATTGGTACATAATATCAACAAAAAAATAAATTATATATTAAAAATAAAAAATAATGGAAATTCAAGAACTGAATGAAATAAAAAATTTACTAGCTGTTCTTAAAGAAAGATTGAAAACAGGAGAGGAAAAGATGAGTAACTTATAGATACATCAATAAAAAATCTAATATAAAGAATGGAAATAATAGAGATTGAAACAAAAAATTAGGCATTAGCCTGATGTGAGGTAATATCGAATGATCTATATACACAGAATAGGTATCTAAAAAAGAGAGAGTAAAGTGACATAAAATATTTACAAAAAAATTACAAAATTTGCCATGATTTTTTTGAGAAATGTAAATATACACTTTCAAGAAACTTAATGAATTCCAAACAAGGTATTTATAAGGTAAATAAAATCTAGATACTTGATAATCACCCTGCTAAAACTCAAATATAAAGAAAAAAATTAAAGCTGCCAGAGAAAAATAACAAGGGACAATGATATAAATTACAGCTGACTGCCTATCAGAATTAATGAAGACTAAGGTTAAAGAAACAGCATCTTTAATGTACAAAGGAGAAAACAATAGGACTGTCACCTCAGAACTATATATTCAGAAAAAAATATCCTTCAAATATTAAGATAAAAAATATATTTTGGATAAAGTACTCTGGGAGAATCAATCATTAACAGACCTGCACCTTATACTTTAAGAAATAATATGGGGATACTTTTTTCAAGCTGAATGGAGATGATGCAAGATGACATAAATTGACTTTACAAATTTATAGGAAAGAACAAAGAGCACTCTAAATGATAGGTATAATTTTTAAAAACATAACTATTAAAGGAAAATGATAATAGTTAAATTTAGTATAACATTAACTCTAAATAGAATGGGATAGGAAAAATATACACATTGCAATGTTAGGATAATGACTGAAAAGTAATGCAAAATGTTTTATAGCTAAAAAATAAATGAATATGAAATGCTAAAAAAATTTGATTAATAAGGAAGATCAAGGAAATAAATGAAGTTTAGAGGAATACAAAACAGAAAAAATGGCAAAATAGACACAATGCTACCAAAGCAAACAGTATGTCAAATGTAAATGGAACCATAGCATATAGTACTTTAAATGTAAATGTTGCAAAAACTCTGGTGAAAAAGGAAGAATTGTCAGATTTAATAAAAATTAGAAATTAATTATATACTATGTACAGAGATGAATTCTAAACAATAAAGACACAAGCAGGATAACTGTAAAAGGTTAAGATAAACTGTGAATGGAATAATAATAAAAAA
Organism: Pteropus medius; assembly: GCF_902729225.1. Classification (NCBI taxonomy): domain Eukaryota; kingdom Metazoa; phylum Chordata; class Mammalia; order Chiroptera; family Pteropodidae; genus Pteropus; species Pteropus medius. The sequence continues at coordinate 13,284,354 of NW_024352786.1, read as the reverse complement.
CTGAGATGGCTAAAATTATATCGCTATAGAAACATTTTAAGATAAGGTATGTAGACAGATAAATTTAATAACCATAAACATGTAAAAATTATGAGAAAACACTAATAAATATTTATCTATGTAATAACTGAGATTAAAAAAATATAAAGCCAGAACCGAAAGAACTGCTAGAACTTGAAAATGTCAAAATCAAAAAAGACTAGAAAGACTTTGTATTTCTAGAACAAAATACACTAAGATACATGACAAGTAAAAGCAATGTATGACCCTGAACTCAATATTGCACCAGAAGGAAAAGGAAGAAATTATTGACGTAATTAATAACACTCGAATATGGACTGTATTAAATAAAATCATATTAATGTTAAATTTTCTGGTTTTGATCATGGTACTATACGGTTATGTCAGAGAATGTTCTTGTTCCTATGAAACATAAATTTTAGTGTTTAGGTAAAAAAAACCATGACATCCCCAATCTAGTCTTAAGTAGTTTGGAAAAACTATTACACAGATAAAGAGAAAATATAAGGCAAATAGTGTAAGATACATAAAAGCTGGTGAACCTGAATAAAAGATATACTGGAGTCCACTGTAATATGATGACTTTTTTTGTAATTTTGAAGTTATATCAAAATAAAAGAAAAATTTATCATATTTACCTATGGGGTTTTAAGATGAAAAAATAAACGATTATTTGACAGATTGTAAACGGCTTAGTTTTAGAGAACTAAACATATTCTTGATGACTTTAATTTATTAGGTTTATAAAAGTCATGTATTTAGAAAGATGTTTGCTATTATTTTAAGCTTGTTTCTTCAGGTATGTTAATGCTTAAGAAGAAAATTGAACACTTTAAATGTTCATGAAATAAATTTTATAAAGTTTTCAAGTGGAAGTAATTATTAAAATATTGAGTTGATTTGTTCTAACTATTATCAGAGCCTCATTAGAAAGTGATACCTTTAGGTTATAAAATTTAATAGATTGACAAATAATATAACAAGATATATGGATATGACTTAAATATATCTAATCATATTAGTCACATCTATAACTAATTTTTCTAAATTGTTAACAAAAACTAACTTTTGAAATCAGAATCTGACTTGTACTAAAAAAAGAAAAAAAAAAAAAGCACATCAATTCATTTCACTACCTGAACCATATTCTCTGTACTGAGACTTACTTATTGGGGTATTCATACTCTAGGTATTTACAATTTATTCACTACTAATCTATCTCAGAATTTTTTTTTTTTCCAGTAGGATGACTACGTCTTTCTGGACTAGAGAAACTCCTATTGTTTCAAAATTAAGTTGAGTGTTTATAACGTAAGAATTAGATGGAGAATAGAATGGAATTATCTGGAGTAGATAATTCAATGTATGAAATGAGTAAGAATTAGAAAAGTTTGTGCACATAGTTACCACTGACTTTCCCTTTAGAAAAGCTGAAGTCATCTGGCAACCCAACATCCTATGGGAAGGTTAATCTTGCTTTTATCTTAAGTACATTTTCATAAGTTTTGACATAATTTTTATTTTATCAAGCTTGACAGCACTTAACAATTAAAGACACCATATTTTGACCTTGAAGTCTTAAGGCATTTCTATAAAGTGACACTCATGCTTGTTTTTGTGGAGAGGAAGAATTTGTCTTGATTGCTGATTTGCCTTTTATATCATTTGACGTTTTAGAATCTTGACATATCTGTAAGTTGAAGTAAAGAAATATGCTGATATGGAGAAACATATAACAGAGTTTGTTTATTGACTTTTGTTCGCTGAGTCAAAGTAAAAAAAAAAAGGCTGACGTTTTATAGGATAAATTCATACCTCCCATATGTGCTTACTGTAGAAAAACAGAAAAGTAGTTAATTTCATATTGTTTAAATATTTCCTAATAAGTCTTAGGACAAATTGATTGATGAAATTTTAAGAATTATCTGGAAAATAAAGGTTAAGAATAACCTTCATACTCCAAATGAGCAAAGTAAAAGTTTTGTTTGCTTTTTAATGAACATTAATTTTTAGAATAGTTTTGATTTATTTGACTTATTTGACAAACCGAGAAGCTAATATAGTTCCCATATACCCCTCATTCAAACTCCCCTATTAACATCTAAAAAAGGTACATTTGCACCAGTGAATGAACACATAGTAATATGTTATTGTTGTTGTTGTTGTTGTTTATTATTATCTGAAGTAGTTCTTTTCAGATTAACTTAGTTTTTAACTAATGCTTTTTTCTCTTCCAGGATCCCAATCCAGCATATCACATAACTTTTAGTCGTGATGTTTCCTTAGGCTTCTCTTGGCTGAGACAATTTCTCAGACTTTGTTTATGACTTTTCTTGTTTCTCTGCTTTTGACCAGGAATTTTCAAAATTGTAAGGAAGTGAATGATGACTTTCAAGCTTTTTACACGTTGGAGCATAAACTGGAAGTCTAAATGACATTTTCAACTTTCCACTAATGCCTTCAATGTTACTCTTTGCTATATGTCTGGACAAAGAAATTACAGCAACGTTTTCCACACTGCCTTGGCAGTAATTTTTTAAATTAAATTTCTGATGAGCAAGATTTAAAATTTCCCAAGGAACTTCAAAACACTCAATAGCAGGTAAATTTATTTTCAATTTTTTTTTTGTAAAATATCTGTTTTAAACAAAAGATTCAGACAACTGTGATACTTATTTTATGTTGTGTATAAACATTCCATGCATCTGTTATTTTATTAATTGATTAGGACTATGTTATAAAAACTGTAAATTTGAAATCTCTCTGGTTGCTGGCATCTACTACAACCTTAGTCCTAAAGAAATGATGATTAGTCATCAACAGTAAAAGATCAGTTTTGGAAAAAAATAAATATCAACTTCCTGAAGTAGAATATAAAACCATGCTAAAATAGGGTTTCTTTTTTATTTATTTGAGCGAGATCTACTAAATCTAATAAAAGTTATAAAAATGAAAATATATATTCTAGCTTAATGACCTGAAATCAAATAAATACAAGCCAAAATAATAGAGCATGCAAACTTTTAGGTAGCAGGAATTCTTTCTCTGGGCAACGAGATCAAATACATATCAAAATAATGTTAATATGCATTAATTTAATAATTCTCCAAACATTTATTAAGCCCCTACTACATATTAAATACTATTAGAGAGTAAACAAAAGAATGATAGAGATCTTTCCTGAAGGAACTGATGCTTATAGTACTATCGAATGGCTACAGAGAGAGGAAATGTTATACAATATTGAGTCCAACATCTACTCAGACACCAGGAAACTGAAGACCAGAGAATTGATGACAGAATGAATGTCAGGATCTCCAAATGCTGGTTCCTTGCCATAGTAGAAGAAAAAAAATACATATATTAAAAAACAAAGCAAACAAAACCCAGTAACAACAAAACTATGATACAAGGGATTATGTGTTACATGTTATCAGAAAGTACCGATAAAATGCTATGTGTGTATAAAAAAATATTTCATATGAAATAATTCAAAAGTCATTTTTTTGTTATTTAGAAATTACTACTTCAGTAGTCAAAATGATGTCCTCAGGGTTAATAGAATCAAGATGCTCACTAGAACTTGAAAATATATTCGGAATATCTAGTTGTTTAAAGAAATAAATCAGCTTGATTTATCACATTAGCTTCCCATTAGAAAATCCTGCATTCTGTCTCTATAGCTTTCTCTCTATACATAATTCCTGTCAAAATATTTCACATGTAATTACAAAATCTCAACCAAATAGCTCATACCTGTCTTCAATGTTTCTGTTACCAATAGGTACCAGTAACACTTATCAAATATTGAGTAAACAATATGCTGGAAAAAGCACAACACCTTTAGTAATCATCTGTTTCAAATAATGTGGTCCCAAAATAGTAGTTAGTAGAATGTGTATAATTTTACAACTAGCGTGCTTGGCAGTAACTGTAAAAGCAACATTTGGTTATAAAGTCATTTCTGGCAGTATGTGCTATATTTGTCAAAGGCAATACATGCGTTACACTTAAAGAACTTCTTACAAACCATATATTGGGACAGAAAAAATATGCAAGACTGTGGTAGGTATCTTCTTATATGGATCCCAATTATTAATTAATTAATTAATTAATTTATTTATTAATAGCCCTATTAGTGTATACTGGACCTAGCGATTTGCTTCTAATTAACGGAGTCTGCCAAATGTGACATGATATCACTTTCATGGTTAGGTAACAAAGAGCCATGAATTCTGCTTGCTAGCCTTCTCTCTTTGGTGACACTCTCTCACCCTCTTGCATACTGTGATGCAGCAAGCTATAGCTCTATAAATTGCTTTATAGAGAGGCCCATGTAGAGGGAACTGAGGGAGGCTTCCATATAACAGCTTATGAGAAACTGAGGTATCAATTCAAAAACATGGTAGGAGCAAAATCTTGCCAACAGTCAGATGAGAAAACCAGGAAGTGGGCCCAGTCTAGCCTTGTGATGACTAGCTAAGGTGTGTAGAGGTTCTTGGCTCATAGAAACTGAAGTAATACATGTATGTTGCATACCTGGAATTTTGGGGGTTATTTGTTTCACAACAATAAATAACTAATACATTGTTCTAATAAAAAAAATTTATACTAGTGACAATATTCATCACGATGACCCATGATAAAACTTTTCCCCCCAACTGTTACTACCACAGAGTAAATTGCCCTGCTCTATGCCACCATTTCAAGGATCAGGAAAGAGCTAAATTGTAAAAGACTGAGCTGACAAATACCTTCTTTCCAAGAGTTATTTCCATTTAAAGGGAAGAAGCTAGCTGGAGAAACATTTTAAGTTTGATAAATGTGACTGAAATTAAATACATTGGAAACCATTCATTCTTCCAAGAACGAGTCCACCAACCCTGATTGTGTGAGACATGCCTGTACCCTGAATTTTTACTAGGAAGTAAAATGATTCTTGGAAGGTGATAAAGGTTCTCTTCACTATGACAATGGCCATCTGCAAGTTATTTCAAGGTTCTGAATTCTCATCTTAGTGTAAAATTAATTATAAGAATATTTCAGCTTTTAATGGATTTTAAATGATCTAAAAACCTTCTCTGTATTTAAATGTATAATTCTTTTATATTAAAAGCAGAACAGAGATGAAGAATAAACTTTATGAAGCATATATAGCACATCAATAACTCTCCATGTATTTGAAGTCTTATGCTTGTTTTTTAATATATACTCTGAATAAGATTAATTTTCTCATAAGAAGCATTTGCAACTTAGGTGAAAATATTTAACAGAGATGTTAATTTTTAGAAAGAATGCTAATGATCTTTCTTGATTTTTTTTAGCATAACTTTTTGTAAAAAATTTATTTTAAAGTCACTTTTCCAAGTGTAACACAGATATTTTCAATCATAGGAAAATATTGTTTGGTAATCTAAATAAAAAAAATTGCTCTAATCAGTGGTAGTATTATATACAAAAGTTCCAAATAAGTTATGGAACCCAAGGAAGCATTGTGGAGTGTTTACAATTGATAATGATTTAGTAAAAATGTGTTTTTGTTAGATGTTGCAAACTGCAACATTATAACAACCATTACAGATTTCATCAAAAGTAGATGAAAATATCATTTAAAGAAATAATCAACTGTGTGGTTTTGACACCTTTTAAAATGGGGATTATATAATAGTATTTATCCCAAAGTGTTGTTGTGAATGAGTTACTATAAGTAGAATGTTTACAAAGTGCCTGGCACATGTAAAATGCTATATATATCATCCATTATTATTTTTATCATTTTTAGTATTATAATTCTGGCAAGAAAATATAGTTGTGTTGTTTGATGCAAAGATACATTGCATTCAGATACACTGACCATGAAAATGTTGTAACACAACGAAATAGTACATGCTGATCCATGCATAATTTGTCATATAGTTCATTTAGAGTAAAAAATATGTATCCTGTGACAATAAATATACATAGACTGATAGGTAGATAGATGATAAGTAGTTAGATAGATGATAAATGATAGATGATAGATGATAGATAGATAGATAGATAGATAGATGATAGATGATTGATAGATAGATAGCCTAAAATACTCCTGACAGTTGTCTTTGACAGAGTATAACAACAAGCAAAAGCCTACCTCTTTGAGTTTATATTCCAAGGAAAGGAGGGATACAAAAGATAAAGAAATAAATATCTATGTAGTATGCCAAATGGTTATAAATGTTAAATGATATAGGAAGAAAGATAAGAGAGAGAAGGAGCTGGCAGTAGAAGACTGGGAGGAAATGCTACAATTTTAAATAGCATGATCATCAAGGACTCCTTGAGAAAGAAACATTTGATCAAAGACTAAAGGAAGTGAGGAGGTATCCACGTGGAAAAGAGAATCTTTCCTTCAGACTAGGAAACTATGCAAAGCCTCTGAGGTAGAATAGAAAATTCCCTGGTGTGTCCCAGGGAATTTTAATAAAATATTTCACATTAAGATCTAAGGTAAGATGATCACAAAATTTCTAATACTTAGAAGCCATGTTAGATATTTTTAACCTTAAATACCTCATTCTTTTAAAGTTAAAATCATAATATTTATATAAAAAGTTTAATAAAGTCAACAAATTTAAAAAATTCACATAACATTTTGAATTTTATCATATCATATTCGTTACAGCATTTAATGATCTCAAAAACTTTTCGAAATAGTATTCCCTTTATAGAAAAGAAGATAATGAGGTTCAGATAGGTTAGGTAATTTGTTCAAAGTTACCTAGAGTATTAGTGAAAAATTATGATAACCCACATCAGCAGCTAAAACTCTAGCACTTTTTTGTTATACAACAGTTCCAAATTATCAGAACTCAAAAATGAGATGTTTGACATTTGTTGCATTTATGTAGTTACTCTTAAACTATATATTAGGATATAATGTATTAAATACTTGTGATGCTCTCTCTATAATAATCTTCAATTTGTTAGGAACCCCGGAGTGTTATATTATCGATTAGAGAAATGAGAGAACAGTTATTATTTTAGTATATTTTTTATAACTGTTGCAAAAAATAAAACTATTATTAGTCAGAAGTACCTTACTGGACTATGTAAATTACATGACTGCTTTAGTAATTACATTATTATATACAAAATAAAGTCACCATATAAATAAATTTTGCAAATTAAATATTGCATAGAGCACAAGAAATACTCATTAATATCTGTTTTACTTCTTAGCAAAAGAGAAAATTATACTAAATTATAATTTGTATGAAATATGCCATTCCAGGCATATTGGAGAAGCTTTTAAAAGTATAGTAAATCCTCACTTAATATTGCTGATTGGTTCTTGGAAACTGCAACTTCATTAAAATGACTTATAACAAAACCAGTTTTGCTATAGGCTAATTAATAGAAACAAGAGTTAAGTTCCTATGGCATATTCCTGGTCACCAAAACATCACCAAACTTCAAAATAAAGACCTAAAACTCTTCTGATATTAAACATTGAAATAAATGTGAGCTCCGTAAACATTTAAAAAAGGTTAATTTTAAAAATGAAAGAATTATTTTTTAACCTACTTATTCCAGTTTAGGGTCGAGGGTGGCCAGAGCCCATGCCAGCAGCTCAGGGAAAAAGGCAGAACCAACCCCTAGACAGGACACCTTCTATCACAGGACCACTCACATACATCCACACTAACTCAGAGTGGGACCATGCAGACATGACATTTGACCCAATATGCCCATCTTTGGGATGTGGTGGGAAACTGGAATACCCAGAAAATCCTATGCAGACATGGGGAGAAAATGCAAACTCCACACAGACAGTGGCCACAGCCAAGAGTCAATTTTTTCCCTTATCAATGTTATAAGGAAAGGATGTTAAATAAAATGGCATTATTTGAGGCCCTGCTATATTACTATATTAATGAATTCTTCTAAAAAACATTTGCTACGTATCAGCTCAGATATATTGCTATTATATTGCATTCTACATGTATGCTCTGAATAAAAAAAGAGAACGAACATCTACTCACTAAAAATTCAGTTAAAAATCCTGCATAAGTGAACTGTACTATTAAATAAGACCTACAAAGTTGGCCTTTCTACCTTAAGCTGAATTTCTTCTCTCAAGCATATGTATTCGTTTATTAATAACTATTATTGTCACTCAATATATATTGACTCACCATTGTAGTAGACATGTTACTCTTTACTAACCACGATACTGGACATATGGTATGTTTTGCCTGCTTAGCATACATGCATTACTTTTTCCTATTGGAAACACTTTTTTTTCCTAGAGCCACCATATTCCTATCTCCTCCTCATGGTTCAAAAGTAAGCAGGTAACCAAATATGATTCAATTTCAAAATATTTTCTGCAGTTTGGGAATGAGAAACCTTGTTTCCTAATGATAGTATGAAGCTAATAGGACAAAGATTTGGAGAAAGAAGAATCATCTTGCCAACTTGGGATATAGGACTTTCTGTCTCTTTGAGGGAGAAACTAATATACGGGAAAGTAGAATTAAGATTTGAGAAAAAGCAGTTTCCTGAAGACAAATTTGAACTCCCGGAAACTGTTGTTTTTGAAACCGAAACCCTCAGTTTTCCTTTTAAAGAATCTGTAACTTTGCAGTTTCGGTTCAGGTTTTATCGCCACAAAGAAAAAATCTTGACTAATTCAAAAATAACAATTTCTAAAGCATCTTTAAATAGAAACATTTTATAAAAAGGAAAAAGTCAAACTCATTTCAATATGAATCATTTGGGAAGAAACCCAATCGATTAAGTCTTTATGTGTTATAAACTTTCTAATTCTACGCTATGATAGATATACGTGAACTTAGACTTTCAATTTGTGGATCACAGTGTGGTTATAATTTCAACCACAATACCTTTGAAAATCTAATTGGTTCCAATTAAGATAAGTTAATATAAACCATTTTCACTGCTTAGTTGAAACTGAGAAAAACTATCAAGTTTCTTCAATCATAACACCTGAAAACCATCCATAAAATAGATCAATCCCAGCTGCATCTAGCCATAACTTCTGATTTGGGTTTTATATCAGCTTTTCATAGGAATATTTATGCACTGATGGGAACGTCTAGGCCATGCAGTCAGAATAAAGGCAAATCTTATAAATTGTGTGAATGTGAACACCTCTCTTTACACTCAGAAGCTCTGTTTTTTTTTCTGTATTGTGATAATATTTAACATCAAGGCATGACTGTAACTGATGAAACTACGTGTGAGAATACTGTGTGAACTGTTCAGTGCTATACAAATATAACATGTATCTATATCTATATATCTATTATATTCTATGTGCACATATGTGTGTTATGTATATGTGTATGTATACAAACAGATTTCACAGAATCCCAGATGTCTTTCCAGACTGTGTGAGGCACTAATATACCCTCTGGGTTAAAAGCATTATCTCTGCAGCCAGACATCCTGGATTCAGATCAGATCTCTGTTGCTTACCAGCTATATGACCTTGGGCAAGTTTTTTATCTTCTTGGTGTCTCAGTGCCCTGCCATATAAATAATTTTCATAAATAATTTAGTTAATACACATATAAAGCTTAGAATTATACCTGTTTCTTGGCATATGACTGACACTCTCCTACTATTAGCTTTTAGTCTGAACATTCATTAGATAATTTTCTGTTGTAGTTTGCTCAGCTCTTGGCTCAGATTCAATTTTCTCAGTTATGACCGTTAGGCTTTTCCATTTTCTGTAATCTAGGCAATATTCATATACTTCTACTGTCCAGAATGCTGAAAATGTCTAACACAACATTCAAGCAGAGAGCCCAGAGAACACAAGTTGTCATATTCTTGCCCCTAGAAACAATCAGATTTCTTAGAAAGGTGACAACTTCTCCTTGGGGTGATATCAATGGACAACACATATATGTTTGCTTATTTATCACTGAGCCATCTCTGGTAGATGATAAGTTCCTTAAGGGCATCAGTCTTTTTACATTTATTGGAGCAAACATGGGGTCTTCTCAGATACAGAAGAAGAATCAGAAGATAAAAGAAAGGAACCAGACAGAGGTGAGGAAGAAGAGAGGCTTGGAGGAGGAAGTAAGAATTGCAGAAATTTGCATTAGTCTGAAAAGCATTAGAGCTGGAGTGCAAAAAAAACAAAGAAATATTGCTGACGTTGATAATTCTCTGAAGGGATTAAAATAGAATATGTAAAAAAGCAGGAATAAATCAGAGGTGTAGTGGTTGTGACATTAATAAGCAACAGAGGAAACAGTTGGTGTCATTTTAAAAGGATTAACTGTTTCCTCATCTCTGGGGTCACTGGTGGTTTTGCTAACATTTAGATATGTTTGAAGCAATTGGAGCTTCCTCTCAGTTGTCTAGAAACCAGCAGAGATATTTGATATCATGAAAGAAATGTAAAAATTTATCTTAGGGAAACTTCTGTGACGTTGGTAAAATAAAAGAATGTGAAAGGCCACATTTACATTAAGCTATCTGGGATATCTATATCTATATCTATTTATCATCTATCTATCTAACTATCCATCTATGCATATATATATATATACACACACACAAAACCAACAAACTAACCTTTAGTTGAGTTTTGGGGTTAGAATCACCAAGCTCATCACATTAGAATTTTCTTTAAAAGATTTTGTGCAATTATGTAGGCATGAAAATTTAATGGCTGAGAATATATGTCAGAAAAAAAACAATGAAGAATCTCTTTATTCTCTCTTTTTTTTTTATCTCTCTTCCACCTTCTCCTCTTCCCTTCCCTACTCCCACCTTTCATTATTCCCTTCTATCTGTCCTTTAATTACTTATGAGTGAATTATATTGCAGTTCTAGGATTAATTTACAATTCACAAATTAACATCAGAAGACTTTAAAAGACGTCTTATTCAAAAGTTTTCAGACTATTTTATTGACTTAGAACACATATATTGCCTATTTAAAATTTATTAAGACTTGACAAATGTTTAGTCAGTTTATAAGATTTACCTTACAGACCATTAAATCATGTGTTACATATAGTTTCACATTACATTTTGAGGTACTTTAAAAATATATTAATATATCTGTATCTCTACAGACAAAAAAATAAGTATTTGTGATTAACTACTTTCTCTAAATATAAAAATCAGGCCCAAACATATCCTGCCTTGCTGCGTTTCTCTGGCTTTCTTTATTCTGTCTCATCTGTAAGAAATGTTCTCATAACACTTATCTGTCTGAGAATCTACTGCTTCACTGCCTGGATGCCATTATTTTGGAAGCAATTCCTAATCAACCTATTCTTCTGGGGCAGGGTAAGTTAGGTATCTTTTCCTGAACATCATTTGCACAACTTTGCAATAACATTTTCATGTAACATTGTCATTACCGTTAATTCACTTGAGACACCCTCCCCAGTAGAGGCTAATGGTGCAGGACAGGGCAAATCTCCCTGAGTGGAGATTCAAGTCCTGCACGAAGAGAGAGGGTTCTTGACTGAGAAGAGAAAAGAATTCAAATGCATGTCAGAGTTAAAGTCAAAGTAAAGTTTACTAGAGAAGGAATAACACTCCATAGACAGAGCATGGTCTCCTCTCAGAGGCAAAGAATGAGAGAGATGAGAGGGACAGAGAGACAAAGAGAAAAGTCTGAGAGAAACAGACAGAAAGGCCACCAGAAAGGCAGGCAGACAGATCCTTAGTGTTCGGGGAATTCAGTTTATGTACCATTCTTAGTTCCTATGAATTACAGTTTAAAGACTTTATTTTCCTTTGATGGTATGGGTACACAGTATGAAAGTAAGGGTACACAGTGAGAAAGCCTGTTGGCAATCCCCGGCCTTCGTTCCATAAGTTCCCCATGATTTTTGGCTGTAGGGAATGAATGGTTGGGTTTATTTTGTGTAGGGTACAACTTAGAGACTCTGTTTTCCTTTCATAGTATGAGTAAATGTTTTGTTAGCAATTGCAGCAGGAATCTTCTTTGATTCTGTAGGTTTCCTGTGGTCTGGCGACAGCACATTTCAGGCTCTAAATGCAGCTTGATTTAACAATTTAGTTCTCATGCCTCTTCCCTACATTACTAATCTCCTTGGGTGCAGGAAACATATGCTTACTTCTGTTTTCATCATCTCTTTGGGTTAACTTTAACAACTTTTTCTTATGAAAGCCTACTGGTTTCCAGATACAATAAAAGTACAAATAAATTATAGCCCCTAACCTTAAAGACTTTAACATTTATTAGGAAATTTTCAACACAATCCAGTAAGTGTAAAGATAAAGGTAACTAGCATATTGAAAGTGCTTAATAATTTATTGAATGAATGAAAGAACTAACAATGAAATGTTCTGACAAAGATAACAGAATCAATAATAGTGACGCATTTTATAATTGTACCTGAAGAAATAACCTAAACATTTTTTTCACATTGACCCATAAAAAAAATCATTGTCATAGATACTTCTTAGATATTAAGAATTCCTAGCTTATTAAATAAGCACACAATTCCAAGACTCAAAGCCAATCTATTTTCTGTGTTCAATAACAGAACATCTAAATATTTCTTTAAATGTTTTATAAATATAATAATCATGCAACACAATTTTTATTGAAAACAATCCTATTATTGCTCTTCAGGGCATGAATGAAGATGTAAACATTTATTCCAGATACACTACAGAGTCTCAATTTTGTGTTAAACAAAGCTTTAAACATGAGACAACATAACCTTACCATCATCTCATCATAGACAATACAATAAAGATGATGAATATATTTGCTGTTTAACTATAAGTAAAATGTTATTTATGTAAAATACTATTGATATTCTCTTAGTTATACGTTATTAATTCTTTTCTCAGGGAAAATCTTTTATATCAGCAGCAAATGATAATATCACATGCTAGCCTCGCTCTACTGTGCACTGTGTCTACTGTACTCTTGTTGGAAATGGAAAAATAACAGTAGTCTGTAGAGACCATTTATAAGCTTAAATTATTCATTCTGTGGCATATAAATGTATAGACTTAATTATAGCAAATATATCGGCAATTTCACATACACAAAACTGTCACATATTAAATGACTCGCACTACCTACTCATTTAAACAATTTGATTTAATTTTTAGAAAAGTAAGTGACAATGTGTATTGGTTGAGGTTATAATAAACACTTAGCAGCAAAGTACTCTAGTAGCACAAAAAGGGAAAACAAATCACAATTTTAGAATAACTATCATTTATTTTGACCTCATACTCCAAGGACATCAGCTACAGGCTCACTTCCCCCCATGTTGACTGAATGCCTACTATGTGCCAGGGACTCTTCTACGTACTTGAGATACACCATGAAACGGAAAGCACAAACATTGTCATCCTAGTGAAACTTTTGTTTGAGAGAAAGAATTAATAAATAAAGAACAAAATAAATAAGTAAATGCATAATGTATTTGGAGATGATAATGTAAAAAAAGTAAAGAATCGAGCAGGGAAGCTGACGGGAGTATGGGAGGCAGCTAGGTTGCAGTGTTAAACAGGGTAATAGGGTTGCACGGTAGGCATTAATAAGAAGGTGAAGCTTCAGCAAATACTTGAGGACTTGAGGGAGTCATCTTGTGGAAGAGAATCCCAGGTGCAAAAACAGGTCAAGCAATTGTTTCCTATGTTTGTAGACAAACAAGGCCAGAATGGCTGCAAGAAAGTAAATTGGATGTAGGCAGGGGAAGGAGCTTAGAGTAGACGGGTCTTGGGGAGCGGTCTCACAATGGACTGTGAGGTCAGTGTGTGCACTTGGGCTTATATTCTGAAATAGGGAGCGAATGAAGGGTTCGATGAGAAAAATGACACCAGCTAGCCTATTTTCACAGATATGCATCTTATTGATGATATTTCTTTATTCCTGATAAAATGTTGAATAATGTGGCTCATATGTAAAGGCTTACCTAACATGCCACTGATGAAACTAATCTACAAAGTCCTGTCCTCAGGAAGTTTTCCTCTTGAATCTGTGCCATGAAGAAGCAGACAGGATTCCTGTTCTTTCTGGAAAATTAGACTCCCAGATTATAAATAAAAAAATAAAAAGGAGAATGTGGGAATGAGGAGGTAGCTTTTCTTTTTAATCTTTCTAATAGATTTTAGATGTGAATGAGGATTACAGAGCAATCTGGGGAGTTTTGTGGGCAGCTCCTCCAAGTATAATAAAATATCAGGATTCAGGAAGAAATGTTTCTGTACAACAGATCCAGTCTTGTCTCCTCTTTTGCCATGCCACCAAGAGCCTACCCCCTGTCCTGAGGGCCTGAGATTGTCCAACTGAGTTAGTCATTCAGATGAGTGCTGCCAAGACCCTTTGGCCTGAACCTAAGCCCCATCTTCGAATCCAGTTTTAATCAGTAGATGAAAGAAATGCAAGCTTGGAGAATTCATAAGCGGTGGGGTGGTAGTGGAGGACAGAGGTTTGGACCTGGTCATGAAAATCATGTTTTTTCTCTGAGAAGGGACTCATTAAATAAAATTAGAAGAGAGAGTAAAGATGAATTTTGGGAAGGAGAAAAAAAGCATAATCCAAGCAGAGGCCACAGCTTCTGGGAAAGCCTAGGGACAGAAGGATTGGAAAAGCCACTGCCTAAGGAGTATCTGCAAGAGAGATGCAACTGGAGAGCTAGCAAGAAGCCATGTTCTGAGAATTTTTGTCTTTGTAGATCAAGTGAGAGATTTTTTTTGCTATACAATGAGAGCAATGAGAAGCCACAAGAGGCTTTTTAAGGAAGGAATCTAGAACAGGTGCTAAGGACCTGCCACAAGATGCTGTTGTCATTTCGAGCAGGGATGAACTGTATCATTAATTCCAGCCTGTCGTTGCTTCCCTAAATGTACACTCCAGGACAGCTGGAAGTGTCATTAAAATGCCAGCCGGAAGTGTCATTAAGATGCCAGCTGGCTGGGTGCCACTCTTTATGCCACACTCACTGTGTTATCTTGGAGAAATTCATTGTTTCTCAATCCTGGTTTCATATTAGAATCATCTAAGGGGCTTTAAAAAACACCATTGCTTGCTCCTAAAGTTTCTAAACTCAAGCCCTGGTGCTGTCTTTAAAGCATCTTCTGGTGTTTTAATGTATCTCCATGACTGAGACCCATTGACTGTCACTCAACGTCTCCATTTCCTCATCTCTGAAAATGGGCTGATAATCATGTCAGCTGATGTTTGGAGATTCTGGGAGAGGGTGATATGAGATGGAAATCCCCCGGGTATGTAGTAAGAATGAAATCTACATCAGCTATTATCATAGTCCCTTACTGCAGTCAATGTCTCTTCCATGTAGCAGGTGCATGAGAACAGCTTTTTCCTTTAGCTCCCAGACTAGTAGTTCATCATGCAGTAGTTCTTTTCTATTAAGTGATTATGAAAGGCTACTGGACTGACATGCGGTGAGATTCTCCTACTTTTTGCTTATAGACAGTAAAATGTGTTTGCGTCACCTTTTCTAAAAGCGTGTCCTCAAAAATTGTTTATGTTGCTCTTTCTCATTTTTTCTTGAATACAAATTCCTTTTCTCCTCTCCCTCCATTCATCGTCCTCAGCATTAAAAAACAAAACAGAAAGCAAAAAACAAACAAACATACATAAAACTAACAGCAACAAAACCATCATTTGTAGGAAGTATGGATCTTTAAATTCAAGTGTAGATGAATTTTAGCATGTTGACCATAGTTACATTGATGTCAAACCTCTCTTTAAACATGAAATAAATTGTGCCATGTGGAATAATTATAGAATCAAAATTTTAAGTGATGCACCACATTATCTATAGAAGTCCCTAATAGGAAATTGTTTCGTGCCCTCTGCCTGAATGAAGCTAACTCTAATCTCCATTCATGAGTCCTTAGATGATATATAACTTTGAACTTGGTGGTCTCAATAAAGAGTGGATCACAGCAGGCTGCATTTTCCTGCCTGACTTTGGTTCCTGTATTGATTCACTGTTAAGAGGCTGTAACTCAGTCCCTAGCTTTCTCATTACAATTTGTCATATATTATGATTAATCATCCCTTCAGCACATGAGAATAATTTGTTTTCTATTATTTTGTTTCCTGAAATATTCTCTAGTTAAGTCACATATGTCTACTCAGTAACTTTATTGAGGTCAGAGACAGTGTTTTCAGTTGGCGCTGGGCTAATAGAGCCTGTCACAACAGAACCAATATTTTAGAAAGCGTATAAGACCTATGTTTAATATATTATTTTGTTCTTAATAGGTTTCTTTTTAATGATGTTGGACACATGTCTTCTCAAATGAATAGAAGATACCAGCATGACACAAATTAAAATGATCACAATGCTGACCAGGACTTCGCTTTGGCTCATCACTATTTTTGGTCACTTCGATCTCATGAATATGCTGAATTATGCTTCTTTCACCACAGTGCTTAGCCATAAACATAAATAGCTAATCATTTTGTCAGATGAAAGCTAAATCAAAAGTAAATGCAAAATGTGTAGTAAAAAGTGTATCCAAATATAAAAATATAAAAATATATAATGCGAAAATAAATTTTATTACTTAACAAAGTTATATATGTTATATAACTATTAAATATCTTGACTTGCTAATGTATCTTTGATGTACATTAGATTTCAATTGCATCAAGATATGAAAACTAGCACTTGGATAAGAATTTTATAAAAACGTATAGTGTATTTAACAGTAACTAATATTTTTTACACTGCCTAGGAAAAAGATAGTGCTGCTGTTTTTTCAGTAATGCCACCTGACAGGAGCAGCAGAATTAACTGCCTCTAGCTTCCAAAATTATGCCTTATTGTTCCAATGTAGAAAAATTCTCAGTGTGATTAGCATGTACTGTTTTTACTAACAATGCTTCATTGAGTTCCACTGTAGGCATCAAGGGATTGCTTTAGAAGCTCTCTAAAGGAAAAGATGTTCTTTATTTTTTTCTCCAAAATACTGTGCTGTCTACAGTGTACTCACCTTTGAGTTTTTAAATATGGGTTTGTCTGATTCCAGTTTGAACTAAATGGCTTGGCGAACTGAAGTGAGAAAAAAGCTATTTCCATTTTCTGGGACATTGAAATGTTCCCATCAAACAACTTCTAAATACACAAGTCAAAAAATACACTGCAGTGGCTTAAGTAGAGACTGCACTCAAGGAAAAATGAATTAATATTTAACAAACGCCTTCCAGTGCCAAGAACTTAACAGTTTCTATTTCACATAAATCTGGGAATGACCATGTAAGTGAAATGCAAGTATCTCTATTTTTAAAATAAGAATAATAAACTCTTCAAAATGTAAGCAGCTTGCCCCTCATCACCCAGCTGGCTGACCACCTAGAGGCCACTTCAAAACCCCAAACTATCCTTCCAATCACAGAGACCTTAACTCAGTGGACATTTTTGTGACAACTTGCTATTTCCACTCTTGGTAAGAGGTAAATGGTTTCTTGCTGTATCCTGCATCTTCAAGACATTTTCCAAATGACTTCAATTTGGGTGAATTCAAATCACCCAAGAAGTACCATGTGTTCTGTCTCATTCTGCTTAAGCTTTTAAATCTTAACTAAGTTTGCAAACTCAGAATATAAAACTTCTTTCCTGGTCTCTCCTATCATATATTTTGAGGTGATGACCAATATGGATGTTCTTTGTTGTCTTTAGAATAATAATTTCCTAATGTAGTATCACAAAGTTCCAGTATGTTCGAGTTGACAGAGACCTTAGAGATCATTGGATCTGAAACTCTAAATTTACATACAAGGAAACTGGAAACTGAGCTCCCTGAGGAGAAATGCCTCTCTCACAGTTGGTCTCAATCTAGACACAGAGCTAATTAGGATAAGAACCAAATGAAAACCCAGGTCTCTGAGCTCTTAGCTACCTTGGTGGCTTTTTCCCACTGTACTATGAGTAATGCTCTAACTGAAGAGTTATTTTACCCATCTCTTTAGATGCATGTACAAGTTTGAGGATATCTGCTCTATTTAATTAAGTTATCATTCTCCTTAAAATAATGAGCCAGATTTAACTTGCTTCTAACTTGGGAATTTAAACTGGAGCACTGAATTGGGCCCTGTGTGCTTACGTACTTCTCAATTAAAGTAACCTGATTATTAAAGAAGTCATTGTTTTTACCAGGCTGCAAATTGACTTGAGTTGATTTCCATGTTACCCATTTAAGCAATGTATTCTTAAGTCAATTGATATTTAATTATTGCCACTTGACTTATCAATCTCGGTGTCCTAAGATGCCCAAATATACATAAAACTCATTAAACCACAAGAATAAAGAGGTGTCTTTTTGTTACAAAAAGGGAAAATAAATCTAAAATTACTCTATCTCTGCAGGAGCTAATTCAGGACTATGAGAAATGACTCTATTTTTATGTCCAAACACATTCACCTACCAATACTTTTGTTCTTTTAGTGAAAAATAAATTTTTATTCATTTTCTCTACAGATACCAAATTACTTTTGAAAAACAAACATTCTCACTGTGCACAATTGAAAATTGCTAATTTCTCACTCGCACAGATCTTAGAACATCTGATATATTTTTTATTCCCTCTATGAGCAATAACATTGTAAATTGAGCTGTTAAACTGATTCATGCTTAGACCAGCAAAAAAGGGCAGTAAGTGGCTCTGAATCTTTCATAAATGCTGCAGAAAGAATTTCAGTCTGTGCTTGCCCCTAACCCCTGCTATTCTGTGTCATAATGCATCATTACATACTGATGTTTGCTCTTGTGCAAGTCAGCAAAAAAATAAAAGGATTACATAGTGTATGTTGGCTCCTTTCCTTGAATTAACTGTGGCACTTTTGATTTGTTATTTTATTGGACCATGTTTCAGGACATCAAACATTCACAGCTGTGGCACAAATATACATAGTCATCCCCAGAGGTTTGCTATTTTCTCATCTGCACCCCGAACATTTTAAACATTTTATTCAGATAAATCAATTTTGAAAGAATATAAAATAATGCTCAAAAGGGAAAGGAATTAAGGAGTGTGTTCTTTGTTGTCACCTGTTTATGGAATTTTGGTAGGAAGTGACATAATTTTATGGACTCAGTTATAAAACAAAAGAGAAAAAATATTTAAATATGAAACGGCCTTAATTAGCATATAGTCTAATAATTCTTTCCATTCTTGTTTGTTCTCTAATTGCTTGGTCCAGTTATCAAGTTCATATTTTTCCCAAATAATGTCATTGATGAAGAATTTTCTGTCATCAAGGACAATTATAACCATCAGACTATTTCCTATATTTGCTTAAATATTCTACATGTGGTTTTATTAATTGACCTCAAAATATCACCTAGAAATACTAAATGAAGCAGTAATGTATATATTAAATACATTTACCTAATATCTTCTGGGTAGGTAATTTATTGTTTTATTAGTCTCTTTCTTCCAGGAAAAACCTAATAAAATTTTTCTATTTATATAGATTCACGATATTTAATGAGTGAAAATTCTGCTCTAGGCTCCAGGACAAGCGCTTGGTATTTGAAGAAGTATAAGACGTACTTTTTGTCCTCACAGAGTTCATGGTCTTATGGGAAGACAAACATGAATAAGAGCAGAGTGTACTGCTTTAGAGAATAGGTAGATTATGGAATCAAGAAGACCTAGATTCAAGTCCAAGTTCTGCTACGTACTTGCTGAACGATGTGGAACATGTACGCATGCGTGTGTGCATGCGCAGACGTGTGTGTATGTGTTAAGAGAGAATACATTTAAAGTGTTTAGCAAAGTTAAATTTAGATAAGAGTGATAATAAGGAGACCAGTTGTAAAGGTTGATGGGAAAATCATCTACATTACAAAATTCATGAACTATACTAAGAGAGTGGACATTTTGTGACAAAGGGCATGGGGAAAAGAGGCAGAATTTAACTGATGTTTTAGGTTTTGTGATATATGTAGACGGAAATAAAATTTTCAAATATATCTCCTGGTAATAAAAAAAAATTAAGAAGTAATGTTTATGTTACATACAATAGAAATAGTATCTGTCATTTTGGGGGGTCAAATTTTGAATTTTAGAAGAAAAAATAGACGTTTAAAAAATCACGGAAGAGTTTGGGTGCATTGATCATATTAATCAGGAAAAAAAATATTTCATGAAAAAGGCAATTATTTAAGTGACTACTAAGGCAGATTTTGGAATAAGCTGTCCTGAAAATACAGTCATTTAAAGCTGTGTTTATACAAATTCAGAACTGCTAAGATAAAGACTAAAATTTATTTAATTCTGTAGTCATGTTATAGCCTTAAAAAGTTTTTAATTGCATTGTTGAGATTAAAATGCACGTGGAAGTATATTTTCTTCATTGATTGATCTATTGTTTATGTAATCAAAAATCATACAAATTTAGAATGTCACATAGCCTCTACTGTGCTTATAGAAAATAACAGGAAAAGGTAACCTCTTGGAGTCAGACCTAAGATCCCAATAATTTTACTTCTAATTGGCAGATGAAAAGGCGCTAGGACTCTCTCTCTCTCTCTCTCTCTCTCTCTCTCTCTCTCTCCTCCCATTGCCCCCCTCCCCCATTCTTTTACTCAATTTAGTTCCTTTGTGTGAAGTTGAAATAGGTTGCTGTCTGATTGAGGATATTATGGATGATCAATTAGTGGGAAAAAAGAGAAGAGTTTAATATGGTTCCTAAGCAATCTCTCTTTTGCTGAGATTATTTGTACAGGACAATGACATGGCCTTTCTGTCTTGCACACAGAAGGGGTTGCTAGTGGGAAATTAAAAGTGAAAAAAAAGGGCAGAAATATCAAATCATTCATGTTCCTAAGCGCTAAAATAATTTCAACTTACACATCAAGACAAAGTAAGGCAAGGAAATCTTGCCAAATATGCTTTTTTCCCCCCTCCTCTGTAGTCACAGCACTAATGCATTTACAAGATGTTAAATCACATTCTTAAAAAAATATTAGATTGAAATAGGAAACAATTTTCTAACATATTTGACTCCACTTCCAGGACTAATGTAGACACTCCCCAGAACCTTTGTATATCAATTCAGCTATTAATGGGAGTTGACATGTCATTATTCAGGTTGGTTCATTGTACTGGTGCTGATCGTGCCAGCTACACTGGGGAAATATGGAGAAAACCAATGTTTTAGGAGTAGGTTTGCCTGAATAACTTTTCACAGTCCTTCCCAAAATCGTGATTCAATGTAAATATATGGATTCCTGATTAAAAGTGGTTTTTAACAATATAAAATCTGCATAAAGTAAGAAAGGAACATATTTTATTTGTAAAAATAAAATCATCTGAGGTGCACAATATCTGGCATGCAGTAGCACTCAGTAAATGTGTAATGAATAAATGAATGAAGAGGTAGTTAGATGAGTAATACTATAGCAATACAAAGCCATTACCAGTGTGGTAGACCACACACCCTAGAGCTAATGAACCTACATAGATATTGTGATATTTTACTAGTATATGATTATTCATCTTGAGAAAAACAAAACAAAAATACATCATTCAAAAATTTTTCCTGACTAGATATAATTATTTAAATAATTGCACAAGTAGCCATGTTTGTAAACCCTGATTGTAGTCACTGAATGATATGCTGCATTGTTCTATGGCCAACAATCGCATTCTTTCCTATGTGATGGAAAGTTAGAATGGATAAATATGTGGGAAGCAGAGTGAGTAAAACAAACATTAGGCTTGAGATAGACATATTGTTTTGGAGAGGAAGCGGTGCAGATGTTTTCTGATTTGTCCCTGTTCTTGCCTGCCCTGCACCCAGCTTCACGACTTCACTACTGCCAGCCATGCTAACCAACAGAAACCCAAGCCTATCCCCAGATGCTTTGTTGCAAAGCTCAGAGAGGAGGCAGTCGCAAAGAACAAAGAGCCAACACCCTTCCACAGACTTCTACGTCAGCCACGTTTGTGTTGATATTCCAGAAGCTGGAGGCAACTAGTTTCACTATTTCCCAGAAAATTCTACACATTTTTCTAAGTCTCCAACTCTTATTTTTGTATCATTATTTCCCTGGATCTTACCACAGTTGTGCAATATCTAATTTCATTAATAAGTATTTTAATCCGTAATTCTTATGGTGGTTTTTCTTCACTGATTTTGTCAAGCCAGTGGTGACCGCAATGATACCTCTTGTCCCTCATGCTCATCTGCAGTGTGACTTGCTACTCATCCATCAAGTGATGGGGACCATTTCTCTGCTCTCGAATCAGAGCCAGAGAGTGGGGCCTGTGACTGTTTTACCAATAAAATATGGCACGGGTAATGTGCCATTTCCAGACCAACACTTGATTGGCCCCGGTAGCTTCAAGGGAGACAATTCATAGATTGGGGGAGTATAGTGCCTCGCAAGCAGTGTAGCACTGTTTCCAAGGGATTTGGGGTAAGAACAATTTTTATAGGGATTAGAAGAGGCAAAGTGATTGGCTAGGAGGTGGAGGATTTCCTTAGAAGGCTAGTAGGTCCTATATTCTATCTAGGGTAAGGTAAGCTAGCTAAAGCTGAGTTGGAGGATTGTAATTGGTACATGTTAGGTTTCATCAGCAGTTGTTTTCCATAAGTGCAGGCTGATTTGAGTTTAGATTTGTGATGTGGGCCTGGCCACTGGGGCAGCCTCCAGTAGGTGGTCTGATATACAAATTAACTTTATCACCCCTGAAGTTTGAATTAGTTCAGCCCATTCAAGTTTCAGACTATTCCAGACCCAATTTAATAGCAACTACATGAGATATCTGAAGCAAGAACTGCTATCTGAACCTCGTTTACACAAAGACCCATGAGAGATAATAATATAGTGCCATTTTAAGACCAGCTGTGGGATTGCTTGCTAATGCAATTTTAAATAACAAAGGCAATGAATTACAAGCATTTTCTACTTTCTTGATACCCTAATTTCATCACTGCAGTTTATTGTATGAGGGATTTGGCAGTTGCTAAATGAACAACCTATTCAAAGTTCAAGAAATGATACATAAGAATTGTTTAACTTTTAATAATTCCATTGTTAAGTTTATTTTTATACCATGGGGCCATTTACTGAGATTTACAAGCATTACTCAGACAGCAGTACTTAAACAAAAACAATTTTTAAAGCGATCAGTGACTGAAACCCATTGTTCCCTTACCAGCAAAAGATATTTTGAAAAGAGAATATGCACTGTGCACCAAAATTTTTTATAAAAATTATATTATCAAATAATAGCAGAAAATGTATTGATTTTTTTATTTCTTCCCTTCACATATCTTGACTGTTGGGGAAGGTTGGAGGAATGAGTGGCTGAGACTTTGGCAGTTGGATTTTTGACCTTTCAGAAATTATTGAAGTCACTTAGCATTCCCTGCTGAAGGATTAGTTGGATTTTGTTGGTACTGTAGGACAGAAGGAAGCCTCAGTGAAGGGGTTACTGCCTAGAAATTTACTTTGGTGGTGTTGGTTCTTGCATCAATTAGGCAAAATTTGGAATTCTTCCATTACTACTTATCATTTTTTTGTTTTTAAATTAATTTCTCTGAGTTTTACTATTTGGTACATATGGTATACAAATATAAAATGTATATATTAAGTTTTTTTTTTTTTTTGAATTCTATGTCAAGGGGTTCGGTTCCTGGAAAATTCTCAGAGAAGACTAATTTTCTTTATCTCTTAATTCTCACCATACTTCTACTCTCGCTTTCTTGTACCTTGCTCAAGTTATTATTTTTTTTCCTTTTCTTAATATCTTCATTCAGGATTCTGATTTACTAATTCAATATTGTTCAACACTGGACTATTTCTTTCTGATTATGAATACATACTATGTCCTGTTTTGTTTGACTTTGACATCTACCTTTTTATGATAATTAAGATAAATGAGTAATTATGTGTGAAGCATTATCTTAAAATATTTATACTTAAATTTGTTTAACAATCTATAATGCAGATATTTTAATATCCCTATTTTACAGATAGGGGTTTCAAGGAGAAAGAGCATGACTAACTTGATGTAAGTCAGAAAGCTAATATAGGACACATAATATTAAAGTACCCAGACAGTGTCCCCTTTCTAAGAGCAAGCTGTAACACTTTTCATAAATAAGCCAAAATTAGCTTTTTGTTTATGCCACTGTTTCTCAAAATGTGCTCCATAATTAACTCTACTTCTTAAAATATAGATTCTTGGGCCCCATCCCAGACATGAGAATGAGAAGTTCTTAGATGGGAGGACAGGTATCTAAAACTTTAATAAAATTTTCCAGTGATTCTTGGTACAATAAAGTTTGTGAGGCTTTGTTTTAAGCCTATAATAAACATTGTGCTGGTTCATAGAGTGTCTTTAATTAATATCTATTTGTATCTGTTTTTTAAATTTAAAAAGGCCCTAGACTATGAAAATAAATGCAATAGTTCGGGTTTGCCTTGTGTTACCTTCCACTTTCACTATCCCTGTGACTCGGAGGTGCTTTTTGCCCCCATACTTCTCAGTTTTCTACAGTCATGGATAATCTCAAGGTGAATTTAAGTAAATTGATCATCTTCCTCACAACCATTTACTATTAAACAGTATTTTTAAAAAGAGAAATCTTATGGGCTGAATTTTATCCCACCCTCAAATTCATGTGTTGAAGTCCTGACCCCGAGTTCCTTAGAATGTGGCTGTATTTGGAGACAAATCCTTAGAGGAATAATTAGATAAAATAAAGTCATATGGATGAGCCCTAATCCAATCTGACTGTTGTCCTTATAAGAATAAATTAGAACACAGGCACAGATCAGGGTGTAATTATGTGAGGATTCAGCAATAAGGTGGCCATTTGCAAGCCAAAGAGAGAGGTCTTAGGAGAAACTAAATGGCTGACACCTTGATCTTGAACTTCCAGCCTCCATAGCTTTGATATTTTGTTATGGCAACCCTAGCAAACTAATACAAGAAATAATGTGGGTTTTTTTCCCCCCCTATTTAAAGTAATTTCAGTCTTTAAGGAATAGTTGAGAAAAGTATCCTTTAAATTATCCCTGTGACCTTACGTAGTATATCTGGCCATTATAACACGTATTTTGAAATACATATATAGCTAAGCATCCTTATATGCTATTTTCAGAGAAGAGATATTAGTAAACAATCTGACTATTGACATAAGCCCTTCTCTAATATGTTTTATACTATTTTATAATCTGCTTTACAGCTACTCTCCACTCTTCTCCCCAACCTTTCTGTTCTTCTTCTAAACTTCTTAGAAAAAAACGAGTTTTCCCTAATTTCTCATGGACAGACACTGACTATCCAAAAATTCTTTGAAAATAACCTGAACCACTCTTGGAATAGCTAAATGTGACAGACTAGATTATTGGTAAACATTCAATCCTGTTCCCTACCTGCAGAGGGAGTATTTTTCTTGGACCTTAATTGTGCTGTCAATCATAAACGGAATCCCAGCGCTGGCACTAATTTTTAAAATCTCAATTGTTTAAAATACCAATCATACGTTCTCATCATGAATCTCCAGGTAGGCTTGGAACCAGTTAATAAAAACTGGCTCAGCTAGGGAGCTTGATTCATGTTTTGTAAGGTTACTTGCTATTTATTCATAGGTTTTGTTGATATTTATTATTAATTCATATACATTAATTTTATGTTTAATATTTATAATTTATACATGATATTAATTATAATGCCCCAAATTTATATATACATAGTTTTGATTTTTAACATCATTCTGCAAGTATTTTATCACATTGTGAAACACTCAGAATTATGAATTATTTATTCAGAGCCGAGAAGACTTGAAATTCATTTCAAGATATATTCATATTTATTTTCAAAATTACAACATACTATGTCACTATTTAGAGCTTGAAAACAAAATGCTAGATTTGAGTTGTGTCTTGAATAATAAAAGTGGTGGACAGGTAAATAATACTATTTGCCATAATGCTTGGAAAACATAGGACATGCAAAATGGTCTAATAATTTGCTAAGATTAAATAGAAACACTTAATATTAAAATATTGTCTCTTATGAAATAAATATACCCTAGTGTTATCGATCTGATGCTATAAATAATTATTTTTTCTGGGAATTAGGTAATTTCAAATATTTTACATGAGGATGAGAAGATCAAAAGAGTAGGGATAGGAAAATGAGAATGTTTGACTTTTTTACTAGTAATTCAGATTTTGATCTAGTTTTAACCTTATTACTCTTGTTAAACTTGATGAGATTTGAAACACATACATTTGGTTTATTGAAGTTGAAAATATTCTATGAAAAATAATTTTATTGCTGTTATAAGAAATACTCTCATTTATGTTTTGTATAAAAAAACCAGGGATTTTATGGGCTAATAGAAATATATTAAAGAGTCGTATAAATGCAATAAATATAATTAGAGTTGAAAAAGACTTTTTACTATATCAAAATTTTCATGAAGTGGGCAAAAAATAGGCATCAAATTACTTTCATTATTTTGAGTTTACTACTAATACTATGTGAAAAAAAATACAAATTCATTCGAATTTAAATAAAACACACCCTTTCATTCCAAGAAAGTAAAAAATTTGAAACAAAGTATTTTCAAAGCTGTTTGGTTACAAGAAGTAGTTTAGTTTTTTCTCTACATAAAATTTTGATGGAATAATGTATTTAATGAATTCTTTCATAAATGCTTGCCTCTAGGAAGAAATAGTTTAGAAACAAAGGATAAAATAAAATCTCAACATGTGTCACTAATCAAGAATGTACATACGTAGTCTGTTTTCAAGAAGAGCTGGTACAAATAGTTCGTCGCCTTAGGAAGACAGCAATCTAACCTAAATGAATATGAATTATTACAATAGCATAAAAAAAAAAAATGTCTTGTAGCACAAATGTTTTAGCCGGACCACAAGGTTCAGTTCATCCAAGGATTTTGCTGTGTATGTCCAGATTTATTCTCTTTAAATCCATTTAAACAGCAGTTATTGTTTTTCTAATTTCCCAAATCGTCTTGCATATGTGCTTTTTATGGTTAGCCTGTGGTGATTTAAACATTTTTGCGAAGAGGAAATGAGTAGAAAGCAGGAAATATGTATAGCAGCTTTGTCTGGAATTCTGTTTAAAATAACAATTACATTAGAGAAAAAGGTAAAAGTAAACAATGTTTTTTAAATTATTATGATCAGTAGGATGCTCTCCTAAAATTGTTTTTATTCTATCAAATGCTTTGTATATGTATAATCATAAACTCACAGCACAGCACCCTAAACATCCACACTGAACATCTACTTAAAGGTTAAATCGCTTTATACTTTTGTAAAACTATTTTTTTTTAGATAATTAATGAAAATTCTGTCAGAATTCTGGAATCTTGGCAGTTTATGAAACACCCAGAATTAATCTAACACTCTTTTTTTCGTTAACCATATAGGTATATGTTTAAAAACTGTAGAAAGAAAGTCATTTTTTACTAAACATAAAATAAATTTTAATAATATTGAATAAAAACAATGCCGATATGTATGTAATATCTCTTAGCCAATATACAGTAATGAGTTTAAATAGAATTTAATAAGTGTTAAGATTTTACAAATTTGGTAAGCAATTCATGGGAATTGAAATGCTCCCATATTATTAGAAAGAGGAATTATTATTAAGAAATAATCCTTCCTTATTTCCCTAGATAAGGTGATTTCTCCAGGTCACAATTCCTGACATCATATCTATCCTGGGCTCAAATCTTTTGTGATGCTCTGCATTCCCTCTCCTTTCTTTTCCCCATCCAGACCAATGTCCTCCCCTATCCTGTCTGAAAAACTAATCATGCTGTTAGCCATTTGACGATAATTGCAATGAGCAATAAAGAGCTTCCCTAAGTTTCAATTTTATAAAAATATTTTAACATAAATGTTGTTGATGCCTATTTGTTCTATTGAATCTTATTCTATAATAAGATTGCGAATAATATTGGATTGATGAGCCTTTGAAATTTGTTAAACTAATCTGTGTTTTAAAGGAGAAAATATGTTGTTCATATGACTATAATAATCAATAATTATATTTTCACTATTTGATATGTCCTAAACCTGTTGAGGATGTTAAATGAGGAATGAGTTAATTTCATGATCTATTTCTCCATCTGTCTGTCTGTGTCTGTATCTTCTACATCTCTCTTCATCTTTCTATCCATTCAACAGATTGTATTCTTTGGAAACTTTCACAACAAATTGGGATGTATACTTTTTCTTTTTTGAAACCTCTAGACTCTAGAAAAGATGGATATTGAATTGACATGACATGCATTTTTAGAGATCAAGACATATCTAAGCTGGATTACATGTCTCCAGAGAGAGTGTTGATTATACAATTGATTACCTTTCAACTTGAATCTCCTGATCCACATGTTATCTAAATTAATCTTTCCCAATGGGTAGCTCATTTAGCCTTAATCTCACTGTTTGCACTGCCAAAGTCATATATTTAAAACACTTCGTGGGGTGGTTCCATAGTGTAGTGGTTAACACGTCAGCTTTATACGCAGAAGGTCCTGGGTTCCCACTCTAGGTGGAGCCAAGGACCATAACCTGGGTGCAGGTGCGCCTGGCCCCAAGTGCACACCATGAGCATGTGGGAGGAGATGCCCCGGCTTCAGAGATCCAGTTCTTAAAGGGAAAATGGCAACATCCGTTGGTCAGGGATGGAATGGGGCGGGGAGGGAATTAAATTGGGGGAAATAAAAAAAACACTTCATAGTTTTAAATTTCAAATTACTAATGATATTTTGAAAAATCTTATAACTATTCTTTTCCTCTAAGAGCCATTATTTGAAATTGCCTCATTTTAAGGTTTATTAATTAAAAGATTTTTACTAATTAATACATTCAACAATGAATAGCCCTGTTATTTTTCAAATATGCTCAGACCATGTTTAGTCTTGAGAACTATAAATTATTCTTTCAACTGTTATTTATTGAGCAATAACTACATTTCATCTGCTGTGGTTTCCAGTTTTCTTTTTTTTTTAAATTTTTAATTAGATCACAGAATTGCTGAAATTAAAATTAAATTAAATTCAAGGCTCTCTTAATCATTTCTTTGTCTAAAAGTCATCCGAAATAAAATGTCTTGGGCATGTGAAAACCCACTCAACATACCACTATCCCTTTCCCAGAAGGTTTTACAACCACACATTATTCAAATAATCTTGATTCCCAACTGCAGGAATTTCAAGTCCCCTGAGAACTAGAGAAGTGATAATAAGCTTTTTGTCAATATGATTTCCAAGAATCCACAGATAGAATGTAGGGAACCTAAAGTAAAACTTACTCTCTAATTTCCATTATGCTGGAAGTAGTTTAACGGATATAGTATGCTACATAAGAAACTGGGATCTAAATATACAGACTATTTTCCTATGCCCCGAGTACTTTAGCCTAAATCTTCATGTTTCATCTAGTTTATATTCATTTTATTGAGGTTTGAATTTTCTCCAGGAGTAACTACTGTTTCTACGGGAGTTACTATGAAATGGATAAGAGATATTATATATGAGCACTATTTTTATTTAAGATTATTAAGCTTTCATTTATTTTTGAAATAAATATGACTTTTTAAGTGTCTAAAATTATAGAAAAATTATCAGAAAATCTGATATTAGATAAATTCCAAAGCATTTCTAATAAAATTTTTACCGAAGGGCTTGCTGAGAAATAAAAGTGTGGCAGAACTATATTCAGACCTTAAGAAGATTTCACATGAAAGATATAATCTACATGGAAAAGTGGAACAAACAGCCCTATTGCAATTGCTTCACCTAGGTTTCTAAAAAATATAGTTGTCAGAGGCAATATTTCACTTAAAACACAACCCAATTTGGGCCTCATAATACTGAAATTTTACCCCCTCAGAGTTCCTTGGATTTCACAAAGTCCACCAAATGTAATTCTATCTACTTTTATTTACTCAATGAATGATAAGGTATTTATTAATGTCTTCTTCAGGCTCCTCACTGATAAACAGATATATAGTTTTCATCGTACCATATGATGCTGGATTTAAAAGAGACCTTTGATAAAATCCCTTCCAATGCTTCCCTATCCTAATGAAGAAAAAACGATTTTGCAGAAAGATTTTGCTTAGGTAACACTGATCTTCGAGATTCTGAGTACTGTGTTTCATACCAATGGCAAAAACAAATTTAGCTGCAAACTTGAAAATATGGATGTTTACAATAGTAAACAAAGCCAATCAAAAAAATCACTCTGGAAATATTTGAGTCCAATAATCTTAAAATATAAAACTTTAAATTTATCATTTGTTTTAGTAAAGTAGTAGGTGAATGGAATTTAGCAGGTACTAAATTGTCAGGTGCCAAAATGGGGGCGGGGGAGGAGTTACGTGCATGACTCTTAAGCTATAAAGTTGAGTAATGAATGTAGAGACCCAGTCCAAGCGATTACAGTTGTGTTATTAGGCATGTCACTCAGCTTCTTGCATCTCAGTTTCATCAGTTAACATATAGATTGGATAATAACACCTCATACATCTGTTGTAAGGAAACAATGCATAAAAGCACAGATTGGTAAGGACTTAATACATGTTAGCTATGAAAAATATATTTTACTTAAATAGATGAGACATTATGCATGTACATAATGAAGCCTAAATAAACCTTTAGTGACTTAGATTAAATTTAGATGCAAATTCCTATTTGTGCACACACACACACACACACACACACATACACAAACATACACGTGCCTGATTGTTTTTAGATGGAATTTGGGGTTAGCAGAGCTGAGGTAGCTAACTAATGCCATTTGAAGAGTAGAGGCTGAAACTGAAGTACATTGTTTGAGAAGAGCCAAAACATGAGATAGAAAATTTCAGCTAGTGCCCAAGGTCAAAGCAAAGGAAGCTAAATTTGGTCATAAAGTTCAAGAAAATAGTGTAGGATTGTGAATAACAATAAAAAAAAATCTAATAGTCAGAAACCTAGTATACAATGTATTAAGAAGTAAAAACAGGAATAAAGAATGCACAATGTAAATATACATATGCCTTACTGTTAAAGTGTATAGCTGAAACTTATTGGATTTCGTTAACCAATGTCACCATAAAAAATTTAAAAAATAAATAAATAAATAAAATAATAAAAAATAAATTCCAACTAATTCAAAACAACAACAAAAAAAGAAAATGGTTTCAAATATATATTGTGAATCAGACTAGAGGCTTGAAACTTCTTTTCATTAAGTCTCGTCTGTAGCATATGTATAAATCAATTTTTATTTTAATATTAATGATTAGTGATTGTGTACCTAATGTCAAATTTGATTTTCCATATCCTTCTCTCTCCTCTATGCCTTCTTTGAATGTCTTAACATGTAACCTTTGATGCACAAATTATATTATAGGTAGGCTTTTAATATAATTGTATTGTAATTCAATTATCACCTATTTAAAATGTAGGCATTGCATGAATATTAAAGTAAAATAACAGTAGTTAACTGTGTTACATGGCCATAAAAAAATTAAGGCAAATTATCAGCATAACAGATGTAATACCTTATTCTCTACTTGTTAGACCACAAATAGATGAGTGAACTCATGTGTAGACATAGTTTTGATAAGACAATGTTAAAGAGATGAAGGGGAATCATATGCTTAAATGAAGTAGGATGAAGGATCTCATAGCATTGCCATATACAAGCTTTTGATGGAACTAAGGCAGAAGCAGTTAAGTACATGTTTAGAGGCTGAATAAGAAGTTCCTTGCTTTTGCAGGTAGGATACTGCAATGGTAAAGAGAAGAACACTGAAAGGGTTTAGGCCAGATAGTTTAGGTGAACATTCTTGTATTGTCACTTACTTTCTGAGTGTGGTTGGGCAAGTCACTTAACTGTGTGATTCTGTGATGAATCCTCCCCAAAATAACAAATATTAAATTACTATTTGCTTATGCTAGAGCTTTTAAAATCCTGGGGACAGATTTTAATTTTAATTTTTTTTTTTTAAATATAGACTATGACATTTCTTATACTTTAAAAGTGGAGTAATACATGAAATGGACAAAATATGTCTGCAGCACTTTCTTAATAGATTTATGACTTTAGGTGGGGAGAGAAAGTATGGAAAAGTAAATAAAGTTGACTCATTAACAAAATTTAGACGTGTTCTTATAATTTCTCCAAGTTAACTTAAATTGCCATTCACACTAATATCACATATAATGAAAATTATTTATGCCTATGTTTTTGGTGCATCATTTTAAGAAAAATAATAAAAACTAAATATTATATTTCATGGTTAAAGGGACATTTCATTAGTTCGTGGGGTTATGTTGAGGGCTCTCAGGAGAAACTGAACAATGCAGATCACACACACACACACACACACACACACACACACACACTGCCTTTACACAGCCTATATATCTTATTTATCCTATATACCTTAGAGATTTATAAGGAATTGGCTCACATGATGTAGAGGCTGAGAAGTCTCAAGATCTTCAGTCAGCAAGCCTGAGATCTGGGAGAGATGAGGTGTAGTTCCCATGCAGGTCTAAAGTCTTGAGAAAAAGGAAGGCCGATAGTGACGGTGTAAGTTACAGTCTAAAAGCTGGCAGGTTCAAGACCCAAAAGAGATATTTCAATTCGACTGTGAAGACCAGAAAACAACATCGTCCCAGCTCAAAGCATTCAGACAGGAGAAATTCCCTCTTACTCAGGCTTTTTGTTTTATTCAGGTCTTCAATGGATTCAATGAGGCCCAGCCACTTCAGAGAGTGCAATCTGCTTTCCTTAGTCTACTAATTCAAATGATAATCTTAACCAGAAAAACCCTCACAGACATACCCAGGATAATGTTTGGCCAAATGTCTGGGCATCCTGTGACCCAGTCGACATGTAAAATTTAGCATCATGTTTGCAGAATCTCTCTCTCTTCCTCTCTTTCCTCTCTCTCTACTTTTTTATAAAACGTGTTGACAATTTTTTTTTTTTGTTTCTTAAATCAGAATGAGTTGTAACTAATTCTAACTATATTAAAAGTGTTGTGACCGAAATAACCAGGCCCAACTCGAGTGCTCTAGTCCAAGAGACAGTTTATTAGCCGGCGGCTGTCCTTGCAAAGGAGCAGCCCCGAGACGCAGGGGCACAAAGGTTTTAAGCCCTCGATCCCATCCCCCACATCCTTAATCTTTACACAAAAGACTATATCTCCTCCATTCATTAACTGATAACTAAGAGGTGGGTAAGCAAGCAGGGGTACAGAAGCAGAATGCATCATTGTTAAAATATTTTGTACCTATAGGCAGTGATCCGGCCAGTAAATCCCTTTAGTTAATAAATTTTTAGCAGATAACTAACTAGAAGTGAGACATGGCGGTTAGCACGTACCATGTCTTATCCTTAACCTATTGTTTCTAAAGGTGAGGTCACTACAAAAAGTATGTCTTGAATGAGAATTATAAGGGAACAAACTCCAACAGTTCATTTACTTTGATGGAGAGGGTAGAGATTTGAGAAAATTAAGTTTTTTATTTAAATTGTCATTAATAGGTAAAATGTTATTTAATCAAAAAAATAATAATAATCTGCATTAATTAGAAAACATACAAAAACTATGTTAACTGCTTTCAAATTTGCTGGAATGGCACAAAGTGTGATATTTCGAGATGACTACAACACCAGAAATGTTAGCTTGGAACTCACCAGGAAACAGTAACTATAAACCTCACTCCATACCTGGAAGTTTAATCATGTCTCTGTTTTTGAAGGGATACTAACCTGAATAGAATAGC
Source organism: Pteropus medius (assembly GCF_902729225.1). Lineage (NCBI taxonomy): Eukaryota > Metazoa > Chordata > Mammalia > Chiroptera > Pteropodidae > Pteropus > Pteropus medius. The sequence continues at coordinate 13,250,534 of NW_024352786.1, read as the reverse complement.
ATATCAAAATATTGCACTGAAATTTAGTTATTCTCAAGAAATTATTATCAATTTACTAATCTCTGTACCTCTTGCTGCCATGCTAACATTTGGGGTAAAAAATCTTTCTTTCTTACAGCATGAATTAATCAATTGTAGGGAGCTAAAGCTCCCAAAATTCAAAAGAGTGCATGGATTATCTCGGGAGGCCTGCTTGCATAAAAAGAAGGAAAAGGCTGGTTCTGTGGAATTCCAGGAAGAAGAAGATTAAGTATAGAAAAAGGAAAGGGAGTGTCAAAGGGAGTGTCGCTTGTACCTCGATCTTCAGGATGTTACTTTAATTATGTTATCTTGGGATACACAAAGGAACAGATTATGTATAAAAAGAAGCATAAGAAATAAACTCGGAGAGACAGTTGTGAGATCTGTTCTCCCTCCTGCACCCTGTCTGTCTTCTCTTTTTTCTCAGTCCCCGCTCTCCCATTCAGGTACCCGGTTTGACTTGGTCGGCTGGTTTTCGACAATCAATCAGGCACTATTATGTATGGTTATCATACTTCTGAGGAAAGCATTCACTCAAGATAGCTGACTCTGTGAATCAAGTTAATTGATAGAGATATCTTTTATTATTTGTCTGTTTCTATGGGAATCACCATCTACACAATGCACTCTGGCTTGGTAGTTGGGCAGAATTTGGGGAACCATATTTTCCAATTTCAAATGCCTGCATATTTGTCTCACATGAGTCATGTAGCAAAATAGAAATGCAGAAACACAATCCATGGACTATAAACACAAGCACTCTAGTCATTGCCAAAGGCTGAAAACAAGTGAATCTCTAATGGAAGTATAAAAAGAATATATAATGAGGAAATTAATGAAGAGGGAAGATGGAAAACTTTTTCCTGAAATGCATAAGTTAGTAAGCTGATTTATTTCTAACCCTATTCTATAAACCATTGCATTTATTATTATTAATTCAATAGAGTGTATCTTGGAGAAAAAACAGACCTCATTTATTTAGTAGTTTATGGGAACTTGATTTTCCTTTTTTTGTGATAGCTAAATGCCACCTTTTTATTCTACTCTTTGTATTGGCCTCTGTAATAAACTTACATGTGAAATAGCCTGAACATAGTAGGTAGTAGGTGTTATAGGTAGCTCTTTAATGTGGCATTCCTTTTTAAATTAGTTTTCCAAGGGAACACATTTTTAAAAAGTTTTGAAATGACTTAATATTCTAAACTTGTAATTTATAAGCAATGATATTTTCTTAGATGCAGAAATTAGGAATTTCTATATCTTAAGAGCATGACAATGAAGTCTAAAATCTTCAAAAGATAACTAAATTTTTAATTTAGGAAATACTCTCTAATACATAATGAAATTGAAGAACCTGCAAACAAGCTCCCTTAATAATAAGCTAGCTCTTCAAACACCCACTCCTTTGTCCAAGCATTTCTTGATAGTTTTTGTAGGTATAACACTGTAATTAATGCTTTAACAGGATATGTGTGTGAAAGAAATAAAATACATAGTCCTGAATTTCAGGCAGCATGGAATTTATCCATCTAGACCCTAAAGACTACAAAAAGTACACTGTCTGCCAACTATTAGATTGGTTCGCAATGTTTTAGAAGTAATAATATTGATATTATTTAATACTGCAATAATAATAACTCCCAAATTAAAATAATCTTTCACTGGTTTAAACAGAAATATTCAGATATTTGTTTCCAGAAGAGAAACTTAGTTTTTTTCCCCCAGAAATGTAAGATAAGTCATAGATATTTCAATGTAATGAGTGGAAGAATTAAAACAAAACGCCTATTATCTCAAAGCATGCTAAAATATATTTGATAAAATTTCAAAACTATTCTTGATATATTTCTTATTAAACTGAATATTATACTTAGCATGATAAAATATAGGTTTATCATACCAACAGTTAATAATACAATAATCATGGTACATCAGAGGAATTTTAAATAAAATTAGCAATAGGTAAAGAACTGCTAGGATCATCACTATTATTTAACTGTATTCCTTGATTCTAACAAAAAAACAAAATAAGGATAAGTATTAGAAGAAGAAATGTTATTTTTGAAAGACCAAATATTTGCCTATCTAGAAAACACAAAGCAATAACTTGTGAAAGATAATAGAATTAATAAAGTAATTCATTAAGCACAATTACAAAATAAATACACATAGATTAACAGGTAGCTTATTGAATTTATCTATTGCTGTATAACAATTTGTTCCAAAATTTGGCAGCTTAAAGCAACAAACACTTATCTCACAGTTTCTGAGAATTATAAATATGAAAGCTGCTTAGCTGAGTGGTTTTGGCTAAATAAAGTATCTCAAGAGGTTGCAATCAAGCTGTTAGCCTGGTCTGCAGTCAACTTAAGACTACTTTAGGGTTGAAGTATACGTTTTCTAAGCTCACTAAGTTGTTGGTAGGTCTCTGTTCCTCACAATCTGTTTGAAAGAGAGAGGGATAGAAAGACAAAGAATCTATGATGGAAGCCACAGTCTAAATCAATCTCAGAAATGACACACTATAACTTCTGTCATAAGCCATTAGTCATACAGATCAACCCTGGTACAATACGGTAGGGTACTACGTGTCAGTACCAGGAGTTCGGGGGCACTGTGGGACATCTTGAGGCTGCAGAGAAAGCATTCAAAAAACAAAGTTACACATATACACAATTTAGGGCATAAAAATCTATCTAACTATCTATCTATCTATCTATCTATCTATCTATCTATCTATCTATCATCTATCATCATCTATCATCTATTTATTTATCTATTATCTCAAAGGCATATTTATTAAAATTTATACCTACATTCTCCAATACAATAGCCACTAGTCACGTGTGACTTTTTTTTGGTTTCACTAGCTACACATAAAAGATTAACTTTGTATTCAAAATGTTAGACCAAGGTGCTATTTTGAAACATTTCATCTGATCAAGAGCATCATTAAATTTAATGGATCATATTGGTAACCTAGGGATATTATAGACTTAATTGATAGAATAATAGATTATCAATATGTGCTTATGTCAAAATTATATTTTGTCAAGCTCGGTCTACCTAAACAATTCTTTTAATACCATTAAAATTCAGTGATAATAACTTTACTTTTTACAATGCGAGTTTAAATTGATTGCTTTCAATTATAGATTTCTTTGAAATTGTTTAAAAAGTAAGAGTGCTTCTGCTGTTGTATATTTCCAAGGAGGAATACATCTGATAGTTATTAGACTACTTCTCAGAGAAATTCAGTAAAAGTAGTTTTGGCTCACACATCTGAAACAATTAATTTATTTAGATAAGTTCTGATTAGGAAAAAAAGTGTTTTTATTTGAACATAGCAATTTAAACCATCATGCTTCAATAATGTGACATGAACTAAAGCAGGAAATGTAATTTGATCATTAGGATATGCCATGGTGAAAATGATTGCATCATGTAACATGTATTTTTTTTTCTATTTATACTTTTGACTTATTTTGTAATGTTGTTTTTGATTAATGGCATGATTTACACTTGCATAGCAGTAGTCTCTGATGTTGCTTATACAAAGGCATTTTCCCCTTCTTCCTTATTAGTTCCCTCTTGAACTTTTTTTATGTGTCCATGCCTCAGGAAAAAGTTAATTTTTACATGCCTCAGGAAAAAGTTAATTCCCAGCCCTAGCCATTGAAGCAAATCTTAATTAATTTAAAGCAATGATGATAATTCTAATCTCCCTTTCCGGTGATTACATTAGGTAGCTAATGCAACACAATTCTTACTAATGAGGTATTGGAAAAATTTTCTGGGCTTATAGGAAATATATTTTAGTTATTAAAAAAAGAGACAAAAATTGTTTGTTTGTTTCTTTGCCTTTGAACAATAATGCACATGGTTGTGACACTTGGAGCTGCTGCAGCAATCTAGGGCCCAAGAGGTAAACTAATATACCTGCTGAGGCTCAGAGGCTAAAAAGATAGACAGAACGTGGGTTCCTAGTGACACTCTTGGGATGTAAATTCACCAGCAGGACTTATGTGAGATAATAAATACCTTTATTATTTAGCTACTTTGACTTTGGGTTTTTAGTTACTTGAAGGAAACTCATCTTATAGAATAAATCATATCTATGGAGACAACTGAAACTATTTTAGTTAATAGATACTAGTCTGTAGAATTTAAAAATATCAAATTATTATGAAACTATTTTCTAAATTGAAATATCATTCCTCAAATGATCTATTTTGGTTTTTATATTTTCTTGAATCTTATTTTTCATCCTATTCTTTATTTTCTTCTGTGCTTTATAAAAATCTTCTAGAACACCCCACATATTAACCTTTTATAAAGTGAGCAATTTATAACAGAAGAGAAGATACTGTATTTTGTTTACTATTTAATACAACTTTCATAACACATTCTAAGGCATTTTTGAGAAATAATTAGCTTTATGAAATCTGATTTCGATTATTTTAAAATTTGAGTTAAAGAAATATTCTATTTATAACTGCCTCATGAATGTATCAACTCACTAAAGATAATTTTAAAGCTATTTTCAAAAAAGTCTATTAAACTATAAATGAACCAACTCTAATATTATTGTACTCTCCAAGGATCCAGCATTATCAGAGTTGTAAAGAAGTGTCAAGAAATATTATGTTTTAATTTATGCTGGGACTACTAAAGCAGTACATATATATCAAAATATATTAAAACACCTGGCCCACAAATATAACATAATTTTCATGGCCAGGAAAGAAAATTAGTAAAGGGAATGTACTTGGCCAGACCCTCATCAGATCCAAATGAGATAAATGTTGAAATCTTCCTGTGTTTCAGAAGACGTACAAGATCAATTTCCCTAGTGATCTAAATAAATTTATTCCTATCTTCAAGTAATTGACATTCAGTGGTTAGAATTTAATTGCAATACTTATTTAAATAGCCAATTTTAATGAAGGCAAAGGGTCATTTTTAGTAATCTTGAATTAGGGAAATAAATAAGAGAGTAAATTAATGTTTTGAGTTTTCCTATTTTTTGAAACTCGTTTTATTGACTCTGACTAGAAAAGCAATGCCAGACTGGTACTAACTTTAAATGGTGCTTATACATATGGAAAAATATGTCTTGTGAGCATTTACCCTAATACAAATTTAATTTTCAAAAATACTTGGAAATAATATCTTAGAAGCAAAATATAAATGCCACTGTTTAGTATTTTTAAAAAAGTGAATTTATTTTATAATGTATACTTATGAAATTTCAATGCTGTCCTACCCACTACTGCTAATTTATTTTTAAAAGATCTTTTCTTTCAAAGTTGAAGCATGCACTTTATTTTTTGAAGTCTTATGAGTTAATCTACAAATACATTCACCTCAACTTTCTAATAAAAATAAGAATTTCACATTTTTAATATCATATAACAGCTTAGGTAATTAGAGTCTCATTTATCAAATATGCCAAAGTTATGTCTATACTTATGAGGTATATGACTGAAGATGACAAAATAATTGCTGTATTATTCTCCTTTTTTCTTTTTCTAATAAGCTTTATCTTTTAAGGAAGTTTTAGGTTCACAGAAAAATTGAGAGGGTACAGAGACTTCTCATATATAGCCTGCCCCACACATGCATAGCATTCCTTGTTATCAACAGCTCCCACCAGAGTGATACCTTTGTTACAATCGATAAACCTACACTGTTGCATCATTATTACCCAAAGTTCACTTTGGTACTGTACATTCTATGGGTTTTGACAAATTTAAAATGACATGTATCCATCATTATAACATTATACAGAGTAATTTCTTCATGGTTCAGGAAGAAAATTGTTTATCTTTCTTTTTTCTTCTTTCTCTCTCTTTACTTTTTTTCTTTAAAAATTATAAAGCTTAGAGGTAAACAGCTGCCAGATGGGGGTAAATCTAGAGGCTGATCATGCTCTCCCACTGCATACTATGGTAACAGAAACTCAGTTAAATACTGCTGCCTTTGACAGCCATCTGTAATAGCTCCTTGATGTAAGAGAATACTCACTTACACCTGTGTTGGTGATAAATTTAGATATCATATTCTGAGAGGATAGGTTCACTAATATTAGCTGAAGTGCCAATCAACCCTGCAAAGCTTTCCTTGTTACAAAATATTATAGGATAGAGTTAGAAACATCTGCAAACTTTAGTGTCACTTTTCTGTGTGCCTTCATTGGAAATTCTACATGAATGTGAATTTGATCACATGACTTTCCTTTTAATAGTTAAATGGTTATAATCTTTCTTGGAAAGCAGGTGGTGGAATATATAATACAGACGCAGAGCAGAAAACTGTCTGCATTTCGTGTTTTAAGAGCTGACAGCATTGCCTCATAAGAGCTGCCATGAGATCTGAAACTCCCTCTGTGAAAAGGCTAACAAAATAGTTTTTCCATGAAGCAACTACATATATCTTGTGAATGGAGGAGAGCACATAACAATGTGACAAAATAAACTCTCCTTATCAAACTTTAGAAAGGTTTCTTGGTACTTATTTATTGTATAATAATAATATAATACATCCTTATGGTATCGTCTAAAAACATCTTAAATTGTTTTAATCTCATATCAACCCAAAAGCATGTTAAGCAGTGGCATAGCCCTGGTAACAGTTCAATTGAAATTAGTTCTTAATCCTTCTCAATACCACAGTGATTTTAATAGAAGAAAAATACTTGCATGTAAAATAATAGAATCAGAGGGAATGCTTGAAAATGGTACTAAAGAAAGAAACTTGAATTTTAGTGTCAATATAAAAATTTTAGTTTACTTGGGTGACAAATATTTCATAAAATGACAGGGATGCAATGATAAAAAAAATATTTGCTCCTTGATAGTTCGGCTGCTAGTTAAAATACAGGAAGTCCAGTTAAATTTGAATTTCAGATCAACAATGAATAATATTTAGTAAGAGTAGGTAGTTACATACTCATGCTAAATAATTCTATTTATATACTTATAGTAAAAATTTGTTTTTGATTTAATTTTCAAATTCAGCTGGGTATCCTGTATTTTTATTTGCTAAATTTGGCAATCCGTATTAAATAGCAATTATACACACATTGTTGGTTAGTCAATAACACTTTCTCCTTTTTATTTCCAATTGATTAATCATGACCTGACCAGATTAAGTCTTTCATGGCAATCTTGTTTTCTTATTGGCATAGAGTGAAGACACGATTCAGCCAACGAAAAATAAGGAGAAGCTAATGAGGATCTCTAAAGTAGAATTGTTGTTCTCTTAAGGGGGCGAAAGTGAAAATAGTTGTTTCTGTTGAGTCTAGAGGAACCAAACCATCAGCACCACTGTTTCTCACACAGAAATTTACTGGATGGCCACACTAATAACACAACCAATAGCAAGGATAAGAAATCAAAGTTTATTGATGCTCACACCAGTGGAGAAAAGGGGCTTCATCAAACAGAGGTTGATGCTTATGGGTTATATATGAATTCTAACTGGCATGTCCTCCAAAAGGAAAGTTGTTTTCCTAAAACTGTCACAACATGTCATAAGGGTCATTTAATCAATCTAACACATAGGGTATCTAGCTTGTTAAGGAGGGACACAGGAGAGGCAAGTAGGAGGGCTTTGGTAAGCATCTCTTAGTCAAATGGTACTTATGTTAAGGAGGTATCACTCAGAAATCACGGACTAATGGGCTTTTCTTATTACAATAGTGAAAGAAGAAAGAATACTGCATGACCCTTTTACTTCTCGTTTGGATTACTGTTACATAAGAATGTGATATTGGGAACTATAATGGTTTCCTTGCAACAATGATAGAACCAACACACTGAAAATTGCAGAAGTGATGGAAAAGGCCTGGATTCCTTATATCAAAACTGGATTGTTATATAAAACCTTAGACTGTGCACCTCTTGACCCTTTGTTATTAAAAAAAAAAAAATGTTATTTATTTCTTGCAACTGAATGCATACCAACAAAAGATTAAAGTTTTAATTCTCTAATTTCTCTTACTTTAAGAAAATCTAAAGTAAACTGTGGATTTTTTATCTTGTATTTAAAATTATTTACTTAGTGACTATCATGTACCATATACTATTTTGGACACTAGATACAGTCATCCACAAGAGAAGAAAGTTCCTCTGCATTAGGGTGGTAGCTTTAGAAATGAAGAGGGAAGGATTTGAGAATTTAGATAGGGCACTTAGGTGAAATGGTGAAAAATGATGAAAGATTAAACTTGGTACATGAAATTAAAAATTGCTGACATTTAATTTTTGATGACTTAGATATCCAACTATAACCATTATGCAGTGTTTTATATAAAATGGAATGACAAGGAAGCATTGGAGGTAGATATATATATTTGAGAGTCACAAGTACATAGATAGAAGATAAATGCAGAAGAAATCACCTAGGGAAAGAATGTAGGTAGAGAAGAAAAACAAGAAACACAAAAAGGGACCTAGGGATGTTTCCTGGCATATTCAGTTTATTCAGAAACAGAAACTATAAAAGAATATGGAGAAGTAGCATCCAGTGAGCAATATCAGGAATTGTTTCAAGATCAATTATATTAAACAGTGCTGAGCAGTTGTTTAAAATAAAGACAAACAACTTCAATGATTTTGGTAATAAAAATGCTCTTTGGGACCTTGACAAGAACTCTAGAAGGTATGATTAGAACTGGATTACGTAAATTAAAATGTCGGAGAAGAGAATCTCAGCATTTTTTTCATATGAATTATTTTTTTGCAGTAAATTAAAGAAAAAGTAAACAAGACAGAAGATAAGGAGAGGTGTGTGATCAAACACATATGCTTGCATGCTTCCAGTAATTGCTGGAGTATAGCTCATGAGAAATTAAGAGGAGATGAACTCCAGAACAAATGTGAAAAAAAGTCTTTGATAATTGATAACAGATAAAAGTGTTGCACTGTAAAATTAGATAAAGAATATGGATCCATATGTAAATAACATTGTTCAGTTGGTGAAAGAATAATGAGGAAGGTCCTATCTGATGGGATCCATTTTCAAAATGTTTTCAGGCAGTGTTACCAGCTGTAAGTGAAGAGTGGATGAGGTGAAGGCGGTTTGAGGAGAAACTCGTAAATATAAAGTAGTTATCTGAGATCGAAATAAAACAAATGTAATTGAGACGTTTGCATTGCTTGGTAGAGTTGCCCATTTGGGATTAATCTAAAATTTAAGGTGAAAACAGTCTGTTAAACGTGTGATTTTCTTTAGAAACATTAGAAGTGTGAATTTTTGGATTCAACAATTGTTGAGAATTCATATGAGGATGGAAGTGAGAAGCAAGAGTAATGGTCACTGTGAAAAACTGATGTTCTTAAGATTTGGGGGTTTTAATCTGTTGAGAGAATTGCTAAAATATGGTTCCTAGGATAAATAAACTGAAGTAGCAGAAGAAGTAGTCAGATTGTGGAAAGCAAAGTTTTGAAAAAGGTAGAGATATTGTGCATGACAAGTTCTAGTTTGTAATCATGAGAGTGGCTGAAGAAAAATGGAGACAAGTTCAAGGAACGACGATAACTCGTTTTTTGATAAATCATGTACATGGACGACAGATATGTTTGCAAAATTATAGGATTAGAGATAAAGCAGAAAACAAGTTTCAGCAATTGATCAGTAACTACAGAAATAAGTAGGCGATCTGAAGGGGAAAGCAGTGAGAGACTAGGTAGGCGGTATTATGTCTCACAGAATACGCTCAATAGATCTGAGCTTTTGAAACAGAAAAGAAATGTGACCTGGAAGAGGCAATGGATTTTTGCACATCAAATTTGGGACAAAAAGAAAAAAATAATGATAATTTTAAAACCAATCTCCATTTAAGACTAGAGAGAGATTGTGTCCTCAGAACATCATGAGTATTCAATTGTTGTAAAGCGGAAAACACAGATCTGGAGTTTTAGAGGGCACAATATAATGTTTTCATGATGTTCAGGAAAGGTGGGGAGGACTAGGTCAAACAAGGGAATTTCGAAACTCTGGGTGGAGAGGTATTATCTTAAGAGACCTGAACTTCTGATTGTGGTTCAGAAAAACAGACGTGAAGAAAAATGGAATAAGTCTTAGGAGTCCATTAGAGGAGGGTTCACGCTTGGCTCATACTTTACACTACTTAGTGATTTCTTCTGAAGTTGCTGATGATGACTGAGGTGGTCTGGGGCTGAACCGGTAACTGCCAATAGTATAATGAATCTTCTTTTTTTTCTTTAATGCCAGACAGTAACCATAGTCATTTGTGGAAGTATCATAAATTACTAATGTCCTTGTTACTTCAGAGGCCTGGAGAGCTTTATTGGATATCTAACATCCCCCTTACAATCTCCTGATAGGAAATCAAAATAGCGATGACAAGAATAAGCCCAAACTATATACAGCAAATATTTAACATTCATATTAGTTTAATATACATATATAAATACCTCGATTGTTTGTTCATCTTCTTATCTATATTTAACACACACACACACACATCACAGAATGAGTAGCTTAAAAACATCAAGAGTTTTAAAATCATTCTAACAGTGATTAGGTGTCATGTAATTTGAAACCTGTGCCGACATAATTTTGATGTTTTTAAAACTATGGGACCTTTATGACCCTATAAAAAGTTAACTAAGTAACATCATAGAATGTGAAGTTTTACTGTGGGATCATTACCCCCAAACATTGAAGATTTATCGACTTTACTAAATAAATTTAGATTTAGTCCAAAACAATTACATTTCTTAAATCAGAGTGCTAACATCATTTCTATTAATGTTTAAGTTCATAGACACCGTTAAACAAGAATTGCCTATTTTGCACCAGTACTAGCACTCCATAACAGTTTTATCTTATCTTTATACTCATGCACACTGACAACTCTTTAAAATATTCTGTACAGGTGATTGTATATTTGTATACTACTGAGTTTCAAAATCAATAAGTATGGTAGCTTTGTTTTACATGTTTGATATAATTATGCCTAATCAATGTTTAAGTCAAATACTGTAATTAAAATGTTTACAGTAGTTGATTGCAATTAGTTATAAAATGATTGAAAGTATGTTAATGACCTAGAAACTAGTGATTTAACTAAGATATGAAGATAATAAGCTAACATTTGAGTGTTTATTATTTACTATTTTAAGCATTTTTTAAGAATTAATTCATTTAAATCTCATCTCAACTCTATTAGCTGAAAGTGTTATTATTATTATTATTATTATTATTATTACTCCTATTTTACAAGTTAAGAAAGTGTGGCATAGAAAATTAGCCCAAGGTCATTGATCTAGTCAGCTGTACACTAGGCAAACCAAGTTCCAGCAGTCATATTCCCAACAATGTCACACAACAGCATCTAAAAAATTAATGGTCATTATTTTTGTTTGAATACTTTGGATTTACTTTATATGAAATACTATTTCTCATAAAATTGAATATAAGTGAGAAAAATAAAGTGAATTGCCTTTCTTTTTTTATTAACATAGTTACAGATTTACACACTTTGAAAATAACCTAAAGAAAAACAATAAAAAAACGCTACTTTTGTGAAGCTCACAAAAGCCAGAAGATAAAACATCCAAGTTATCAAATTAAATCTTTATGCTCAAGGATGAAGCAATGTCTATTTAACAACAGAACACTGGTACAGAATATAAAGAATTCATGGACTCTGTACGATGTTTTATTCATATATTAGTAAATGAATACATAAGTATTTGAAAACATTTTGTTTTTGACATAACCTACATCTTGGAATATGAGTAGTTTTATTTTTTTAATGCATGGTGCAATAATAAATACATGATTTTGCTTATTTCATTAAAAAAATAAATCAGTGTTATCAACACATTTTACCCCTTTTGGTGTTCAAACCCTACTAAATAAAATCTGCTCCATAGTGATTAGAAGTTTTATTTTGTGATGGAGAACAGCAATAAACTTTTGAAATGGAGATGAATAAAGCAACTCATTTTTTAATTGTAAATTAAAATAAGCCTGATATATCTTAGCGATGGTTTCTTTCAAATGTTAATGAACACACTTGATTTGTTTTAAATTCAAGTACAATAGTTTTCTAGAACCAAACTGAAAATATAGCCCAAGAATATAAAGCTCTGTAGATTGGCAGTAGAGATTGCAAAAGCCTGTGTACTTGAGGTTTCCAGATAAAATTTAGTTCGTGCAGGTATTAGAATTTCACATACAAATTGAATATTTGTTTAGTATAAGTATGTTCCATCTAGGTCATAGATGTATCAGCTGTTTATCTGGAATTCACGTTGAACTGGGTGTCCTGTATTTTGCTTTGCTACATCTGGCAACTTTACGTATCCTGCATAGCTCTCTGTGCCTCAGTTATGCTACTGGCCATTAATATCATTTATCTTTATCATAACTTGGAATTTAAATTATTTGAAATTCCGCTAAAATTTATTTTCCAAAAATAATTAAGTTGCTTCATGTAACTATGAAGGGTTACTGAGACAAGTGTTATTAATGAGCAAAATGCACTATGATTTCAATATATTAGCAAGACCAAGCACTGATACTTATAGGAATTGGTTCCATTCTCAGAATAGCCACAGACATTTTGGCTAAAAAATAAAGCAGCTGTCATTTATCATAGTTAATGGCAAACTATTTTGAATAAATTATAGAAATCTTTTATTAAAGAATTTATAAGTGCACAAAAATGTATAGCTTCTTGCTACAAAAACCCATGTTTTTTGGCTGTCTTAAATTTTATTTTTAGCTTGTAGTCACTCACCCTTTCATTCAATTCTCATTGTTAATTTGAACAGATAATTTAGGAAGACTGGTGAAGCACAAAATGTATTTGTCTTGTTAATTTTGTTAACAACTGAAGCTACAAGGAGAGTGCATTTTCATAAATAGCTAGGACAGCTGCCTAGTTTAAAGCATGAATTCTTCATTCAACGAATAATCTCTAAAAGGGAAGTCATAATGTTTCCTCCTTATTTTCATAACTGCTTTAAAAAACAATTCTGTCCAAACAATCATTGAGATACATAATATATATTTATCTAGAAAAATTACATATAGACTTTATCATGTCCATTTAGGAAAATAGAGAAAAGAGGAAATCTCTAGACTATAAAAGCACCATAATTCTGAAGAGTTTTCAAGGAAGTATACATTCTGCTTCCAGAACCATCTAGATTAGACAGCCCATATTTCCTTTTTGAAGAGGAGATAGATTCTAAGATCTTCCTGAGTAATACCTCACCTCATTTTATATCATGGATGGTGAAGAAGTTGATCATATTTTAAAAGCTTTCCTAGACAATATTGTACCTTTAACACTACTAATTCTGATTTAAAAAAATCCCAAATCAGAACATTATAATTAAAATGATTGCTTTATCTTATTTTTTTCTTGCTCGGTAACTACTGTTTTAAGTACTAAGTCTTACTCTTTTATCATAAAAGTTATATTAGAGAAAATAAAAAATAAAGATAAAAACACTAAATTCTGTCATCTAATATTTTTTACACACACTTCTAGCTGTTTTCCTATGTATTTGTATCTAAATATGTAAATGCCTGTCACATTCCTTGTATCACACATGGACTTTTATCGTATAATTTACTAAATAATTAATTATGCTATGAATTATTACTGTAATGGGTTAAATAGTTGAATGACTTAAAAATTTATTAATATATTTTAATTAATTCATTTTAATAGCTACAAAGTTAATATCTTGAGGTTGTGCACATTTTATAATTTTTGGAATGATAGATGTCAATTCTTTTGACATTCTTTCTTACAAAAAGATAGCAGAATCATCCCTGTACTGTAAGTTTTACAAAAAAAATGTAAAGTCCACCCATCTTTTAAAAAAATAAAAGTCATTCTCTAGCTAAATGCAAGTTTCAAACTGAGATGTTAAGTGTTCTGTTAAGTAATATAAAGTGGGTTGTTTTCAGACTGCACACTTAAAGAATCGGTCACTTAGAATTTTAAAACTTCAGATTTTGACTAGTCTGCTCGTCTCTATCACAAATATTATTTAAGTTTGAATTGTCCAGGATCTTGAAAATGTTTCATGACGATTACTTTGCGCTGAGGATGTCCTACAAAAGAATTTCATGTGAATGTCAATCATTTCCAGATGTGAATAAGCCAGTTTTTACTTGAATGGGGAGCATTTTTGTTTTGTTTTGTTTTTTATAAATAAGTCATTGGACACAAAGTTGAGCCTCTTCTTTGCTATGTGGGAGTCTTCTAGGACCATAGGACTATTATGCTACGTTTAGAAATTGTGAACCACTTTTTCATGACATGTAAGTATTTTCCAGGACTGAGGGCCACTAAGCTGAAGCTTTGGTAAATGTTGGCAGTGTTTTGGGGAATTGAAAGAGAACTAAATTTATATGTGATGGGAATAAGTACAGGAGCATCCTTAGGAATTCTGGGGTTTCTGGATCAGCAAAGGATAGTAACATAGAGAGTAAGCAGACAGTAAATGACAACTACCATGACTAATTTTTAAAACATGTAAGAACAAACCCCAGTTTCAAAATATGTTATTTGAAAATCCTAAAAGTATTTTAACTTTTCGCAGGTAAGCAGCAACCAAACTCATTTTTCATTTTATATCTTTATCTTCTAAAATACTTTTCAAGGTAATCTTTTTTATTAGTCATAAAAATAAATGGTAAAATACAGTTCTCTTTAAAAAAACCCGCATTATAGAAAACTTTCCCAGAACTAATCTATTTAGCAGTTTGAACAAACTATACTCATTTACCTGGGTTTATAACCTATAAACATCAAGATAATTTATGAATTTTAGACCAAAATTCATAATTCATAATACTGCAAAGTACTATGGCCATAGAATCTTCAAAATAATAACATGCCCTTATCAGAATCTTTAAATAATGATATTAATTATAATATTTCTATTCTACAACAATAAATATTTGAGCTACTTTTTAGAAAATAATGATAACTGAGTATAGAAGTTTTCCAAATACTTGAAAAAATATTTGAGTTTACCTTCAGATATGTGGAGTCATATCTATACCATCTTTATTGACTATTAATAACTATACCTCTCTTTAAGGTAAGATATTCAAAATCTGTACTTTCTGTGATTCACAGGAAATCACAGGGAATGTTATCTTCTTTCCAAAAAAATTAAATGTTACAAAGCTCTACACAAATAGAGAGGACTGGTAATAATTATTTGACTCATTTTAATCAGATATTTATAAACATGAACATTTTAATGAGAATCCCTGACAACTTTTTTTTGAGATCGAATTATATTGTTACCAAAAAAACTCAAGTTCAGCTGTTCGCCACTTGAAAGCCAATACTCAGAGACAAGTGTTGGGTGAAAAGAAAAGCTGCATTAGTCAAGGAAGTCGGCAGCCTGGGAAGATGGGGACTAATGTCCAAAGACCAGCTCCGAAGGAGTTCTGGACCAATCAGTGTTGTTAAAAAGGGAGGAAGGGGATTGGGATTTCCAGGCAACTGAAAGAGAGCTCTGTGTTTCTTTAGTCGCAGGTAACACTTTTCTACATGCGGCTCTGGGTGCCAGCAGCTGGTCACAGCTGCCTTGGAGACCTTCTTTCCTTCTGCAAAACAAACTCATAAATTTTCCTCAAGACCCTTAAGTTACCTTCTGCTTGACAAAGAAACAACACATCAGCAACACAAAATTACACTTTTAGAACAAAAGATGTTGAGAGGAGCGGTTAACATGAGAACAAAGGCCTAATTAAGAATTAAGTTGTTTAATTCTAGCTGACAAAAATACTAGGGGCCCGGCTACAGTATTTAGTCCCCTAATATTACCTGTAAAACCTCCCCCAGAGAGGGTGAAATAAAATTACATCTGTAACCTTTCCAATTCCTTTTAAAAGGCTGCTGCTCCTTCCTTTCTATAACATCCTGAGTGTCTGAAGACGTGATCTTCTTTTATGGGTCCAGGATGTGTCCTTAGCATGCAGAATATTTAAGTAGAAGGAATCTCAGAAAAAACAGGTGCAGGAAGGACTCTGATCTTCTACTGAAGCCTGTCATAGTTATCTCTGAAGACAGAGGAATGCTGAGAGGAATCTGAAGGAACAGGTTCCGTTTTCCTCAGTTTACTATCCTTAGCTCATACATATCCTTTTTGCCCTAGTTTTCTGTGACTTTCATTCCTTATCAAACCTGTATAAAAACACTCAGGTTTAACCATTTTTTTTCCTGTTATTTCCTTATGAAGGCTCCGTGTCATGTAAAACTTAAATTCAATAAATGTATATGCTTTTCTCTTGTTAATCTGTCTTTTGCTACAGTGATTCAGTCGAGAACCTAGAAAGGTAGAAGGAAAAAGGCATTTTTCCTCCCTTACACCTGGCTACATTCCAACCCAACGTTGTAGAATTTAAAACTTCTGTTCCTTTGAAACTCATCAAAAAACATTTGTTCAATTTCTTCTAAGCTTTATGGAAAACTAATTCATAGAAATAATAAACATTTCTTTCTTATCAATTGTGGTTTATGTGCCAAGAAATGCGCTATTGTCTAGTTAGGGATTATCTTGCATAATTCATAGTAAAAAATTAGGGTAGATTTCCCATCTTTAAAGATGAGCACTGAGAACTATTAGGCTATTTGCCAAATGTCACACGGGAAATAATGAAAAGAGCCAAAATCTGATCGTAGTTCTGATTACAAACCCTGAACTCTTAAAAATTATGCTGTACTTTTCCTCAGTCTCTTGACATCATTAAAAACTAACATCTACAAAACAGATTTTAAACGAAACTACCAAAAATAGACTTTCTGGTTGAGAAACAAGTTACTGCAATATCAAGGTCTCCCTTTCATGAGTCCCTCCTGATAGCAGCCCCACTGGTGCCTCCTTCTCGAATTGGCTTTTGGATGAGCACATGTCACTAGCTGGCATCAACATTTCTTTCTTCCTCCCAGATGCTACACTCACTGACTAAAGCATCTGGGTTACAATATTCTATCTATACCTCCATACTATTTATTTTGGGGATGGGGTCGGGGTGCAACAGCCTTGTAAGTCATCTACCTGACTGATCACTCCCCCTTTCTTCCAAGGGCACACTTTGGCTAAGGAGCAATTTTCACAGCTGTGTTTTCTATGTTTGGTCCTTTTTCTACTACAAGTTTCCCTTCCCTGTCCTTAGAGTGGATTTTATTCATCCCAGGACAAAATAATCAAGGAAAACCAACATTATTTTGTAAGTTCTAGCCCCAGTTTTGTAAGCTATCATCATTTCCCAGTTACCAGTCAAGGCTCCTCTGCTGTGGAATGAAAATTTTGGTTTATAGGTATTGGAGTTGGGGGAACAGGATAACCTAAACAATGATACACATTACCTTTGCTCTGAAACTCTCATTTTTTTTTCTCTCTTTCCTAGAATTGTATTTTCCTAATGAGTTAATCTCCTTTGTACTTAAGAAAATATATTGAAAATCAACTGTCTCAGAAAACAAAACAAAAACTATGGCAAACTCATTTCCCAGTCCCAACTGCATCTATTGATGAGCGTGGTTAAATATCAAAAGTAATTTATTTATATTTGAAAGCAACAAAAGTTTCAGTCACATTCAGTCTATTGATTGTTACTTTATTGGAAGTACTCTAGGCTCTGAAACTGTGAGGCAGCCTCTCCTGTCACTGTCTTCAAAATGCAAAAAAATAAAAACTTGGCACTCGGGTAGAAAAAAATAGCAATGATAACAACCACAACAGCAAGAAAAACCTTGTTCCTTAGCTGACTTTCTAATTTGCACTCCAAATTCCCAACTGTCCATCAGCTAAAATCTCAGTAGCTATATTTTTGCACTGTCAGAAAATAATTTAAAATATTTTCTGCCAGCATGGATGGGCTCTTACTCTTATAAGCCTACAATTTACATCTTTTAAGATTAAAATACATGACCGATTGCGGCAGGGAAAGTAATGTGAACTTCACAGTATTCTTCAAACTGCTGCTCTGAGACTAGAAAAGGGGGCAAAAGATTCAATCACTATTCGTTTGATCTTAAGATTTTGCTATGTCAGGGAAAAATAATGTGTGCAGGGGATGGGACAGTCAATCTGCTTCTGGCCAGTATATTGATTGCATGAGCTATGATTCGTTATATGGATAAAGAAATATTTTGGAATCACAGTTGGAGTTGGATATTGGCAGGTTTGTTGAGAAGCATACTCAATATATTAGAAGATTTATTCCATCCTTTACTTATAAAATATCGTCCCTGACTATAATTGTGCAATATGCTTTATTTGAGGAGGAGAGGGGTTGTTGGGAAATTCATACCTTAAAATATTCCTCTATGTAACTTTTTTTTAGCCAAATCCTATACCATTTACAGATAAATGCTGAGAAAAATGGTAGCTTTTCAGAGCTTAAAGGACTCTTATGAGCATTATTAACTTATTTTCTAGATAAGATAACTGAGGTGTAGAGAGGCACAGCTAGTAAGTGAAGTGCTGAAACTGGATCTGATTTTTCTCACTTGAGGTCATTCATTAGCAAGGCAAGGCAGTAGGTAATGGTTGAGAACTGAATAGCTTTTTATGTGTTGTTTCCTCATTTACACAATGTGAGGTTTAGTAGCTATCTCTGCAAGAATGAAATATTTAATTTAAAAAAAATCAAGCAATTTAATAGAGACTCTTCATCATGGAAAGATTCATAAGCAGTTTTTGTATTATTTTGTTGCTCTGACTCAATTTCCTCATCTCTCAATCATAGTATCTACCTCACAGTGTTCTTTGGAGGAAGACTGAATGAAGACCTGTAAAGCACTTGGAACAATACGAAGGTACATGGTAAGTGCTAGGTATATATGTTTATCATTAGAGCCTTGTTCTGGAAAAAAAAAGTTAAAGCTTAACCGGTTGAAACATGACTTTTATTCTTTATTATTAAAACAGAAAACCAAGTGTTTAAGACAGGTAGTGTTTCATTTGGGAGGCAAAGTGTTTAAAAGTGCAATTAACTGTTTAGATGGTGTTTTATATAGAAAAAAAATGACTTCAGCTGTGATATGTTTGAAAGACTGAGGCAGAATACTGAAATAGAGAAAGCACATGTAAGACTCCCTCTCCTGTTCATCAATAAGCCTATTCTTCCAGGTCTTAACATTTTATATAAGATACTTTTAATTGTCTTTTTTTATTGCGGAGGGGGATAGGGCAAGAAAATATGGGGAAAAAAATCTTCATTAAATTCACTGAATTATACATTACAGATATTTTCATGCAATATTGGCAACCAGAAAGTAATACTTAAGTAATTTCCCAGCATGGCATAATCTATGTCTGCACATATTTTGCATAAGTTATTACCTTACACCAAGGACTGAAAATGAGAATTGTTTAAAATGGGATATGCTTGATAGTGAATCAAATTTCCCCTAGTATGTAAATTATTTCCTGGGAGTGAATAAGGCACATTGGGAGCAATTTAATAAATGATACCCTGGAGGTCTGAACGGATTAATGAACCTGATTATCCTTCTCCTGCAGAAGGAGAAAACTGTCACTCTGCAGTTAGCCTAAAATGAGCTCTCCATGATGTCACTTTAAGGTATTTTGTGGGGAGAAAGGAGATAAATATAGGTGCCCCATTTAATATTTCTTGGGGTAGAGCTACTTTACATGATTACTTCCCTTCTTTCTCAGTATGGTGTCATTAGCAAAGGAGCATATAGTCTTATTGGGCCAGGGTGAACTGATTTTGTTAAAAACAAACAAACAACAACAACAACAAAATCTCTTCTGGTGCTGTGGAGCCTGGCCTAAGGCGAATGCCATAATCTTTCCTAAATACTAATACTTGAGGCTGCACCTCATTTCCTCTGCAGTGCTTTACAGGTATTTTCCCATAAGCAGTTCTGTGGAATGGACTTTGTGCTCTTTATTCAGCCACAAACAAAAGGCAAGGTATACATAAGTCTCCATAAGAGAATGGATTCTCTTATCTTTTTATTCAAAATAACTTAGCTTAATGTTGATGTGTGCAAATTACCACAAACACAGAGACTTAAAACAACAAAAATGTATTGTTCATTGTCTTAGTCAGTACAGGTGCTATAACAAAAATACTATAGACTGGGTGGCTTAAACAATAGACATTTATTTCTCACAGTTCTGAAGAAAATCCATGGTCATTGTGCTGGCCAGTTCCGTTCCTGGTGAGGGCATTCTACCTTGTTTGCAGATAGATGCCATCTTGCTGAATCCTTACAGGATGAAGAGCTTGGGTCTCTTCATCCCCTTATGAGGGCACTAATCATATCACAGAAGCTCAATGCTCATGACCTCAACTAGACCTATTTGCTTCCTAAAAGGCTCCACCTCCTGATACTATCTCATTGGGGGTTAGGGTTTAACATATAGATTTTGAGGGGATGCAGACTTAGAGTACATGATACTCACAACTTTTATGAGTCAGGAGTTTGGCATAGGTTTGCTAGTTCCTCTGTTCAACATTTGAAAGGCTGAAATCAAGGTATCAGTTGTAGCTACAATCTCATCTAAGTCTCAGCTTCCGACACAGATTGTTGGAAAAATTTATTCTTTGAGGTTGTAGCGCTGTTTTCCCTATTTTCTTACTAGTTGTCAGTCAGGGTTTTCTCAGCTCCTAGTGGCATCCTCAGGTCTTAGGCATATATACGGTCCTCTTTCAACATGGTACCTTACTTCATCAAAACGAGAAGTCCCTCATTTTAAGAGCTCACTGATTAGATTCCGTGCACCCAGGATCAATGGATTAGTGACCTTAATTACATCTTCAAAACCCTATTTGTCATGCTAGGTAACATAATCACAGGAGTAATATTTACAGTACTTACGCACAATCAAAAGAGTGGTATTAAGCAGAACATGAGTCATTAGGGGGTCATATTTAAATTCTGCTCATCACAGAATATATATATATATATATATATTTTTTCTCTTGTCTGGGTATGCATATGCAGACATGTAGTTGACACACACACACACACACACACACACACACAGTCATATAATGTGGAAGACATATCAACATACAGAATCTTTCATTTTTACTTCAGTTCTTTCCTTTCCCAGATAGTTCAGCATTACCTGTCCAGAAAAAGGAAAAAAAAAATAACATGACTTGCATGCTACCCATCTAAAAATTAAGAAGACAGTAGAAGATTTATACTTAATCTAGTACAGACCATATTTAATGCTGTAACAAGGGACATAATTATTTTTTAATAAGAACAAGGACAGATTAATTTCAAGGGAGTTGCAGAGGAAAGAAGAAAAGTTGGAGACCACTTGGGGGAGGATGAATCAGACAGGAGCCAGGCCATCTAAGTTGTGTATGATTTTAATGGAGATTTAAAGTAAAGATGTATAACACTTCAGATAATTCATCTAATTTATCATTAACTATTTAACCAATATTATTGGGGACTGAAAATTTATGAAGCACTATGTTATTGAGTGCTGATATATACCAGAATCATGTGGCTAAACAGGCTACATATAGTAACCCATTAAATAACTAAAACAACTCTAAGTGGAGAAGTGTGGTTATAAGAGAATTATGGATGAAAAAAGAGAGAGGAAATCTAGAGAGGCTTTCTCAGTAACAAGACCCCTGAGCTAAATTATGAAGGATGAACAGGAAATTATTTAGCAATCAAAGATGGGGTGGAGAAGTTATGACATATAAGGCACCTAAGCAGTAGGGAACAGAGTGTATTTTTTAACTGCAAGTTATTAAACTTTACTAGAACACAACTGTGGGGATAAGAGAGTCCTACAAAAATGTGATAATTTTATATGATTAAGAAAAGGTACTTCCTTCTGATAGGCATATTTCAAAAAAATGTTCCTTCCCCTGGCTGCCCCAAACCAGGATATAAGACTTGGCAAGGGGAGTGGAGGCTACATTCCAGACCCAGTTTATCCTGATGATCAGAGTGTCCAGAAAAATCAATCAAAGTTTATCCCAACTCCTCTCCCCAGAGCTTCTGATCTGGGCCACAAGGGAAGTAAAGGAATCCAAAGATGAAGTTAAAGAGACTCAAGTAGGTTAACAGCTGATAATATTCTGATAAGAAACTGTAAGCAACAGGATACCAAAGTCAATTCTAATGGGAGAGAGTATGAAAATATATAATGAATATCTAGATATGAGAGTAAATAGACCTATGAACTGCTTTTCAACTGGGGTTTTAGGATGTATCAGCCTCCTGGTCAAGAACCTTGAGCCACCTTAACATAGAAGTATAGATGAGAAAGAGCACTACTTTGTGTGAGGTAAACTTATAGGCCTGAATCTACTTACAGATTCCCTGTAGGCCCCATTTAAAATTTTCTGAGTTTAAGGGACATGGACACGACCTTGAGAATCATCAAGAGACATACATATAGAGAAACCTTGCAGCCAGGATAAGGGTATATTGAAAAAAAAAAAAATCAAAGGGACCGGAGAGGCTGGTAATGTCAGCTTGGATAGATGAACAGGGTTAACCCTGGGATATAGTCTCTCCTCCATGTCATGAAGCAAAATAAGTCCCTAGAATTTAGACTTAACACTGGTGAAAAGACAGAAAAATTTTAAGTTGGGTTTTCCAAAACAGTTTCATGGCAGGAACTAAAAATAATAAAATAAGTTGCAGAAAACAAACACTAATAAAACAGAACTGCAATGAATTGATTACACTCCCATGTAAGTTGAAAGCTCTAAATAGAAACTGAGTTCACTGTATAAAAAATCCTCAGTGATAATGTTCTTGCTATGTGTTTTGTAACAAAAGATTTTAGGACTGTCGAGATAGTTGTATTTTATTCAGAATCCAGTAATATCACTGAATAGTTTTAAGCAAAATGGTAACATGATCAGATTTATATTTTAAAAGATGACTCTGGCTGCATGACAAAAGATGTGCTGGAGGATATCTGGATTGGAGACAAAAACCTCTATCAATGGGTTGATGCTGATGGTTTTATTCAGATGACTCAGAAAAAGAAACAAAATAAGACAGTGTCAATTTATTTTACCTTCTTATAAATAAACAATTAGTTATAGGGTCTAAGAGAGAGAGAATAGTCAAGAATGAAGATCTTCAGGTTTCTGTCATGTCCATTAGGTTGAAAAAATGCTGTCAAAATAGAGAGTTCAGGCAGGAACCAGCAGTTGAGATAAGAATGTTGGGTCTGAAGTGGTTGTGGGTATGAAAACCAGGAAGGCAAACATGGAGCACCAGAGAAAATTCTAGACTGGAGACAGTGAGTTGAGTCAGTCATCAGCATAGAGGTGGTAGTTGAAGACAAGGGATGAGATGACTCACAAAGTGTACAGAGGTAGAATGAAGTCCAAAATGGAACATTAAGACCTAGAGAAAAACATGCTACAGAGAAAAGAGTAAAACAGGTCACATGAAACACTGCTTTCCTGGAGGATAGAGAAGGACAGAGTTTCAAGAAGAAAAAAGATCAACAGTGTAAAATGTCAGAGTTTAAATATGATAAGGACTAAAATGTGTCTATTAGATTAAGCAAAGAATAAGACAGTGTTGACCTTTGTGAACACTTCAATAAAAATGTAAGGGCAAAGGTTAAATTACAGGGAGTTGTGATATAGATGATGGGTTAGACTTTAGTCTTTCAAACATGTCCATTATAAAGAGAAAGAAGGTTGGAGAATAGCTGAAAAGGTCAAGGTGGCCATAGTATATAGCATTTTTTCTTATCAAGGACACTATTACCCACAAGGGGCAAAGTTAATTTTTTTCAGGGGGAGGGATGGAAATGAAAAAAAAAATTGTATTCCTTTTATGTATAAAACACTGAGATACATATAATATATAAACAGGCATAGAGAATACTTGTGATATCAAAATACCATGGAGTAAAATTAGAAAAACTAGTCTAAAGTTTCCTTAAGGGGGAACTTAATAATAATAATAATAATAATAATAATAATAATAATAGAGAAACACTTATAAAAAGTAGTGTTGTTTGCAGAAAAGAAAGTACTGAAAGCCAAGATAAAATTATTTATATAATAAATATTATTATAATAAAATTTTGAGTCAAAAGCATGCAAATTATGAAAAAATAATTACTCTTAGAAAGTATAGATGATACCCTTTTTTCCCTAAGGGGTAAGAATGACTAGAGGCCCATATTTTCTAAATGAGAGGGTCTTGCTTAGCGGTTTTTATCTCTTTGTTCCTAGGAAATAAAATCATTTGCTGAGACTGAAGGATCAAGAGGTCAGATAGGAGAAAAGAACTGAGAAATACATGTTTAACTACCATGGAGAAAATGGAGCGTGGTAGGGAAAATTCTGAGATGACCTCCAAGATTTCTACCTCTCGATGTATAAGCTCTTTATTTCTTTCCTCTTGAGTGTGGACAGACTGTGAATATGATAAATTTTGCTCCAAGGATTAGGGTTCATTATATGACAAAGGAACTGAGTTTGAATATGTAATTAAGATCCCAAATGCTTCTGAAGTAATCAAAAGAGAGATTATCCTGGGTGGGTCTGATCCAATGAAGTGAGTCCATGAAAGAGTTTGGGTTCTTCCTGAAGGACGAGTTTCAAAAGTCTAGTGAAGTTTTTCCTGTTGGCCTTGAAGAAACAAACAGCCATTTCCTGAACTATGGTGGAAGGTGTTCACATGGCAAGGACCTGAGAGTGGCCTTTAGGAGCTGAGCATTTCCTGGTAGATATTTCGCAGGAACACTGGGAACTCAGTTATATAACCACAAGGAAGTGAATTCAGCCAACGACCTGCATATGCTTAGAAGCAGATCCTCCTCTAGTTGTGCCTCCAGAGGAAGATGTAGTCCATGAGACTAGGATCAGTCTGTAGGATTATTTTCCAGCAACGTTTAGTCACCAAGAAATGAGTAAAAAGGAATTAGCCTTACTTGCAATTTTTCTAGGAAAGAGTGGTGGAAGGGCAGGAGTGGAAAGGACAGGATGACAAAAAATAGTTAATATTGACAAGGGAGTGATTTAAGTAATGGAACATGAGAGGGCCACTACAATTTACCGGGAGTATAACGATGAGAAACCTCCCCTGTGCCTTAGTTTCTTCAATTACATAATGGGATGTAGCTGCCTCAAAGGATTGTTGTCAATATTTAACACATATAAAGCACACACACTACAGCCTGGCCTGTGGTAAGCTCTCAAAAAGTATTAGGTAGTAGTTAAGGGAGTAGTTAGGAAGTAATAGGATTATAAACTGGACAAGGAAGGTGAGATTGGCACCAACAGATGAGAAGAAAATAGAAATCAAGCGACTGCATGAAAGCAAACTGTCAAGGAAAAAAATGTGGACAGAGTTAAAAAGTGAGAGAGGCTAAGGAAATTAGAGTTAAAGCACAATATTGGATTTATAATTTGGAAAAGAGGAGTATTTGGAAGTAAACTTATGCATACACATACACACACACAGAAACATATAAATATCATAGAACTTATGTACCCAGAGAAATACATGACGATTTCTCATGGAGTATTTGTGGGGAAAAAAAGAATGCATATGAAATAAGAAAAATGATAGTAAAATGAATTGGTAGGTAACTGAACAATTAATCTCATAAATAAATATTAATATCAACTGGAATGAAAATCTCTGGTGGCATATTTAGGACTCTTCATTAAACAACTGAATTAATCATATTTATGACCTGGTTGGCTGAATTGTAATATACATAACATGGAGGGATGTCTTACCACATGGCATAAATGCAAATATAATTTTAAAGCTAAAATAATTAAACTTAACTGTTTACATTTAAAACTTTTTCTTAAAAACTCAATATTTTTGTGGAAGCACAAGATACTAAGTGTGTTAGTTTGCAAAAAGAGCCACAATGATTTGCAGCTCCTCTCATAAAAAGCTGGAACCGTTATTCTACCTTTGAAGGTGAATTTGCCTTGGTATCTGCTCTAACTGAACGTGGAGAGTATGACGCTGTGATAATTCTGAGCCCCGACCTCAGGAGCTGGGCAACTGCCACCCTTACTAATTTTAGAATTTCTTGACTTCCATATGAAGAAGTGGTGCATGATGATGAGAAATATAAGCCTGGAGCCCACCGTTGCCTGCTCCACAATCCAGCAATGCTTGACATTTGAGTGAAGCCATTCTGGATCACCTAAGCAAGCCGAGCCGCTAGCTAAGCATATCCGGTGATGAGCCCAGTGGAGATCAGTGAGTTGGTTAAGACAAAAGAAGAACCTAGCCAACATAAAATTGTGAGATAAATAAACTTATTTTAAGTCTCTAAGCTTTGAAATGATTGGTGCATATACAGAAATGCAATTATATTTTGATGATGTACATAATAAATATCACCCAAATGATAAAGGTACTACAATAAAGAGATAAAGTAAAGACAATGATGAATTTGATTAGGCTGTCTGAATTGAAACAGGCTGTCCAAGACAACAATGGTAATTATTCTAGGCTACGTTCTCACAGCCATGTTACAGATATAGAATGGTTTTCACTCCAACTGCAACACTTTCATAGAAATAAATTTATTGCTGCATATGCAAAGGAAAGTAGCCAGGATGGTACTCATGAGACATCATCATTTATTTCTTCTATAACCTGGAGATAAGAAAATTCAGGAGGAACCTAAGAGCTATCTCCAAATATGTGAAACTTTACATATCCTGCAGGATTGAACTTATAACCTGCATGGCTCTGAAATGCGGAAAATGTGTGTGTGT
>NW_024352786.1:13112395-13223708 GCF_902729225.1 Pteropus medius | reverse complement strand
CAAAATATCAGTTTAATCTAAACAGAAATATTAGAAATAGTCTAGCAATTAAAATTTAAAAGGGAATGATGAGCTATTAATTGGTAGAAGACCCCACACAAGAAGCCAGTTATCAGGTAAGAATTGAACTGTAAAATTCCTTCCAGCATGGAGATGTTATGCCATATACATTTCCTAACATAGGGGAGAGAATGGATTGTCTGTAAGCTTGATCATTTACAAAGCTGGAACACATGTGGCTTAAAGTTATGAGGATGTAGATGATTGAGGGAAAAGAGGAAATGGGAAAGCATCCAAAATCAAATTTCCTTATTTTCTTTTCTGCTCAATTGCAAGTAGCAATTGAGTTTGTCTAATATAGTCAGTTTAGCTACCTTTGAGTATACATATATCAGCAGTCATGGAACCTGTATCATAATATTCAACCGGGGGTGGGGTGGGGAGAGGCCAGGGGCAAATACCAAATAATTACAGAATTGGGCAAAGAAGTTCATAACTAAATGCTTAATTTGTTGGCCTATACTATAAATATTAAAAAAGCTAAGTGAAAATAAAATAATAACATAGAGGCAGCATCAGAGAAAGTTTTGAAATAAATTCAGCCTTTAAGTTTAGTCTTAAAAGGTAGAAAGAAGGCATATTTAAATCCAGCTTCCTAAAGGTTACCTCTATTCACCAAGCATGTAATAATAATAGGTAATATTTATGGACTACTTATTAAATACATAAAACTCTGCTAGATTTATCCATTTATCTCACTTGTCACAACAACCCTATTAGATATGTGTTAATATTTTTCCATTTTAGAGATAAGGAAACTCAGAGAACAAAAAGGTTGAGTAACCTTGCCTAAGGTTGCACAGACAGGGAAGAGGGGCCAGTCATCAACCTCATTCAGTCAGCCCCCAGACCTCAGGTGTTTAACCAGGAGAGCACTGACTCAGAGCAAAGGCTGTGGAAGACACTGAGCTAAGTGTTTCTCACTGAAGCTCTGAAGACAACCATAGAGTGTGAAGGACCAACATAGAATAAACTAAATAAAGTTGAAGACGGAGTTTGATAAATTTTAAAATGTGTGCAGAAACCAAATGGTTTAGGACCACAGTAATAAGTGAGTTTCGCTGATAAGATTGGGGACAATGTCATGGAAGAGGTAGTATTTAATTCTGATTTTGAAGAAGGGGTACAACATTAAGCATTCTTATTCTGACACTTGAGGAGAGACAGAAGATGTTTTGTTGCTATGGGTTGAAACAAAAACTCTAGGAAGAATAAAGAGAGGTTTTTTTTTCTCTCATATTCACAAGGCAAAGTGCATTCTGCTACCAAAAAAGAATAATCAGGTGCATGCTCTTTTAGATTCCCATGGATATCCTTTACTGGGAGAGCATTTTGTTTCACATGTGTTGCAATACTTTACAGTACACCTCATATACAACATTGTTTCAATCGCATATCCCTTCGATGGTGCTAAAGGATTAATACAATTAATGTTATAAGGGGATAGTTATGTGCTTTGTTGAGTTCTTATAAAATAATCTGTAGAAGAAATTAGAGTAATATTATTTTAAACTGAGGAAACACTTTGTAATGAGACTAGAAAAGCAACTATTTCAAAAAAAATAAAATACCCAAAACATTTTGAAGCAATCTGCTAATTATTTTTTTTTTTTAATTTATGTTTTCTCTTCTCTGTAGGGCCGGACCCGTGTTCCTTATTTTAGAATCATATAAGAGAGCAAGCCCTGAATTCACTTTCAAACTAGAAACCCCCTCCCCCCACCTGGTCACTTTCAGTTAAAGCTTTAGTGGAAGAATACATTGCTGTAAACAACCTGTCATGTCTACCTAGTGCTTCAATCTCCCATGAAACTTTCAGGGCCTTTTGGGTCATCTACTTTATGTGCCACTGGACTCACTCATATTCCATAGTGCACGATGCCATCCACAAAACTGACAACTTTGACAGAATGCCTCATGCTCAGTGATGCCTTCTTCCTAGAGATATCCCTTTGGACAAAGACTGAAATGTAGGTGAGGGTAGCCGAGATGAAAATAAAATATAAGTCTGAAAAAGGGATAAAACTTGTAAGGTATAATTCTTGAAAAGTTGTGAACTCCATGCTATAAGAAATAAACATAAGTAATTTAAAATTATTTAAATGTGATGTCAGTACCATGATATGGTAATATCTGAGTTGTGACACTGGCATGTAAAAAAGTCAAGAGGAGAAAACAAAGGAAGATAAGTCAATTTATGGTTGTAATGATATGACAGGTGGTGGAATGTTCAGAAATGGACAGTTGAAGTGGTAATTAACAAAGATGGTAGATGCAAGAAGCTTCAGAGATAGCATAAATAGAAAATGATGCCATAATTATAAAATGAGGAATAGCAGAGGGTGATTTAAAAATTTTCAGACTAGGAGGCTAAAGAGGTTCTTAACTCACTCAGGAAAACCTTACCGAGTATCTAAAATATTCTTGTCTCAGAAAAAGGCGATTGGACCCAGACATAAAAGCCACAATCCCTACTGTCAAATAGCTCATAGTTCGTCATGAAATATCAATAGTTAGAATGATAAAATTAATAATAATCTTAAGTAGTGGAGCTTTGGAAATGTTTTGTATGTTTCAAGGCAGGGGTATGACATGAAAGTATGGTATTCAGGATGAGTTTAAAAAATAGGTGACAACTGAGTGAGTTACAGAGAACAACTGTGTATGCCTCTTCTAGACATTGTCAGATGGGGGAAGGGTATACTTAGAGGAGAAGCCAATGAGAAAAACAATTTTTAAAAGCCATTATTTATGCTTAGAAATTAGAGTTTAGTGGGAGGAGAGAAACAAAAAGTAAAATATTGGGTGATCAGGACGGTTTTCATGAAATATTTCTGTGGATTTTGCCTTGAATCAATGGAAAACATTAAAGGATTTTAAACAGGGAAGTTTAAGGATCAGATTCATATTTCAAAAACTTCTGGGGTAGCATCATGGAAAATTGACTCTGTGGTGATCAAACTGGAAATGTGAGACTAGTTAGAGAAATGATTGTTAAGAGAGGGGAATAATGTGAGGGCTTTTACTCATATAGAGAAGTGGCAAAGGGAATAGGGATTTTAAAAGATTCAAAATGGTTTATTAAGGACATGAAATGAGTGGTACGTGATAATCAAAAATATGTGCTGAGATCCTACTTCAGAAACCCTTCCCTGCTAATGTTGACGGAGCAGCCACCTGTGGCAGAGAATCTGTCTACCCCATATCATTTTCCCATACTTTCCTCAATAATGTGACACAATATCATTTGGAGTAGCAATGAAGCTAGGACAAAGACGGCAGCCCTTTCAACATGATGTGGTCAATTAAAGTTATATGAACATGTTTTCTGGACTCTCCAGGAATGTTACTCAAAAGTGTCAACTTCTTTGGTGTCCTCATCTTTTTTCTCTTTCACGCTGTTTTCTGCTGCCTGGAAATTAGACTCAGCAGCTGAAATCCCAGTCGCTTTGTGACCCAACACGTGATCTTAAGTTAGGAGCTGTCCTGGTCAGCTCAGGCTGTTATAACAAAGTACCATAGCCTGAGGGGTTTTTAACATCAGAAATGTATTTCTCACAGTTCTGGAGGCTGGAAGTCTGCTACCATGCTGAATTCTGGTGAGAACCTCCTTTTGGGTTGCAGACTGCCATGTTTATTTTCAAATGGAAAACATTTGTATATATTTTTATCTAATGAAAAATAAGCATCAATAAAAATAAGAAGTTAAAAATACAGAGAGAAGAGGAAATTTTGACAAAATAAAATCTCTCTAGACACTGAAAGCTAGATCTTTGAAATAAGATATTTTATAATTCTAAACTTGCTGGTAGAAATGAGAAATTTACATTTATAGATCCAAATTTTGACTCAATTCTTGGTTCCAATTTGTACTGGCTTTTTGAAAATTGTAATGGAAATGTTCAGTCTGACTTTTTATCTGAAATGATTTTTTTCTTCACAATCCCTGAAGGATATGAAAAGTGACTGGTTCCCTTCCATGTTATTGAGTCAATATTTCCAGAATGTCTCCTGTGAGGCAAAGATGTTATTTGGACTAAATCTAAAGTCTCTGGATGGAATAGGTGACTCCCCAATTTTGAAAATATTTATGTGAAAGCTCAGGGTATAATATTTAGGATATCTGAAGTAATGATGTTGAAGGATGAAAAAGGAAAGAAAGTCAGTTTTATAAAATGACTACTATTTATAACATTTTTAAAAATCAATTTTATATAAGCAGAAATAGCAATTTTATATACACAGAGAGTGAAGTTGAGAAGTTCAGTCACTTATCCTGGGGACAGAGCTAGTACATGACAAAGTCAAGATACAAGTCCTGTCTCTCTGATTTCAAAGTCTATGCTCTCTCAAGCACATCTCATTACCTCCTTAAAACTGTCCCCAGTGGTAATTATTTATCAAGATGCCTAATGAAATGTTTTCTGTTCATCATCACATCACTTTCTGTGTAGAATAAAGCAGTTACATTACAATCACTTATATCACTTTACGTTTTAAGGGCACTTTCTCACCTTGGTGAAAAGAAACTGGACTGAGCAATCAAACAATGCTATGACTTAAAAGAATAATAAAACATCTCAAAATACTTTGTTTTCATTCTTGAAAAACCCCACAAAATTCTTGCCAAAGACTACAATTATATTTTGTTTCTTGACAGAGACCTCAGGTAATAAATACTGAAAAATGATGTTAACTCTCTAATCTTTATAATTGTTTTGCTTTTATCTGTATCCTACATACCACTTAGCTGATAGACCAGAGGAAATATTATCCTGTCATGTATTAATGCTTTTAAGACAAAATTTTTATAAATTACTATGTTTCAGTGTTTAGCAAATTATTTGGACTCTAAAGTAAGGCTCAGTGATTGAAATAAATGATTAAAAAAGAAAACTTCTAGGCAAATAAATATAAAAGAATAAATGTTCATTAAGCTTCTATGGGAAAGTTTTATTTGATGTCAAGAATTCTGAAACAGTATCTAAATGTCATGGTACTACAGCTCACATCTTCAAGTATCAGGTGTTATAATTTGATCGTAATAAACTAAACCATCTCTTACTTGTTTATGAGGGGGACTTTGACAGTTGGCCTCAAACTTAAGAAAATGTCTTTAAATTGAAATAAGATATTGGTCTCTGCACATCTGGCCAAGTTATGTTGATGCTGAGACTAAAAAAGAATCCTAAAAGATTTTTCCTGAAAGCATATTTTAATTAAAAAATATTGAGGCTATGTATTTAAATAATAAATGTCCAATAGATCCCACTCTATGTACTATTTCACAACTATGTACTTGAAAAATATGGTAGATGTGTTGTGAAAATATCAAGAAATGCTATTAATTACAATGTTGACACATATATAACAATATTTGAAAAGTATCTCTTGGTGTATCTTTGTCTCCCACAAAATCAGCCTGCTTTTGAAAATTATGAAAGATAATATTATAGAAATATTTGAGATCATATATTTGTTGTTACATCTAAAGATGTTTTATTTCTTCTACACATATCAAATTCTGAAATAAAAAATGAAAGGCTAGAAATGTGCATATTTAAATTATTACTTAGATAAACATTCTGTGGTGTAATGTAGCAGGTGATTAATTGGAGTAAGGATGGTATGGGTTATTTTTCTGGAAGTTTTAAGATTTCTATTAGAAAGGTCAATCTATATGTCCTTACATATCATTTCAGACTATAATAGAGATAAAGTTTTAATTGGCTTGATTTTGATCTGACCAACTCTGTCATTTTGTGTGACAGATTATTTAGGGTATTAACTATGTAATTGTGGCAGTGTTTAGGGTATTAACGATGTAATTGTGGAAATAAAATCTAAAACAAACCATCAGAAATTCATGAAGCATGAAGAAAGTTGTAGAATGATTTTAAGTGAGAAATTTTGAATTTAAATTATTGTAGGTAAGCAATGCAAGTAGTTATTTAAGAAAAGATGGTATCTCCTCTAGTTCCATTGTCCTGACATAATACCAAATTCCTCTCTAAGTCAATCTTTCTAAAAGTTTTTGTCTATTTATGTTGCTCTACTGTGTTTTCTTTGATTTATTTGAAACTTTTGCTCCTAGTGGCTTTATTTTCAAATCACAGTAACTGTGAATGATAGCATAGTTGTTTGATTTTTTTTTAAGTAAAATTTTCCTCTGGAAATAATTTTTATTTATTGTTCTGTGAGATCATCTATGATTCAAATTCTTAGGACAGATGCTTTAGAAGAAACATCTTTCATCTTCTGTTTCGTGAGCTTATTTATACAAAATCAATATTTTGAACCCAACAATGTAATAAATGAGACTTTGGGTGTTTAGTTGTTTTATGTAGCAAAAATATCACCAGCAAAATATCTTCACTATGGCTGTAATATGTTGCAGTTGGAAGCCTGGATCTGAGTCAGAAAGATGTAAGTTCAAAAACTGTTTATTCATTTGCTACTCTGTGATGCTAGCCAGTATATTTAAAACCTCTAAGCCCTACTTACAGAATCTGAAAATTGGAAATCAGTATCATCATAAAATTGTTGCGAGAATTAAATAATGGATATAAACAACATACATACTCTGTGTCTGAATCATATTAAATACTCAGGAACTATGCTGAGACAGATTAGCAGAATGGTTCAGCATTTAGGTTTAGGAGTTGGACAGGAAGCTTGAATCTCAGCCTTGCCATTTAAAAGTATGAAGTACAACAAGTTATAAAAACTCTTTAAGCCTCAGTTTCTTAATAGGGTTATTTATACCATAAGAATATTTTGGGAATTAAGTTAGACAAATCATGGAAAGCATTTACTCGATAGTTTGAGTAAATACCAAACATTATAGACACAGGTAGTATGCACATTTATGTGCTTATAGTTAAATGCAAAGCTTTATACAATGCAAAGATTAATATGCATTGCATTGTATAATCACAGATATATAATCTATATGCATATATGTATAATAGATACATATATGATAATTATGCAAAATTTGAAAGCATTAGTTGTAATTACTGATAGTTTACTACGTATTCTGACCAACACTTAACTGTGCATTTCTTATTTCTAATCCAGGTGAATCTTTTCTTTTTTTTTAAATCTATATTTTCTAAATTTTCTATATAAGTAAATTATTTGTGTAATAATTTATAAGAAAATGCTGGTTCTATCTGCATGGAAGTTGATCAAATGTAGATATTGTATATAAAATAGATTGTGAATAAATGCGTTAAAATACAGACGGGTACAATGGGAAGTGAAATTTCAGTGCAAGAAATAAAAAGCACAGCAGAGGCAATAATTGTTTAATAATTCTAAGTGCTTTCTTTTTTCTAGGCCACAACTAAAATATATTTTCCAGCCTCTCTCACTGATAGTGGAATCATTTATCTTAGATCTGGTACAAATATGTGAATGGAAGTGATATGTGCTATGTATGGCATGGAAAATAAAAATATATTATGAAATCAGTTCATATTATATGTTCCCACTTTTCAGTTGACTTGAGAGAATTCCAAAGATCAAAATGGCCTTTCAAGTTGAAATAAATCTGGATCTCTGAATGCAAGTGTTGATTAAAAGCTTGTGTCCTTGTTCCACTGATATCATTGGACTTTGTCCAGGACCACACATGCCATGGTCATGAATCTGGATTGTTAGATTCAATATTAAGAAGATGAAAATTCTTATGAAGTTTATTTAAAAATGTAATACTTTCCCAATCAAGATCTTAGCGTACTTAAATAATAATAATTTGGCAACCTGATTATAAAATACATTTGAAAAAGTAAAATTCCTAGAATAACCAAAAATAACAAAAAAAGAAGATAGTTTGAGGATTTATACTACCAGATTTTAAGGCTTCTAATAAAGTTTCAGATTCAAGAAGGTATGATTTTGGCATAAGACAGACAGACATGTAGATCAACAAAACTGAATACAGAGGCCTGAAGTAGACATAAACTTTTGTTCATCTGGTTTTCCAAAGGGTTGCCAGGGTAATTCAATGGCTGAAAGAGTGGCCTTACCACAAAATGTTACTGGAATAATCAGCTATCCATATTTTTTAAAGAAATGTACCTTAACCCTTACCTCTCATCATAAGGGAAACCTAGTTTGAAACCACAGACCTAAATGGATCACAGACCTAAATATTAAGAGTTTATACTATAAAATGTTTAGAAGAAACTATGCACTTGTATGTATAATATATATCAAAGAAACTCCATTCCTAACCATTTATGTAAAGAAAATAAAAATATATAACAACACAAAGACCATCGATACATCTTTATAGCAGCATTATTTATAATGGTGAAAAATCGTAATGAAACTAAATTTCTATGAACAAGTTAATGAATAAATAGTTTTATATCTTACCTTGAACTTCTCTGCTATAAAAAGGAATGAGGTATTGATAAATGCAATAACATGGATAAATCTTAAAAGCATTATTCTAGGTGAAATAAAACAAACTATATGATTTAATTTATATGCAATTCTAGGAAAACTAATATTATAGTGACAGAGAACACATCATTGGTTGCCTATGGCTCAATGCAGTGGGAAGATACTGACTTCACAAGCACAAATGTGGTGGTGGTCACACAACTGTATATAACTGCTAAACATATCAAACTGTACATTTCAAAAAGATTAATTGTACTGTGTATATATTAAATCTCAATAAATTTGGGATATTTTTAAAGTAAAAAAAATTCAAAAACAATTAACACATTGACCAACAGATTTAAAAATTATAGAGAGAATTAATGGTATGGAAGACTGCTTCACAGAAATTAGAGACTGCAGCATAAAGAAATAAGACATGTAAATGCAAGAAGATAACAGATGTAGCAGATATTAATATATCAAATTAGTTTTCAGAAAGACAAAACACATAGAATGAAGAATTGGCAATATATAAAAATCTAATGGCTAAAAGTTTTTCAGGACTCAAAAAATATATCTGTCTTAAATCAAAGTGTTGTTTTAAGCAGGTATATAAACATAAATCCATACTGCAAAGTATTAGAACCAGAAAAATTATAAAAGCAACAACATTTTAAAAGACATTGAAAGCAGATTTCTTATGAGAAAAACAAGTGTCCATAAAAAATATTAGAATAATTTCATCAAGGAGCTAGAAATACATTTTAACATAGAATTCTGCAGCCAACTACTATTTCACTTAAGATTAAGAGTGAAATAAACATACTTTAGGCAAAAATAAAACTGTGTAATACCTGTACATATTTTTGCTTAGAAAAACTGCTATTGACACATTGTAAAAAAAATAAATTCAATACCAAATGAGACAAAATATCAAAAATCAATAACAAAGAAATAAATTGGTAAATAGTTGTGTAAGTGTAAATACACATTATATTGTTGTAGTAAAAATATTTTTAAAGGGTATAACACAAACCAGAACTGCTTTAGAATTTTAATAAAATATTTTAAACAACTCTTGAAATAATACTACTGATCATTGATCAAAAATCTTCAGAAAATAATTAATTCAATATTGCTACATATTCATTGTATATTGTCATGTATCATCTCAAAAATAAGTAACATAAATAAATCAAATCAATTGATTTAAAAGTTATTTATCAAATATCTGTTGTGTTTCAAATTTTGTTCTAGGGACTGGTGAGTCCATAATTTTATGTTGAATAATAACTGGTCACTTAGATTTTTAAATATCTTTCTAAATGTATAGATTATGAAGCATCATTCAGTATGACACACTGAGAAAACCAAAAATTCATTTTCTTTCCTGCCAGCCTCTCAGATGCTCCCTAATGATACCCCTTTTCTCTTACTTATGCCCTTGTGTATTCCTGTCTGTATCATTTCAGCGTTCATTCCCTGTGACCAACAGAATAGGTACCTCTCATAGTCTTTGTGTTTCTCTGTTCTGTCTCCCTATCTCTCTCACCATCCACTCTGGGGAAAGCCAGCTGCCATAATGTGAGGACCTTGAAGGAACTCTGTGGAGAGTCCCATGTAAAGAAGCTTTCTTGGAAAGACATCCTTAGTCTTAGTATCCCTGGCCAATGTCTTGCAATATCTCGACATCAACCACATGAAAAACCACGAGGCAGGACCACTTAGCTAAGTCACTCCTGATTCACAGATGCTTTTAGTTAATAAAAGTTTGTTGTTTTAGATGTAAAAATTGGAGTGATTTGTTCTACTGTGATGGATATATTATTTTTAATTTTTTTTCTGCTACCTTGTTTTGGTACTAAAACCAAACAGAGATACTTTTAATAGCAATCTCTAAATACGAACATTTTTATTACATGAAACCCAAATATTTTGAAAATTACAGATACAGTTGACCATAGTGTGTATTTTAAGATGTTTGTTCATTTCAGTATTTAACAAAAAGTTACAGTGAATCTAACTTTTTAAAATTTTCTTCAGTAGTACTCATATTGTTGGTTATATTTTCACAATTTTAATAATTGTATATCAATATTTACTGAGACCTTTTATAAAAGGACAATGTTAACATTCATTTCATAATAAGGGAATGAATGTAATGTTAAGTGTTTTGTCATCAAAGCTACTAATTAATGTTGTCAAAAAACTGTAGTCTTTTTCCTCAACTTTTTTCTTGATTGAAGGCATGTAAAGCCAAACAACACAGAAGCATTATTATGATTTCAATAATAACCAATTTATTCTATACCTTATTGAGGCAACTTATTTAAAATACCATACATTATAGATTATAAACAAAAATAAAGATGAATATAGCATTTTTTAGATAAAAAATGTAATATAGATATAAAAATCAATTGATGTATGTGACTTCTGAAAATTTTAGTAGTCAAGAAATAAAGAAAACTAATTAGTTACATAGTGAAGAAAAGGCTTTGAGAGCTATTAGTTAGTTAAGGAGCCAATATGCTTAGATTTCTGAAAATTAAATGTTATGACCTTATTGACAAAGCATGGCACAGCCTTTTCAATGTTTCCATTTATTTTCCTAGATATAGGAAATAGTGACAACATTGATATCCATTAAAAAATAAAAATAAAAATAAAAATGTCATGAATTCAAAATTCTGTTTTCAACTGTTATTTACAGTGTGATATTAAAATTACAGGAGATATTAAAATTGAAGATCACCTGAAGACTATGCAATATAACTTTAAACCCAGGAAGATAGCATTTCATGAATGAAACTACTTGGTCAGAATACATGTATTTGGCGCAGTATGCTGTGAACTTGACCTTGAAGAATCATTTTATTGTCTGTGTTGCAGACTAAGTCAATAGCAGCTACAAGATACAGCTTCATTAAAACTGTTGCTTTATTTCCTTTACACTTGCGCTTGAGAACACTGTATACCAATATTACCTACAAAGCCCTAACTGGCAATTAATTTTAGATAGCTGTTGGGATTGTTTTAGAATAGACAATCATAATAAGTCCCAAACAAAATCTTTCAAAAAAAATTTTCTTATTAAGAAATAAAAACCAAAGGTTTATACATAAAAATCTTGATCCCTGCTTCCCTTGTAATATGATAAATACTGTCAACAACAGATGTCCATTACTTAGGACAGTGATATAATATAAGATATTTTCTTAGAAGCCTTGTCTTTTTATCCTTCATGAGAGAGAGTAAATCCATAATTAACTAATAATTAACATTATTTTCTTTCTTCCTCTTTCCTGACAAATTCCAGAATAGGAATGTAATCATATTACTTCTTAATTGCTCTTCCCTTGATTTAAAGACTAAAATGAAGCTCTCAACTATCAATTGTAGTAAAGGCTTCATAAATTTTTGCCGAAAGTTTTAGTTGTCTTCAGTCTTCTAATTAGCACATTTGAAGAGGTTTGTCTAGTCTAGTGCAATACCAGAAATAATCATTCAAAATAGTAAATTTCTTGAGGTAGGAGGTTTTTTTTTTCTTTTTTCTTCTTTTCATTTTTCCCCCAATGCCTGGAAAAGTTCTTGAATCTTGGTAAATCACAATAAATATTTGCTTAATAAATTAATGAAATATTTGTAAAGTAGCATATGTGTCCATTGAAAAATAAAATAACCAGTTGACACCTGAATTTTTAATTTGCTGGAGAAAAAAAATTAATTTAATGAGTTCCTATTATATTCCATACTCTAAAAGAGACTAATAAACCATATCTCTTTTAAATTTTCTCATAGCAATTCTTTGAAACAGAGAAATCTAAGGTTTAGAGACATTAATCAATATCTACCAGATCTCATAATTATCAGTTGTTATATTTCAAGATTTTTTTCCACAACACTATTCTTCACTAACATCAATTGATTGTACTAATATTGTAATAATATTTAAAAAATAAGATTCTTAAAGTAAAAAGAGGCTTTATCTTCACTATTCTCCCTTATTTGCCTGAAAACTATATGTTAAGAGTTGTCTACTTGAAATTTGAGATATTTTTCTTTTCGCTACTAAATATCAGTTACTAACACTCCATCCAACTTGTGGTAGGAAACCACAAAAACAAAGCCTTCATGGAAACATAAGTCAATTTATGTACTAAAGGATGAACTATTATGTGGAACAAATAAAGAGATTACTGAGATTATAAATGGAGAGAGGCATAGAAATTTAGATGCCATTTTTCTCTTCCTGATCCAACTGATAGAGTATATGAGAATGTCTTCTGCTTTCAGAGCAGGTTCCTGAACTTTAGAAGGTATACAGAGCAATGCTTTAGAATTTCATTGCCTAAAGTATTGAGGAGAAACTTGCATTATATTGTACTCTTTACTTGTTATCCTCGTACAGCCAGCATAATAAAATCTAGAGTGCCGAAACCACGATGAGTCTTCAGGAAAAAAACAAACAAACAAACAAGAAGTAACAGTTTTCTGTAAGTCTAAGGAATGGTCAAAAGGTTTCAAAAGAATCATCTTTTAACTGTGATCTGAATTTTAACCGAATTCAAGGGGCAAGGGTACCAGAAAAGAGTTTAGACACAGAACTCTGTTGGCGGTAAAGAAACCTAGAATTGTGGTGGTACATTTGAAATAATAAAATTCATTTATGTGGGAATTCTGGCCCCTTTGTTCTTTA
Organism: Pteropus medius; assembly: GCF_902729225.1. Classification (NCBI taxonomy): domain Eukaryota; kingdom Metazoa; phylum Chordata; class Mammalia; order Chiroptera; family Pteropodidae; genus Pteropus; species Pteropus medius. The sequence continues at coordinate 13,210,552 of NW_024352786.1, read as the reverse complement.
GACATGATGAATTATTACCTGTGCTAATTCTTCAAAATACAAAGACAGACAAATGAAAAAAAATAAGTAAAATAGGATGTCTGAGGAGAACATTATAGGAGGGAAAAACTTCTGTAAGGAAGAATTTGTCTTTTGGAATTCTAATTTGATTATTATTGATAGAATCAACAGTTTGGCTAGCTTCAATGGATTACTTGTTTAAGGGTCGTACCATCAAATAGGCCTTTCACGGCACTCTTCATGGTCAAAAGAATGTCTTTTCCATCTGTGATGTTCTTTGCTGTACTTCTTGCACGTTAGAGAACATTAGATTGGATGTTGAGGGGAACAAAAACACAACTCTGCATTTGAAAGAATTTAGAGATTTTAGAAGTTCTGAAATCAATTATAACTTTCTGCAAATTCATAAGCAACAGAGTCTCCGTAGATATTTGATGACAAAAAATAATTTAATTTTGAAAAGACAAATATTCTCACCTCACTGAAACACAATGATTTCATTACCAAGTATAGTTTACTGTAGAGAACCAGTAGTGTGTCAAGACAATTTCTTTAAAATAAAGTTACAAGGATAGAAACTCTTACTGTTTGTTAAAATGGACTACTAAGATTTCCTATCCATGTTGATAATCCAGATATCTTAAGATAGTCCTTAATTTACAAACATTTGATTTAAAAACAAATAATTCATCTGATTATATACTGACATTTACAGAATCGATTGCTGCCACAAATGCTACTTTCCATCAAAATTTGCTTTTGGGGACATCTGATCAGACTATGTTGCTGCTTGAAGCAACATACCACTCTGGGTATAGATATACAGATTTAATTATGTACTTAATTATCTATTCTCTTGAGACTTAGAAAACTAAGAAAGGCCAGAAATCAGATTCAGAAAGACTTATGGTTCATGACTCACATGAAAGTTACATGGTAAGTAAAATAATTTTAGACAGCTGAGAACTTAAGCAACCCTCTGTGACATAATTTTTATGGGAAATGTTCTGAGCATTAGACAACTTACTCAAAAATGAAATTTTGAAGAACATTCTATTCATCATTGCAATAATTTCTTCAAACTTCTGTAGAAATTTTGTGAGAGCAGTCTTATAAAACGTACTTTACATTAGAACTATGATAAAGTTTAAATTTGTAACCCTTTATTAATTTTTCTAAAAACTGAATTACTCTAAATACTTGGAAGAATTTCAGTAAATTAAATAAGGTTGCTAAATTAAAGAGGTTGGTAGATAAATTATTCTTTGGGTATTAAGTTTTATAAATATATATTTTTTATATAGGTATGTAATTCATGCCACAGCTACATAGAAATATATCAGCAAACTGATGATTCTGGTCAGTGTGGCAACTTGGGCATAGATACTAACATTAAAACAGATAGATGATATTATACAAAGACTCTAAGGAGAAAGAAGACAGGGTATATTAAGACTCTATAAGAACTGAAAGCAATGACTTTTTTTTGGAAGATGAAAAGAGCAAAATAGGAAAAAAGATGTCTCAGAGAAGAAAATAATTACATTTTATACTTCTTCACAAAGGCTATTATATAAGTGACAGTTAGACTAATTTAATAAGCTGACCACACAACCAAGAACACACTCAAGAAAGCTAAATGATCCACACGTCACATAGCAGAAAGTATGTTCAAAATAGTAAAACATTGAGAAGCACTGTAAGAGGTGCCACAAGACAGAGGCTTTACAATAAGCCTTAATAGAAAGATCACTGATGTTTAATTTTATGTGTCAGCTGAACTGACCTAAGGCAAGCCCAGATAGCCGGTATAAGATTATTTCTGGATGTGTCTGTGAGGGTGTTTCTGGAAGAGATTAGCATTTGATTCAGCACACTGAGTAAAGAGATATGCCCTCAGGAGTGTGGGCAGGTGTGTCATCCAACCTGTTGAGGACCTGAACGGAATAAAAAGGTTAAAGAGAGGATGAATTATTTCTCTCTTCTTTATCTGGAAAGTCCATCTTCTCCTTTCCTAACCTCGGTCTTCACCAGTGCTCCTGGTTCTCAAGCCTTTGGACTCCAGGACTTATATCAGCAGCCTCCTGGTTCTCTGGCCTTTGACTTTGGTCTGGGAGTCACAAATTTGGTTCTGCCAGAACTCAGGTCATTGGATCCAGGCTGACTTATAGCACTGCGTTTCCTGGGCCTCCAGCTTGAGGACGGCAGATTGTGGGACTTCTCAGCCTCCACAACCATGTGAGCCAATTCCTATAATAAATATTCATTCTCTCTCTCTCTCTCTCTCATCTATCTCTTATTGGTTCTGTTTCTCTGGAGAACCTTAATATAATGACTAGGCTTACAGCTAGGCAAATAACATGAAAAATATGATTTGGAAAATGTTGAAAGTGTTTTGTTTTCATATAATATCTCTAATTTGATGTTTAGAATAATATTTTCTGTTAAATATATTTATCAGTAACCATGAAAAAAGAAATTTGAGTAAAACTGTCTCTATTTTCAAATGACATGACCCTATATCTAGAAAACACTAAAGCCTCCACCCAAAAACTGTTAGAACCGATAAATTCTGTAAAGTTGCAGAATACAAAATCAACAAAGATCAGCTGTGTCTCTATACACTAACAATGAACTATTTGAGAGAAATTAAGAAAGCAATCCCATTATAGCACCAAAGACAATAAAATACTTAAAGGTAAATTTATCTGAAGAGAAAATCTGTACACTACAAACTATGATGTGGGAAAAAGGCAACCCTTGCACATTGTTGGTGGGAATATAAATTTGTACAGCCATTGTGGAAAACAGTTCTTCAAAAAACTAAAAACAGAACTACTGTATGATCCAGCAATCCCACTTCTGAGTATATATCCCAAGAAAACAAAATCAAGATCTTGATGAGACATAAGCATTTCTATGTTCATTATTGAAGCATTATTCACAATAGCCAAGACCTAAGAAAGAAAGTGAAAAAGACACAAATAAATGGAAAGATATCCCCTGTTCAGAGATCAGGAGAATTAATATTGTTAGAATATCCATACTACCCAAAACGATGTATAGATTGAATGCAGTCCCTATAAAAATTCCAATGGTATTTTTCTCAGAAATTAAAAAAAAATAAGAAAAAAAATCTTAAAACTTGTATGAAACCACAAAAAACCCTGAATAGCTAAAGCAATCCTGAGTAAGAACAAAGCTAGTGGCATTGTGCTTTCTGATTTCAAAGTATTTTATAAAACAGTAATAGTAAAATAATAAAAAAAAATAATAATAATGTAGTTGCATAAAAACAGACACATAATCAATAGAACAGAACAGAGAGTCCAAAAATAAACCCATTCATTTGTCATCAACTAATCTGTGACAAACATGGCAAGAACACACAATGGGGAATGGATACTCTCTTTAATAAACGGTGTTGGAAAACTGGATAGCCACATGCAAAAAATATGAAACTGGACCTCTGTCTTACACCACTCATATGAAAAACACAAGATGGATTAAAGTCTTATTAAATGTAGATCTGGACCTCTAAAATTCCTAGGAAAAAACACAGAGTAAAAGCTCCTTAACACTGGTGTTGGCAATGATTTTTTGGATTTTATGTCAAAATTAAAATCAAACCAGTGGGACTATATCAAACTAAAAAGCTTCTGCCCAGCAAAGAAAGCAATCGACTCAATGAAAAGATAACTTGTGGAATGGGAGAAAATATTTGCAAACTATGTGTCTGATAAGAGGTTAATATCTAAACTATACAAGGAACTCATACAACTCATTAGCAATCATCATCATCATCATCATCATCATCATCATCATGTGATTAAAAATGGGCAAAGGACCTGAATAAACTTTTTTCAAAGAATATAGTCAACAAGTACATGAAATGGTGTTCAACATCACTAATCATTAGACAGACGCAAGTCAAAACCACAAGAAATGTCACCTCATATCTGTTAGGATGGGTATTTCAAAAGTTATGGGATAACAAATGTTACCAAGGATATGGGAAAGAGGCAACCCTTGCACATCGTGGGTGGGAATATAAATTGGTACAGTCATTATGGAAAACAGTTATTTAAAATATGAAAAACAGAACTACCATATGATCCAGCAATCCACTTCTGAGTATATATCCCAAGAAAACAAAATCAGGATCTTGAAGAGACATCAGCATTATTGTGGCATTATTCACAATAGCCAAGATATGGGAAAAACTAAGTAAACATCAACAGATGAATGGCTAAAGAATATGTGACTGGGGGCTGTCAAGGCACGAGGGAAATGAGTACACGTTGGTCAAAGGATACGAACTTACAATATAAAATGAATAAGTTCTGAAAAGAAAACCTAATGTACATCATAGTGATTGTAGTTAGTAACATTGTGTTGTATACCTGGATTTTGATGAGAGTACATCTTAAGCATCCTCACCGCAAACACACACAAACACACACACACACACACACACACAAAGGTAACTATGTGAGGTGGTGGATGTGTTCATTAATTTGATTGTGGTAAATATTTCACAGTATTTATCAAATTATCAACTCATACACTTTAAGTATATACAACTTTATTTGTCAATTATACCTCAATAAAACTGGGGGGAAAAAAGAAATCTGAACTCATGATAATTGCTGGATATGACAGACATGTTTTCAGAAGAACTGAAAAGAAAACTTGCATAATTTATGAAGTAACTGGTTGGGGTATGGGCATTAACTTCACACTATCTTTTCCTTTCACTATGTTTTTATCATGAGACCTAGTGTTCATGCAAGAAAGTGTAAGCAAGCACGTGTGTGTGTGCATGTCCTCTCCCGCTTCCCTGGGTAGCTTCCTACTTCCCTAACTTCCATAATAAATATTTTCTAGCTCTTTCATAGAGTTTTACCACCTGTGAATGCATACCTAAATATTATATTTTAATTCTGCCATCTTTGTATTTATATAATTGGAGCCGCACTGTGTATATGTTTTGTGTCTTGCTTTTTTAACCTAATAGTTAGGTTTATGATGTGCATCCCTTAATTTTCTTGTGGAACTTGCCTTCTAATCTCAACTCTTGCTATGCACTAATTTTCCTACCTATGAGTAATTCCCAAGAACTTTTATTTATTTATTTTTGTTATTGGAGTAAAAATATTTAGCATGAGATCTACCTTCTTAAATAGTGTGCAACAGAGCATTGTTAGCTACCGGCAGGATGCTGCACAGCAGACCTCTAGAAATTGTTCCACATAACTGAAATGTTATACCTGCTGAAGAACAACTCCCTGTCCCCCCTCCTCCACCTCCCGCCTTGGCAACTACCATTCTGCTCTGCTGCTAAGAGTTCTGTTTTACATACCTTTTATAGATGGAATCATATAGCATTTATCCTTCTGTGACCGGCTTACTTCAAACGTAATGTCTTAAAGGTTCATCGATGTTGTCACATATTGCACATTTTCCTTCTTTTTTAAGACTGAATCGTATTCCATTATTTGTATATAGCACATTTTCTTTATCTGTTCATTTAACCCTGCTGGCATTTCTTTCTCTTGTTTGCTTTAATATTTGAACCTGAATTGCGTTTGACAGGTCTGATTGTATCTTGGTGTTCTCCATTTTCTTTTCTTTCTTTCTTTTTTTTTGTTTACTATATCATTTCTCAACACATATATTCATAAATCTCTTCAAAAAACCCACCAAATAAATTTGCAAAGTGATTTTGATTCCCATCTAATCCTAAAAATATAATCACCTTCCCTCATCACTTTATCTTATTTCCTTGCTTTTCTTTTTCTTCTTGCATTTAAAATAATCAGAGATAGAATATATTTGGATGGTTAATATAGACCTTTTATAAGGTAAGTAGTAGAGTATCTCTTATAAGGTGATTAGTAGATATCTATTAAAATACGTTGTTTAATACATATATTTTCTGAGTTTGTATTCTTAGTTCCTTTAAAAGAGAATAAGGGAATTGATAACCAGTATAAAACTAAAGTATCCAATTTTTGTACTATAAGTATTCTTTATACTGAAGACAATTACTATTAATTAATTAAGTTTATTTTTAAGCCTGTGTCAGAAGGTAACATAATTGTTCTCTTTAAGTAGCCAAAGCTTGAAAGAATAGACACAAAGCAGACTATGATTGGGTGAATTAAGAGTTGATTTCCTATGACATTGGCTAATCTTGGGCTCCTACAATTAGTGCTTTTCTATCAACAACTTACATGCTATACTTTTTTTTTTCAAATAAATAGAAAAGGATTAATTCATAGCTTGTGCTTTGATGCTGTGATTTCAGAAGTATGTTAAATATATGAGCCTTGGATAGTGGAATAAGTGGTTAATTGCATTATTGAGATTTCACATACATTTATCACAAAATTAGAAGTGTTATTTTTTTTTTGGTGGTATTTTTTAAATAAATTTTTGAAAATATTTGCTTGAGATTAAAAAGCCTTAGTTCCCATCCCCTGCCCCCATATTTCTTTGTTATTATCCTTTTTTGGCAAAAATAAATGCACAATATTTTCTAAAATCAAATTGGGTCCCACAATTGTGCTAGTGCAGGTGTCTAGAGGATTTAGCATGTCACCCCATATGACTTTTATGTGTTTTTCATTCTTAGCACACTGAGATGAATTGTATACTTTGAAGAGTGTGATGTAGTTTCTGTGACTGTGCAAGCCTGTGTGGGTTTGGCAGGTAGGGGTGTGGGATCGCTGATTTTTACTAAGAAGTAACTGAGGGTAATCTGATTTTCAAATCATGATTACCCTATTTTCTTCCCTTTCAACTGCTTTCTAGCAAACACATGATCTACTGATAATAATACTGTATTAGGTTTCATAATACATGAGATTAAATCTGTGCATTAAAAATATATAGATCCCAAAACATTTTAATTATTTATAACTAACACTTTAATTTCATTATATTTTCAGCTAAAAAAATGCCTAAAGGCTAAAAATAAAGACAAAATTTGCTATTAATTATAATCAGAATAATTATTTAAGCCTTTATATTTCCCATATATATGAATAAAAGTGTATTATCTAAATATAACTATCCCTTTAAAAACTGATTTTGTAACCTATGTATTATTTATAATAATATGGATTTCCATATGTTTTTGTTCAAGTACCAGAATTATTTTATAATATGAAAGCAATTAAGTCCGATTCACATCTTCATCTTTAAATAAGCATTAAATGTGTGTTACTCTGGATACGAGAATTATGAATAAATGAACTCAGAATCTTCTCTTGCCTTAAAATAGGAGCAAACACCCAGGTTTTAAGTGCTGTATGTGGGCTATTGTCTTTTTCTGCACTCCTTCTGGATGTTTGGCCTTTTATACACTAAGTTTGATTCCAAAAAGTTCAGGATTGAGTTGAATCCTGTATCTTTACTTCTTCATATTACTGATGTTTCTTGCCCCTGAAAGAATAATTCGAAATGATTAAATTGTTAAGAAAGGAAGGAAGAGAAAAAGGAGCCAGAGGAAGAGAGAAAATGAGAGAGAGAAGGAGAAAAAGTGAAGAGGAAAGAACCTGACATGAAACGTTAATAAGTTATACTTAAATTGATATAATAAAACTTAAAAAGGAAAAGGGGAAAAATAAAAATATGCTGACCTTAACAGTGTTATTCTCTCTCTCTCTTCCTTTGCTAAGCTCTTTCAAATCTTCAATATTCAATTTATCAATAGCAAATATTTTTCTATGTCCTCGTCATCAAAATATTCTCCCTGGCATCATTTAGATAAAACTTTGCAGAGACATCAAAACTGATTAGAGTCATTCTGTTTATACTTTGTTAAAAGTCATAATAATGAGAGTTTATTTTGTGTATATGGAAATTGGATTATAAATGAGAAAGATGGAAAGGCAGTTCTTGAAGGAAGTTATTTCCTTTTGAATTTTCCTTTAATATTCTGTTGGCTTCTAACTTCTGACTTACATGAAAATAAATTGTGTTGTGAGACATTACATGGACTTAAGAAAACCCTCATTTAGTAATTTCACATATATATCATCTACATATATGAAAGACCAAGCTTAAATACAAATGAAGCAATAAAAATTGTATACTGAATAGCTAAGCCACATATTTTATTTATCCATTTATTATTCAATCTTATATTACTATCGTAGGCAAAAATTCCTTCTTTTTCTCACAGCCAAAATGCAAAAAACATTATGGGGACAGAAAAGGTGGTAGAGATGGCCAGGAGAAAATACCTACAACAGAAGGAAAGTAAAGGGAAGTAAAGTGAGATCAGGTGAGATCAGGTGATTCTGATGATGGGGCAGGATGAAAATCACGAAGGAAGATCTCGAGACACATCACAGGCAATAAGAGCATGGATCATAAATGTCTGTCTTTCTGTCAGTTTGCATTTGTTTTGTTTGTTTGTCTGTTTTTCCCCCATTACTTTGCTGTGCTTGAAGCATCCTTATTTTCAACAATTGACTTCATAGTCGTTCTCTTCTGTTGAGGTGCAATACAAAAATTTCTTCTAGTGTATGATTCATCATCTGTTTTACTCCTAATACCCAATCTGAGTGTGTCCAGCCACATATCTGACCATTTCTGTTTTCACACAAGTTACGTTTACTGTGCATGTACTCTGTGTCTGTATATCTTTCCCTTCATTTGGTAACCAACAAACAAGAACATAAAATTTGTTCTTGGTATGCCATAAACAACATAGCGCATAAACAAACTAACAATTCATACACAATCTTAAAGACTGATCTATTAGGTGCATGCATGGGGCATAAATAGTATGGTTATATAAAAACATTTAAATTAAGGTATTTACAAAAGCATTCTTTAAACCAGTGAAAATTGTCAAAAATTGAAAAAATCAAGTTCTTGTGTATATACAAAGATGATCCTTATTAAGGAATATTATCAAATTATAAGTCATGCCAGTATTTGATTTACATTCTGTTGTACAGAACTCTCTCAATCCTCTGGTGACTTTATTAATGCTTCTGTGAAATGTAAGCGGGGGATTAATAGGTTATTATACTGCAAGGTCTTTTTCAAAGTGGTTCTGTATTCGCACATCTCAATTTATCTTGAATTTGTGTTTATTATTTTGGAGTTCAATGTGTATCTCTCTCTGATTAGATTGGAATTTGTTTGGTGTTTAAACTGCTCCAGATGATAATTGGCCTTAGCAAGACAGAATCTAAAAATAAAATCATAAAATCAAAGAAATATCTAGCTCATTATTCTAAAAAAAAAAAAAGCTTTATTTTTTAAAGGAGAAGCAGCTCAGAACTGTCATTCTTTGTTTTATACCCTTTATAAAGCATAATTTCAATATGATTTAACTGGCTGTATGCTAAAGATATTTATTCACGATATATGGTTTTCTCCTAAATTCTCTTTATTTAAGGACAGTTCCAATGTGTGTGTATTGCATTTTTTTGGATTTACCACTTTTCTCTTTCAGTTTATCTGCCACTCAGTCTAACGATTTCCATAAGATTGACTATACTTTGTATTGCAAGAAACTATAGGGTACGGAATGCTCAAAGATGACTGAAAGCTGCTGATTTTCTTCAAGTTACTGATGGTCCAATGTCAGATATGTAATCAATGATTATAATAATTTCATCAGAATTCTGGTAGAGGCTTGTAACAGCTTGCTCAATAATAAGCTTGTGGCATAGCCTTCTCTGGGGGAATTTCTCCAACTCCTAAGTTCCCATATAACAGAGCTATGAGATACTCTCTAAAATATATATTTCATTAGGACCTTAAAAAATTCCATTGTCTCAACAAATAACAGCCATTACTAAAAAATTTTCTTTGCTTGATCTTTTTTCTAATAATAAATCCTTTTTCATTTATGGATTTAAAATTCATGGTCTTATATATTTGTTATTTGTCCTTTACTAAATTAATCATGATATCCTTCTTGTCCTTTCATGTTTAAGTTGCCAGGGAGTTTACAGAGGGAAAGGTAAAAAAGAAAGGTGGATTAGTGTTGGGGGACATCAGTCAATAGAGTGGCAGGAATGTGCCAGAACCATTCAGAACATAATCATCGAAGAAGCAGCTTTCTAAGCCAATAACTCTATTGTCTGGCTTTGAGCTGCATTTTCAAGGATAGATAGGGCCTAGAGTAAATGTAAAATCCTCCATTCCTGAGGTTTATGATGGATTACTATTTCATTTATGTTCTGAAAAACATTTATATCTAATTCTCATAAATGAAGAAGCTGACCTATAATTTTAAATCTGGACAAAACATGTGTGTAAGAATGTATAGTAGCAAGCCAAAATGTCAATTAGGCCAATGCCACCTAGCTTCAGCCATACAAAGTACAGCTAATCATGTGTTTATTCAATAAAACAATATTTATTGAGTGCTTTTAAAAGAGCCAGTTACTAAGAACTCATACAACTCAATAACAACAACAAAAAACACATGATCCAATCAAAAAATGGGCAGAGGACCTCAACAGACACTTCTCCCTAGATGACATACAAATGATCAATAAATATTTGAAAAGATGCTCAACATTGCTAGCTATTAAGGAAATGCAAATCAAAACAACGAGATACCATCTCACACCTGTTAAAATAGCTATAATCAATAGGACAAGTAATAACAAATGTTGGAGAGGATGCGGAGAAAAAGGAACCTTCATACACTGCTGGTGGGACTGAAAATTGGTACAGCCACTATGGAAAACAGCATGGAGGTTCCTCAAAAAACTAAGAATTGATCTACTATAAGATGCAGCAATCCCTCTACTGTATATTTACTCTGAAGACTTGAAAACTCATATCCAAAAAGATATTTGCACACCAATGTTCATAGCAGCATTATTTACAGTGGCCAGGACATGGAAGCAACTGAAGTGTCCTACAATAGATGACTGGCTAAAGAAGCTGTGGTACATATATACAATGGGATATTAGTCATAAGAAGAGATGAAATACTGCCATTTGTGACAACATGGATGGACCTTGAGATAATCATGCTAAGCAAAATAAGCCAGACAGAAAAAGTTGAAAATCACATTATATCACTTATATGTGGGACATAAACCTAAAGCAACAAATGAACAGGACAAACAGAGACTCATGGACATGGAATATAGACTAGTGTGGTTATCCAAAATGTAGGGGGTGGGGGGAGGAAGGTTGATGGGGTAAATGGGATCAAATACAGGGGGTAGGGGGAGGGCAAAGTGGGTAAAGGAGATCGAATGTATGGTAGCTGAGAGAAACTGGACTTTGGGTGGTAAACACACAATAGAATATACAGATGTCAAATGATAATGTACACCTGAAAATTGTATGATTGTATTAACCAATGTTACCCCAATAAACTTAAAAAAAAAAAAATAAATAATAAAAAATAAAATAAAAGAGCGAGTTACTCTACTATGTAACTAAAACAAAAAAATCTCACCGAAGGGAGCTTAGAGTTCATTATTTAAAAAAAAGTGTAAGTATAGTACCAATCTCAGTTCTTCATCCCTTCTTTTATCTATACCCTCACTACATGAATTTTTCTTTGATATTGGGTTTGGCCATGTGGTATGTTTTGGTCAATGTGATGTTAGCACATGTGAAAAAAGGAGAGGCTTAAAGTGTCTTCATGTGCTGCATCCTTGAGAAGCACACACCTCTGATTCCTGCTTGTCTGGAAAAATTGAGAGACAATGAAGGATACTTGGACCCAAACTGCAGCTTGGAGCCAAGTCAAGCTCATCCTAGATTGTCTGACTCCCAGTTGGGTCAATCTTTAGACCTATGAGTGAGAGTAACGATTATTGTTTTAAACTGCTGAGTTTTGTTGTGATGTGTTACTGGCATTATTGTTGTAATAATTGACTGATACAGTGAAGAGATGTTAAACTATGAGCTATTAAATGCAATGACAGAAGTATGCATGGATAGTCTGGAGGAAAAAGGAGAGATTTTCAACTTGAAATACTTAGATACCTGGGAACAGACACAGCTTCTTACCTGTGTTTCAAAGGTTAAGACAACTTTGAAGACAAGGTACACAGACAAGCATTTTGAACAGAAATAAGGGCCTCTCTCTTTCAGGGTCTTCCATACTCCATATAGCCTCTACACATGATGTCTCCATGAGGTCTCTCTAGCAAGGAAGGCAAATGTTTTTTACATCTAAAAATTTAAAAATGGAATCTGTCAGGACTTCTTAAGGTATAGTCCCAAAACGCTGTCATTTGTGCCACATTGTATTGGTCAAAGTGAGTCCCAGAGCCAGTCCAGATTCAGGGAGAGAAAGGATAACACAAGGGCATAAATATGAGAAGGAGTGGTTTACTGGAGATTATCTTTGGAGAGTAGCTACCATAACTGGGGTGAGGGTACCTTACATTGGGTATTCAGAGAGCACTCCTCTAACAAGGTAGCATCTGATCTGAGAACTGAACAATGGCAAAGGGAGCCAGTTATGTAAAAATATGAGAGAAGAGCAACTAAATCATATAGGTAGCCATGGGTAACTGTACTAGACATTTGGAAGCCCAGCATTTTTACCCCTTTCTATGGATGGAGAGTGACCTGCCTTAAGGAGAAAGTCTTGTCTTTCATTAGAAGCAGAATGTGCCTAAAATTTACTTTCTCAGCCTCTGTCACATAAGGCTACCTAGGGTGTATGTCCTAGGACACTGTAAACATTGTATGTGTCTGATTGATTCAGATTTAGAGATTTGAAGAAACTATGTAGTAACTGTCCTTGAGAGTATGTTCAAAGCATCAGCAGCCATATCCAGTTATGAGGATGCAATTATTATAGCAGAAACATGCAATGCTTTATATCAGCACATTTCGCTCTGTAAATGACATAGTCTGTTTCTAGCAGTGATAATACAGATGTTTTCAACAGATTATTCTATGGCATGATTTGGGGCATTGTGGCTTAAGCTCTGAGCCATGTGCTTTAGACTTTCCATAGAGGGATGAGTTATTTTGTTTAAACACATGGGAAGATCAATTCCATGAACATGTCAGGCTCTTCAGCAAAGTTTCTGAGAGCTCAGTGACTTTAGTACATTATAATATAAATTACAGGAGGGTAACTGGCCACACTTTATTCCACCTACCACTAAGAAAGAGGCACAATGCGTCTTTGGTTTCAGGAAGCAATCTATATCATGAAGCGAAGCATGTTGCTTCGACTCATTCCACCAGTGAACCTTTGAGTTTTGAGATGAATAAAGAGTAAAAAAATGTCTCTCTGGCTTATATACACTGCGGTATAAGCAGCTCTATGTTAGCCTTTATAACCCAGATAATAAAATTATCTGCAGCATCTGAATGCTTGTGGAGACTGTGGCAAGCTCCAATAAAATAACACAGGAGTTCTCTAAGGTTTTTCTCTTCTTTCAATTCTTACTAATGGAGTTATGCAGATAATGAAACCTAGCTACCAACAACGGGTACACATACAACATGTGCTATCCATCCTAAACTGAAGACTATATGATCCACAAACCCATAAATTTAATACACTTTTCCTATTAAGTGGGAGTTTATATGTAAGATAATCCCAAGCAGGTACCAAAGACACAGGTGAATAGCCTGAGCAGATGATTCATAATTACTGTTGTCTACTTTTTTTTTTTGCCAAATTTCTTATATTTTACAGATTCACAAAGAATCCCTTGTGACTAAATGATTACAATAGAAAGAAAAAAAAAGTCTTACTGTATGATATGCTTTTACCTGAACAAGGCAGAATTCTACATACCACTAAGTAGAGAAAAGAAATATCCTCAGTGGACAGAATTTATGGTAATACATCAAGATGTCCTCTCTGCTTGAGTTAAGGAAAAACACAAATACTTGAACAATGGCTGCTGGTAGAGTAAAAGACCTGAAAAAAGCAACAGTAGAAAATTGCTAGTAAAGAGTTCAGGGGAAGAACTATGTTATGAATTATATTTTATCCCCCAAAAGCTGTTAAAGTAATACCTGTATACCCGTGAATATGAATGGGACTGTATTTGGAAACAGAGTGTTTGCAAATGATCAAGTAGAGATGAGGTCATTAGAGTAGGCTCTAATCCAATATGACTGTTATCTTTATAAAAAAGGAAAATTTGGACACAAACTTTATATTAGCATAACTTTAATCAGTTAATTTGAATAAGAAAATAGAGTGTAAGTGCTAACTCTGGCTTTACAATGGAAAAAAATGTATTAATGTGAACAGAGCTGCCCAATAGTCACTAGGGTTAATTCTCCTACTCCACTACCAATAAAAAAGAGAAACAGAAAAAAATCCCATTTGTCCATATGACAAGTCCAAAATCAGACACCTGTGTGGCAAATATGCAGAGCAGTGAGTACCACAGATACATGTGCAGGGAGAAGGTGGAGGTTGGGTCGATGCATCTACAAGCCAAGGAACTTCAAAGATAATCAACAGACCACCAAAAGCTGGAAAGAGAGGGATGGAACAGATTCTCCCTTAGCAGCCCTTCAAAGGAACAACTCTGCTGACACCCGATCTCACATTTCTAGCCTCCAGAAGTGTAAGACAATAAAGTTCTATTGTTTTAGCCGTTCACTTTGTGATGCTTTGTGATAGCAGCCCCAGGAAACTAACAGGATCCATAGGGATGTACCTCCCAAGGTGGAAGCATATTTACGCCCATGTAAATGTTCAGGAGACCAACACTGTGGAGGAAGTTACAATTAATCACAAAGATAACTTGCTTTGTTCTGCAGATATGTCAATTTTTTTGTTTGTTCAGCTTCAATATTTAATCGATGGAGTTAAGAAAAAAATAGCCAGATGGTGCATGGACACTCCTTCTCTTAAGCTGATTTGGCAACTGATAAATGTTCTGTGTGACTGCAAAGATCAATATGGAGCCCCCACAATGACACCATAACCCAAGATACAAGTCTGTCACTTTGTGGTAGGTTATTATATTGAATCCCATTCTGCCATTGACTGGGGCAAAATTTTATTCAAATATATACTCTGGCAGTAGATTTACTTTATCTGCCAGTTATATCTTGCAGCACTATCTTTGTGGACTTGCTGAATGCTTTGTTCATCATCATAAAACCTGAGTAACACTTTAGCGTAAGAAATATAGTATTGGGGAGAAGCTCAGAGTTCTCTGGTCTTCTTATGTGCTCTGTTACCTCAAGTAGCAGATGGCAGAGGTCTCATTTCAGACTCAGTGTTAGGCTCAGCTGGGAATCCACTTGCACCATTGGATTATACAGCCTCTTATTCCCCTGACAAGTTTTGAGGAATATTCCTCTTTTAAGAGGCCAAGGTTAGTGTCACTTACAGATGTTTCTTGCCCGTCCAAGAGCCCTTGCAGCCAGTTTATGGGCATATATCTTAGATTCGCCAGTGAGACACATCAACTCTTTACTGTATATCAGAATCTACTGATTCAAATACACAAAATGGAATAAAATTTAATATGAGGAGGATTGGACACACAGCAGAATCTAGAGTAATTTCTAGATAGCACTGTGCATACCTCCAGTACCGGCCCTGGGGCTCTGCAGTTCTAGAAGCTTAACTCTCTGATGCTGAGGATGCCAGGAGGGAAACATAGATTTACTAATGTTATGCACCCTTTGTTCTTTTCTTTATCTTACCAGATCTTACACACTCAGGAGATATTTTCAGAAGTGGGAATATGCTCCCTATTCCAGAGGTTTCACCTTGTAGCTTATACCTTCACTCAACCCTGCCTAACATGACCACCGCCTTCAAGGAAAATAGTATATTTGATAATATAAATATTAGTTTACCACCAAATTCTGAATTTGATATTAATTATGGCATTGATAAAGAATTCAAAAAGAATTCTAGCAAACAGTCTAAATCTATAAACCAACTCTGTCAACAAAAGAAGCAGTAGAGAATAATATTTAAAATAACAGGTTCTGGAGCCAAACAGCCTTGGTTTAAGTTCTAGTTTTATTGCTAAATTATTGTTACTTTTGCCAAGTTTCTTGTTCCTCAACACTCACATCTCTAAAAATTATACTAACATCATTGGAGTATTAATAAGATTAAATGTAAAAATACCTGTAACCTTCTCACGAAATGTCTTGTTCATAATAATAAACAATCTATATTATCTATTTAAATTAATAATTAGTGTAAATAAATGCATTAAAGTGTTTCTTAGAGAGAAAAATAATACAATAAAATTTTACCTTATATCTTGAAAAGTATTTCTGCCAAAACATTTTGTATTAGCATAACTTCAATCACTTAATTTGAATAGAAAATAAGCACTAAATCTGGCTTTACAATGGAAAAAATATATTAATGTGAGCAAAGTTGTCCCAATAGTAGCGAGGGTTAATTCCCCTACTCCACTACCAATAAAAAAGAGAAATAGAAAAAAATCCCATCTGTCCATATGACAAGTCCAAAATCAGACACCTGTGTGACAAATATGCATAGCAGTGAGTACCACAGATGCTCTATATTTAGTACAAACCATATGCTTAATGATTTACTTAAATTGAATTGGGAGGATGATCCACCATAGAAAAAGTCCACAGAGCAATTAAGGAACAACATGTTTTGCTGCTCTCATCTCATCTTCCCTCCTTTAGTCCCAGATGTTACAAGCACTACAGAGACATTAGTCAATTTGCTAATTTATTGTCAGATTGTTAAAGGTTTATGAAGATTTTGACCCAATTTCCTACATTTGTTTTGGCATCAAGATTAATTTAATTATAACTGTCTTGGGGACAAAAGGAACACAGTAGGATATCATGTTATATTTGAATGGCTTAATATTTTTATTAGACACGCTAAGTATTTGTGTATTCCCATCTTTGAGAGTGTTGATTGCCCTGAAGAAAAGATGATATAAAGGGAACGAGCAGCTATCTGCATTTCCTAAATCACATTACTTGATTGCTCAACCCTTTTATCTCTAAAAGGAAGTCCATAAACTTCTTGGACTTCCAATAGCTCTAGTATTTTATTTAGGGACTTTTAATCTGTATATATCCCTATATTTTAAAAGTTGTCACTCAATATTTAGAAAATTAAAAAAATAATAATAAAGTTCTATCCCAGGTCATTAGTAGAATCCTTCCAATAAAATGTGATACACATTTTCAAATTTATTTGAAAAGAAACTCATGGTGTAGGTTTTGCTCAAATTTTGTCTCCCTCAAACATATGTTGATTCAATCATATTGTTTAAGACATGAACTCCTTGAGTCTAAGCTTCCACATTTATTAATGGGGATAATCTATGTCCACACTAGTTGACAGGATTATTGTGTAAACAGAATAATTTGTATAAAAGTATTTCAGTATTGTAATAGGAACACTGTATTAGAGTTACTATTTTTTTCATATATCTTTGCGTCATCTCTTCAGATAGACCCCAATTTCTCCAAGGATAAAGAGTAAGATATAGATACTATTATGGTACTAATATAGAGACTTCTGATACAGTTTTGGGACCTAGTAAGAACTAATTAAATTCATCTTGTATTGAACTGACTTCTATCTAATTAAATATGTAAATGACGTTTACAGGTACAAAATTCAAAGCGCAAACAAAATAATGACCAACTGTCAAAGAATTTGGGAGAAAAAAATATATAAATACACTAAGCCAATGGTTCTTAAAATGTCTTCTCCAGACCAGCAGCATCAGAACCATCTGGGAAATTGTCAGAAATTCTGCAAATCCTCAATCTCTAGCTCTGACATAGTGAACAAGAAACTTCAATTCCTGGGGGTAGAGTCAAATAACGTTTGAACGAGCCCTCTAGCTGATTCTGATGTATGTTAAAGTGTGAGATCTACTACAAAGAACAATAATGGTATGTTGGAAATAATTGTCTTTGTAATTATATAGAATCTCCTTCAAGAATTTGGGGGCATGTGGGCCACCATTATTCCTTAAGAATTCAGTTACTATACTTTAATGAAGGAATGCATTAAGTTTCATGTGAAAAGCATCCCATCAGAGTCTTAATCCTCCAGCACAGCACAGTCCAAAAGAACTTTCTACAATGACATACGTATGCTATATTTGTGCTGTCAAATTGAAATGTGGCTAATGCGACTGAGAAACCAAATATTTAATGTTATTTAATTGTAAATGATTTCATTTTAAATAGCCACATATGGCTGGTGGTACCATATTAGCATAGCTCTGGTGGCTATTTCTATAATAGAGGCTATTAGGTATTGCATGACAATATTCAACATTACACGAAATGGTATATTTTCATAAATAGCAAGAAGTAGAATGAGAGGGATGAAATCTAGAGAAAGTGGCATTTAGGTTGGGCCCTGGTGAATGAGATTGAATTTCAAAACACAAACATGGGCAAAGACTATGGTATACTGGAAAAATATAGTGGTATACAAGGTGCAGAAACTGTCCAAATTCGTTTGTGTACAAAATATAGGTTGTGAAATTGTGGAAAATAAGAACGGAAACTTCACTGAATCCAGAATATGAAAGCCTAAAATTTACAGGCTTTATTCTTTAAAAAATAATGAATATTTCAGGCACAGGAATGACAACATTGGAAAGATGTTTTATTGCACAGGATGCATTAAGTGATGGAAGGAAAAAAGAAAACAAGGCAGGAGACCCAGTAAAATGTAATTTCAGGATAATAAGAATACTCATTTAGGCATGTTTCAGTTTAATCAAAAAATTCTTTGAGTACTTATTATAGGGCCAGCATTTACTAATACATTAATTGACAATATTTATAAAATTGTGGTCTACTTTAGCCAGAAACACATGAAGTACTTGTTTAAAAAGCCGATTTCCAGATCTCTCATTAAATGCATTAAATCAGAATCTCCAAGTACAGGGCCCAATAACCTATAAAGTATTCAGTAACTTTAGCACACAAACATTTTAGAACTACTGGACAAATGATAAATAATAAGAACCTAACTTATGTGGATCACGTATATAATTAAATGTACAATATTTAGTGATTTGGCTACATATTTGCTGACCTTGTGACTTGCACTGATTTTCAACTCTTTATTTCTTTGCTGTACCATCCTCATAAGATTAATGGGTCCTAAGAACCAGTTGTGTGAACTTTTTTAATCTATGGGGGCATATGAAGTGACATGTCAGATTAAGTCAGTTATCACTACAATCTAGTCTAAAATTACTTTCACTTGAAGTAGACAAATAATTTAGGCAAGGGAATTGGGTGTTAAACTGTTTAAATGATCACATCAGCTTGATACATTACTATGTGGTCAGACTATTCCTAGTGTGTATTCCCGATAAAATTCGCATTCTCCATTTCACAGTTTAAGGAGTCACTGTCCTATGCTCCTCTTGTACTTGGCACGATCCTTCTTATTAGGAGATGACACTGTGTGGAAGAGTCTTCTATGGCAGGGGTCCTTTCCATGGGAGAAGGGCTTTAAAACAGTAACACAAATGCATTTCCAGTCCCTTCTCATTGTACAGTTAGTTAAGAATATATTATAAAAAGTGGTCGCTCCTTGTATTGGTATAACATGCACCGTATTAGCTAGTTAAAAATTTATAATGAAGAGAAATATCTTCTAGTATTTATATCCCTTACAGCCTATTTAGACTCTAAGAGACAAGGGGCATTGCACAACTCAGTAAAGAAAAGCGAGTGGGGAAAAGATTCTAAACGTGATGCTAATGGAGACAGGGTCCTTTGCCTCACAGGTCTTTATTTTCACCATAATTATAGTTAGGATGCCAACATCACAATGCTGCAGCAGTGAGCCTAGAAGTGGCAGCAATTACAATGGCAGAAGTAAGCAAAATGAAAGAAGTCACTTCCTTCTCAACCTCAGTGCAATAACAGTGTAGTCACTGTTCACAATCTTCATTTTGAAGGTGACTGAATTGTGAAACATGGACATTCTCCTGACTTCATTTTACCGGCAATGAATTCCACTTCCTTGAAGTAACTTCTGCTAATATATTGCTTTTGATACATGAAATAAGAGTAATGAACACACTTTATAAAAGGAGATACACATTTCCACTGTGCTTACAAAATGCTGTTCCTTCTACCCACTGCAATTGATTAAGAGTAAAATATCGGCATTCATCAGGGAACTCCAAGCACTAAATTTCTCTGGCCCCATGGTGTGTTAAAGATTTTTCTCCCTATAATTTAATCCTGTTTACTAACTATTTGCATATTGCTTATGCATCATAGATGCTAAAAAATTGGGAATCTGCAGCCAGAAAATAATATAACAGCAAACATTTACATTCCTTACATTAAATATTTATAAAATCTTAAAGACTGCTAGAAGCTTCTTCCATTTTTAATTATAATCATGAAAGTGAAAACTGTTGCATTTTTCTCTGAAGAGATACTTTACTAAATACTGAAACAGCTTTTTTTTTTTAAATAAAAAAGAATACTTAACAATTGTTATAATTTTTTAATATAACTCTATGGTTACTCGGTCCAATTTTATAGCTCAATTATAATGTTTGGTGCAAAATACTTAATTCACATTATAATAACAAAAGAGTTATGCAAAAAGGACCATATAAAACCAGTAAATAATAAAACAGCAAGTTGACTATGTTTTAATATTTTTAAAGATGAGTTAGCAGTGCTTTTTTCTAAGCATTATTTTTTTCCTTATGGTTGAAATTGCTGAGCCCTGAGAAATAGAAAAATGCTCTTTTCTCCATCATTCTAGCACATCATGTTTTACAGATAGTCATTTTACATGGCAATGGTTTCACATACAGACACCCTTCCATTTACCCACTCTTTGAAAGTTGGGGCAAACTTCACACTTTGAAATGAAGCTAACATTGCACAATAATAATGGGCTATTCATTTTAAGCTCTATGCTCAGGGTCCTTTTATAAGAGTGGTAGGGTAAGCTCGACTTTGATTATAAATAAAATTTAATAAGTAAACCTGACATATGAAATGAATTGCATAAATCTAATTTTGTGGCATAGCAATCAGACATACCAGTTAAGAACTTTTTTTTTTTAATTACCATAACTGGAACTGCTTTTAGAAATAAAACTATTTTTATGTATTTATTTTTTTTTCTCTGACATATAAAATTAGCAGTGAAAACATGCATGACTGAACCCATAAACCCTGGGGTCAATTCAGCATTGGTGGCTATTTTTTAGGTCTCTTTCCCAGGCCACAGCACACCTTCCTCCAAGATTGTTGATCTAATGTCTGCTTTTTGTCATTACATCACCCACTTCTGAAGAAAGAACTCATCAAAATTCTTCTAAGTTCCTGACATTTGGTGTATGTGAGTTCTGTAGGGCTACATCCAAAAGAAAATCAGCTTGTTCAGTAAGGATGAGGCAATCTTGAGAGTGCAGCTATATGGTGTGGTATATCTGGTAAACTTTGGATGAGTATTTAAGGAAGTAAAATCGCCATGCCATTTTCTACTCAGCAAGGGATGACAGTGGTTCGAGTTCATAAGAGCTTATGCTTTACTAAACAAGGCAGGAGAAAAAGCTATTGTTTCTGGAAAGATAAAAATTTTGAACCAGTCTTATAAAATAATAAAATAACAGGGGAGTATTTGTTAAAGGGCTGTTACATGATAAAGCAGAAAATACAGTGAGCACTCAGAAAGAGAAAACTTTGGTTCAAAGTTCTTAGGAAGACTTGATGAAATGAGCTTGATGCGAGGGTGGGATGTAAGTACATCAAGGAGGGTAGTCTCTTCATAGACATATCTCTTTGCTAGCTAATTTATAAAGTATATTATTTTTCCAGCATTTATGTGTTAATGGTTAATGACTACACATGTGGGTAAGGTATCTGGAGGCACCCATGTAATAAATAGCAGTACTAGGAGTGAGGATTGAAAAGCAAACACTTCTGATTCCTCAAGAAAACTGAAATTATTCATTTTCTAAAAGAAATACACATGAATTAAAAGACCCGAATTTCCATTAAAGGTAAATTTCCTCTAGGGAGTTCCTAAGCTACTTAGTAAAACAATGGGCACTTTAGAGCAAGGAAACGCCACACATTTGCTTTGGAAATTAAGTTTCCAATCCAAAAATCTGCTTCCCTAGGAAAAATTTCAGATAAATTACGCAGTTTTACTTGTCTTGCTTCTGTTGCTGCTTAAACCTGAATATAGTTAATAAGTGTTTCAGAAGAAACCCAAGGAAACAAAATATGTCCTTTCTTTTTCAACATACGGGCCTTACTCTTGAGTACTAGAATTGCATTTCATATCTGGTTTGGAACTCAGTTCTTGAGAGCTGAACATAATCATCCTTAATCCTTTTGGCTGCTTACTTATTACTGTGAAGAGTGGGGAGAAAGGTGCCTCTATTGAGTTTGCTCTCCAATCTCTGCTTCTCTAAAGAGTGCAGGTGAATAATCTATATTTCAAAGAAAGATGACCTTTACTTGATTTAATGAAATCTCTCTTTCAATATCTGAAATGAGAAAGTGATTAAAGCTTTGGTTGATAGGCAAGATGTATTTTAGGAATAGATAAGCATAAAGGTCAGACGCTGTCAGAAAGGATTTTGACTTTCTTTAATATTTAAGTATTTTATATGAATCATGGTTTATGCATTAGTAGCATGTTTTTAAGTTTCATTAAAAGTTCTGTATTTTTTTATAATTCAAAATTGAATTCTCACATAAGGTAAAGATATCGGGGATAGCAGGTATATTTTTGTTGGGATTTTCATAGAAACTGGATCAATTTTGTTGTCATAAGACCATACAAGATAATGGTTATTCAACACACTGCTTTGGAAAGTTTAAAATTCTGTTGGACATATTCCTAAATTATAATTATTTTTTAATTTCAATAGCTGTGCTTTGAATGTCATCTATATTCAAGGAATTTCTTAAAAATTAATAGGAAAATAAATAGCTAACATTTATTGACATCTCACTAGGTATCAAATGTTTTTCTAGGTGCTTTACAATTACCAATTAATTTAACATACACCTAGACCAGTATTTGACCCATAATAAAGATCTGTTAAAAGAATAAATGAATAACTTTATGAAGTAGGTTTTTTTTGTCCCCATTTTATGGGAACTCTGTGACACAGAGAAATTATAGTTTGCCAAAGATTATAAAGCAAGTAAGGAACAGAGCTAGATTTTAATACAGGTCTCAAACCAGAGCCTAAATTCATAATCATGATGCTCTGCTATGTGTTCTTAGTATTAATAATAGCATATAACTTATATTTGTATAGTATTTAATATTGTACGAAACGCTTTTGCTCATCTTTCATTCATTATAACAGATGTGCATTATAAATTACAAAATCTATTTCATGTAAAATGTTACCACTATACAAACATTTCCTCTCTTCGATCTTTTATTCTGCTTTTGTCACTGAAAATAGAATAAAAGCCAAATTCTATGATACATTTCTCAATAATATATGAAGATGTTATAAACTGAGAATCAAGAACAAGGTTCTTAGAAATAAGAGTGTAAGAAAGTTAACAAATATTTTAGATATTTAAGGAAATATTAGAAACCATGGGAGATAACTTGAGAAAACAAAAGACAAAAAAACTCTTAAAGCACCTGCTGGAAACTGAATTCAAATTTGATCAAACACCATCACAGGCGGCAGTTCAGCAGGAGTGCTGTGTGCTCCCACTCTTCCCAAGCTTCCCTATCCCATCACCAGGAGGGGATCTCTTCCTACCCCACAGCAGAGTTCCAAGTTTCCCTATCACTCACTGCCTGGACACCATCTAGGCTGACTTCACGATGTCCTTATTCCTGGTGAAGTCAGTCCCCACGAGAAGTCTGGGATGGCTGGGTATGCCTCAGTCCCCAGATTTTAATCCCTTATTCGGATGAGTACAAACTCTTTTTTTGACTCTTTTGCCTACCTTTCAATAACTCCTGAAGCTTTTCCACCATATCATCTGGAATGCAGAGATATCAGCAAAATCCCCTTGATGCTCATCCATTTCTCTGAAAGAGCCTTTTGCCTTTTTGCTCTAATATAGCTCTCCCCCTCAGCGTTCGGCCTCTTATGACTCCCTCAAAATGTCTACTGGCTGTTTCTTTTCTCATGATTCTCCTAGCACTAAGCTTAGAGGTAAGGTAGTTGTTTCTTGCATCTCATTCCTTTTTTTTCAGAATATTTTGCCTCTTCCCTCCCTAAAAACAGCCCATATTGAATCAAGGTCTCAAGAGTATATCATAAACAGCTCTTTGCATTAGTCATTTACAAATCTCAAGTTCATTCTCAATCATTCCTTGATTCAGTCACTCTCTCTCATTTATTCCTGCCATATTCTTGGCAACATCTATATTCTCATAGATCATCTTTCCAGCACCCTGGCCTTTCAGTCTTTTCACTTCTTCTCCTCTACTTCTCCTGTACCCTACCCTACTTTTCACTTTCTGAGCCAAACTCTAGAACATATCATTACCAGTAACTAAAGGCTTTCCATAATCTCAGGTTCAAGTACTCAATTTTGATTCCACCTCTTGCATCCAGATAACTCCAACCAATAGTCCCCAGGCACCATCAATTTCTTGACCTTCTCTGACAATTATATTTTAATAATTATTTCCGTCTTCATGGCCTCTGATCCATTTTGTCTTCGCTTTTTATTCAAATTAAATTCTTTGTTTCAACAATGTAATTATCTCCTTGTTTTATAACCCCAATAATTTTGCTTCTCTTTCATTCCTCAGATACTTACATAAAATAATACTCAACCCTGCCCAATATCTGCTGGCTTGACAGCCGCACGTGTAACTGCGTTAACTGGCCTCACTTTATATTACTACCACTCTTCTCAGTTGAGCCCTTACTGTTGTCCCACATCGATATTACATTTCCCTTATCCTTCCACTCTCCTAGGCCCCTAGACAATTATTAAGCCTCCTGTTCTCTCTGCTGAAACCTTCAAAACTTCTTCCTCCATTTTCATACAGCCTATGACTTTGTTTCTTACTTTACTTAGAAAATAGAAAAAAATCATAAGAAAAAAAATCCATAAGCAACCTACCACCACCCTTCCCATTTTTTCCCATGCTTCAGTTTATTAATATCGGTTTACTGTCCACTTCTAAGACCAATGCATTTACTGATGCATTATATCTCATATCTTCTCATTTAAATCTGGCCCATTGCTTCAGTAATAACCACTCTCTCTCTATTGGATCACTTCTACCTGCACACGATCATGCCAATATTATCTCATTTCAGTAATTTAATAAGTAAATCTCTCTCTTGAGTTCATATTCTCTTCCAGCTACCATTCACATTTTCCATGCTTTCATTTACAGCAATTTTCCTCTAAAAACATGTGTACTTGAGGTCTTCATTTCCTCTGCTGCCTTAAACTCATTCCAATCAGTTTATCTCTAGCACTTACTCCAAACTGCTTTTGCGAGGATCAACAACCACCATGACCTTGATAAATAATATCTAGCTCTAGTTTCTCTGGACACAGCAATACAATTAACACAGATGATCTCTATTCTCCTTTGTCATACTAGCTTCACTTCGCCTCCAGAAAAGAAGCATCCCCTCTTTCCCCTATCTCTTGATGGCTTCTAGTTCTTTTATATCTCTTTGCAGCAGATTCTGGCTAATCTCTCCAACTTTTTAACACTGGAGTACCCAAAGCTCTAAGTTCTTGGACTTCTTTTGAGGTAGCTAATTTCTTGCCCTATAGAACTAAGAAACACTGTCATATGAGCATAAAGATGAATGTTAACACCATCTTTGTAGTCACATGCAATGATTCTTATCTATGACGACGATAAAATGTTGTATGTGGTACATGCATGTGGCCAGTGGAATCAGTGATAGGGGGTGGTAGTAAAAATTAATTTCTAATGTTATAATAGTTTAACATAAATCTTGAAAGAGAATAAACTATTTTTTTTTCCTTAGGACAAATCTTCTTAGATAGCCAGCATGTAGTAAAAGAAGCATAGTGAGGAATGTAGCATACCAAGTTTGTTTCCTGTGTTTGGCAATTATTAATATGAATTTTAGATTTTATTTTGAGAATTCTAACCTATAAAAGTTAAAAAACAATACCCCAAATTTTTACAAGGAATAAAACCAAGATTTTGCTTTTCACTCAGGTTCTACAAATGATTTATCTCTTTTTCTGACATTTAAACAACCATTCCAATTGCATGTCTGACCTTAAACCATTATTGTTACTCTTTCTCATTCTATCTTTGATTTCCTAATAAGCTTTGTTTCATTTACTCTATCAGCTTGCTCAAGTACCTCAAATCCTAAAAGAAATTCATGCTGGATATTTCCAGCAGAGTACCTCAGACTCAATAAGCTCTAAACCAATTTATATATTATAAAGTCACTACTATAATTCAAGTCTTCTACATCTATTCCTCAGAACTTGGTGAAGGTTCTTTCTGATCTTACTGATTGACACACCTCCGTTATTATACCCCTTCAATCCAAGTTGACATAGACAAATCCAAAATCTCAGTTCCTTACAGAAAACAATTAAATCACTTTGTTTTTAGTACTTCTAAACAAAAATTTGCAGTACTTCTCAAACTTTTCCAACAATATACTCCTAATGGACAAAGAATGGTTTGCTATGTACTTTAAAGTTTGTATATTCCATTTCAAAATATGTTTGTCTTAATATACAAAAGAATTAACATCTTACAAATTGTTTAAGGAAAATTTCCTTTCTGCAATCCATTCTAGTTTTTCTGCTTGTGTATCTGAATCCTGACTAGACTGAGAGCTGCTTGATGGAAAGGAATCTTTCTTATTACTCTTTGTTTCTTTAGTGTGGTGCATGCTGTCAGATTCACAGAATTCAATATGTATTAGTCCAATAAATGAGAAAAAATGAAAATGGGACAGTGTTAATCAATATAATACTAAAATCTCAAAAGTTAAAAGTCACATATTCAGATACTTACTCAGATTGAATCTATATGTATTTCTATGTCTGTCTACATCTGCCTAATAGGAGAGTGGCAATTATTGTAAATAAATCTCATCTACACTGCATCTTTGCTTCTTTATTATCTTTATTCTTGCTATTCTTATTTGTGTTTGATACAATTGTTCCTTCCCTTTCAGGTTTTTTTCTTTTATCATAACATGTATGCTACTTTTTTCTACCCTACTCTTAGAAATGGTAATTAAAATGATTTGTTGGGGCAAACATATCTCGTAGTCCTCTGATATATCTTTCAGTGATAGAATTCCTAATTTTTGGCTAGGCATACGGCCACTGGGCATACGGCCACTGGGTATATGAATGCAGTCCCTAGCTTCCATTACAAGCTAAGGGTAGCCAAATAACTACTTTTTTTTTTTTTTTGGCAGAGATGTTCTGTGGGAACTCCAGGAAATGGCCATAAGTGGAAGGCACATTCTTTTTTTTTTTAATCTGAGCCTCCTTCCTGCTGAGTAGAAGGCGGACATGATGGTAGGATCTGTAGGAGCCACAGTGGCCCATAAGACGAAAGAAATCTGTGATGCTGGCGGAGCCACTATACAGCCACCCTCAGATTTCATTGACACAAGAAAACAATTAAGTTCTACCTTGTATAACTGACTGTTCTCCAGTAGTTTCTATCTATTGTAGTGGAATATAATCCTAACTGATGTATCTCAGGGAAATGGATGTCACCTAAATTCTTTTTAGAAGATGAGATGCATTGCTTAGATGTTGAAAGCCAGTGCCTCTGAAGTCTTGAATGTGGGGAGAACTAATCAGCATAAGAAAGAAAAAAAGGAAGGAGAAAGGAGAAAGAAGAGAGAGGAAAAAGCATAGAAGAAAAGAAACAGAGTGAAACATAATGGGACAATATGGAGTGATCTATTAAAGTCTATCCTAATCTCAAAAAACTCTTGATGTGCCTGGAATAGGAGAAAGTTTGATTGGGGCAGAGCTGAGGTAGTCTGCCTGTAAGCAGGGCAAAGAAGCTCAGAGGGAAAGAGAAAAGCATTGGGAACTTTCTGAGATTAAGGTGATATTAGTAGTATTTTACAAGCCATGAAATGTGTGTGTGTGTGTGTGTGTGTGTGTGTGTGTGTGTATGTATATATATATATATATTCGCTATCGATGCCAGCTAATACTTTTATTATATACTTGCAGCTGACATCAATAGTGAACTCTCATATTTAATTATCATGATCTAAAAAATACAGAGGCATTTATTTTCTCAAAAAATAAAACAGAAAGATTATTAAAATTAGTAGCTGGAAAAGTCTGAGTGGTCTTTAGGACCACCTAAATCTGAAAGAGTCAGGCTATGGAAAAGTCCTTCCATGTGGGAAAAGAGTATTACGTAGCTGCAAAAAAAGGAAAACATCTCGATTCATTAATAGGGAATGAATTCTATTCTATTTGTAAGTTTTAAAAAAAAACAAGGTGCAAAAGTTTATAGTATACATACATATATGTGTTTGTACATATATAAACTGTGAGATGGAAGGACTTTTCTATAGCCTTGACTCTCAGATTTAGGTGTTCCTTTGCAAATTATTGTTAATATTAATTTTGTCCCTCATCAAATGGACCTTCCTGCCAGTTAAGCCTTTATCAAAAATTTTTGCCATAATCAATTGTCATCGTAACAACAAATCTTTAATTTTTCTCATTAGATATGGGTATAGAAACTCTGAAATCATTTTATGCCCATTGAAGGAGTTATTGAGAAAATTCACATTGAAATGTATTATTTCATAATTTCAAATATTTGTACATACACCACACTCATATACATTCTGGCTCTGTTTACCACAGAAGCCCAGGAGCAATGGTGTGCCAGTAGAAATGAGCACATCTGGCGTCACTGAGCCTGGGTTGATGTTGTAATCAGTATCTAAGATTTAACACGATGAGCCTTAATTTCTTGTATTGTTACCCTAATGTAGTTCACTTTCACACTGAATCAAGGCTTGAATGACCAAGAGACACCAGATGTGACATTGTGTGATTCATAAGGCTAGGTCACAAAGAAAAAAATATAAGACTTCTATCTTGTTTGTTTAGATCATTTACTCTGGAGGAAGCCAGTCACACTATTATGAGAACACTCAAGCCATCTTGGGGTAATGTTCATACTGGATGGAGAGCATGTTAAGGTCTCTGTGTCAACCGACCAATACCAACATGCCAATCACATGAGTGATCTACATGGTTTCTTCAAACCCAGCCAAATCTTCAGATCAATGAAGGTCCCAGTGGACAGCTGACTGAGAAATATGAGATGCCCTAGCCAGAAATACCCAGCCAAGCACTCCTGAATCCCTGACCCACAGCAGCAGAGAGAGATAATAAATGTTTAATATTGTTTTAAGCTGCCTCATTTTGAGGAGACTAGACAGACAGTAATGGAACACTCATATGGTTTCTAAATACCATTTACCACTAAAGAAAATTAGGATCCCTTGGATAAATGACTGATTCCAGGTCTGGGACAGGGAAACTAGACAATGAAACTGAAATATCTTGCTGTGCCAGGAAGTAAGGAAGTGATTAAAAATGATATGGGTGTGTGTCAAGGAGTTAGAGGATCCAGCTTGGGAGGGTTCCAACTAGACAAACTTGACTAATTTAACATCAAAATGCGTAAAGCTATTAATGGACCTACTGAATAAAGTAAGAATCTGTGGGTCTATGTTGAAAATAAATACATAAGTACATGTATCCTAGTGTACGTAAATATACGAATAAATAAAAGCATAAATCAGAGAAGACGAATTCTTCATTTCAGTATAGTATCAACTAATATATAGAGAAGAAAGAATACAGTTAAATAATTACCTTTACAGCCAACATAATATGAATTGATTCTGGCAAGAATCACCGATACAGGCTTAATAGTAGAAAGAGAACATTTGATGAGAAACAGGAGATTTATATATTCTCATAGGACTTCCCCTTAGTTATTAACTACAAAAGGAAAAGTTTCTAGTAATTTGGAAGTAGATAAAACACACGTTTTTACTAAGTGATCAAAATTAACATCACCAATAAAATTATAAAGGAACATCCTAGGCCTCCTTCGTGATGTGCTGAGAAGGACAGAGCATCACTTAAGAAGTGTGCCAGCCAAAAATGCATAACCTGAATCTAATCATGAGGAAATATCAGCCAAATTCAAAGTGAAAGATAATCTATAAAATAACTAGCTTGCATTCTTCAGGAAATCTCAATGTCATGAAAGTCAAAGGATCACTGAGGAACAGTCTCAGATTAAAGAAGGCTAAAGGGACTTGCAAACTTTATTCATCATACGACTTGGACAAATCCTATACTGAAAACAGTCCTACACAGGACACTGTTGGTGCAATTGAATAAATTAGAGTGGGGACTATAGGTTAGAATAAAGTATTATATTACTTTTCATGAATTTATTACTTTTATAGAGGTTATTTTAAAAAATCTGTTCTTAATGCAGATTGAAACACTAAAAAGATAAAGAATAATGATGCTTGCACGCAGTACATATTGAGAGAGAGAAAGAAAAACAGAGACAGAGAGACAAAGACAGAGTTATCACAGAGAAAATGAGCTAATAATTGGTAAAATTGCATGAGATTTATTCTTCAAACTTTTCTGAAGCTTGAAATTACAATTCTTATGGGAAATTCCATTCCTTTAACATTTTAAATTAGTGTCTTATTTTGAGAGTAGAAAAAACAGTGAAAATGTAAGACGTGAAAGGTAATATAATTACTAGTGGTCAGAAGGAAGGAAGAGTAGACTTCTGTATAAGAAAAACTAGTGAAATTTTCTATTAAACAAAGATAGAATCATGTGCATAGTGGGAGCAGGAACAAGAGGACAGATTATAATAAAGAAATTCAGCAAGGAGTACAAAAGATTAGAAAAGTGATTTAGGATTTCTCTGAGCACTGATAAGAAAGTTATAAATTTGTCTATATCAATTTTGATTTTCTACTACAGCTGGAAATTTTTGTAGTTGCAAATTCTATCTAATCATATATGGAAAATTAAAATAGTCTTTTTCTAACTAAATCTAAATATATAACTCAACTTTCAATTTCAATTTTGTGCAATGCAATTCAAGATTTCTTAGTAAATTTAGGTTTCTCCCTTTTAAACTCTTCTTTTTTCCTAGCTGTGATGTAAACAGATGGGAGGGGAGCGTGGGGTGATCTAAATGGGGATGAGGGCATGAGAGGAATCGCATGGGCAAATGTAAGATAACTCAGATTTTCCCTATCAATCTTTGGTTAAGAGCAGCATCTGTTCTTAATTTTTCAGACTTTGTTCCCACATCACCAACTGCTGAGCCGCCACTCTCTCCCTCACCTAAACATTCATAACACTGACATTTCTTTATGAGTACAAGCCAGTTACTTTACAGACTACCAAGTCACTAAGGTTACTCTTTCTCTTCATCAGACATAAGTCTTCTCCAGTTCCACTGGCCCACACTTAGCTTTCCTTGATTTTTTAAAAAGACATGGGAAATTTTATAATAATCTATTGCACCCCACCGGATCATCAGAGGTTGGACAACGGGGTATCCAGACACTTTGTGAACAAAGACATTTCTCTTCTATTATAACTCTTTTTTGTTGATGCTCCAGCGGGAGTGGAAGCCTTTCTCTGTGATGCTGTGGTCCTCCTTGTTCTTTCCTCTTCTATGTGATCTTTGTAGGGATTTGCCTAGATTATTTCCTTCTGTTGGGAAACCTGCTCTTATGTAATCAACATAGACGTTCCACACCTCCAAAACATATACACGCAATTTTTTTTTAAACATAAATTGTGGTCAGAGTCCACAATACTCAACCTTTGGATTAAACAAACCAATCAATTTTCATTTTAAAAATCTTACTTATTGAAAAACTCAAATCACCTGACTTATTAGCTATCTGTCCCTGCTTTTTGAACTTTTCCAAATCTACTAAGATACTCAGTGACTTTTTTCCTTTGATTATTTTGTGTGCTTTCTTTCTTAGAGAAAATAAAATCTCTTTAGGCATGGCAGCCATTGATCCAGTGAAGACTAGGAAGAGGTATTAAAAACAGCAACAGCAAACTTACTTTAATATTGCCAAAGTTTTATCCCATTTGCCAATTTATAATATAGTTCCTGTGTAATCCACCACGTATTTATGAACTCCTACTTTTTCCAGGTATTATAAAAGATACATTTAGATAGATAAACCATAGTTTCAGTCCTCTTGGTATGCATGGTAAATAGAAAGAGGAATATGCTCATTGGAGTTCAAAGAATGGATCTTAAGCTTGTCACAGTTGGGGGGTTCTGTGGGGGTCAGCTTAGGAGTAACTTCCAGAGGAATTCTGATACTATGGACTTCGGCCAAGACTATGCTGGAGCAGCTACTGCACCATGAACAGGGTTTGTGTGGTCTGAAAGTTTCTTATAATCCATAAGATATATGGCTTCAGAGTTTGTTTCATCAGCCTACCTCTGAGCACTACTGAGCAGCAGTGATAGAAACACAGCCACCAGAAATACTGTCCTGTAATACGACTGCTCTGGCAACACTGAAACAATATTCAACACAGCACAGCTCTACTGAGCTGCACATGTGCAAAAAATGGAAGACAGCTGGATACCCAACTGCTGCTGCAAAGTGAGCAGACACGGGGGTAATTACAAGCAGAGAGGGCAGCAGAAACATGTGAAGGATTCATAAAAGCATGGCCTCAAGCAATGTAGCATAACTGAATATATGAGAAGAGCAATGCTGCTGAAGGAATGAAGAAACTTGCTCTTAAATAAATTTCAGATGAAACAAGACAGTATCATGTACCTATACATAGCTCTATTCATTTCATTTGTTTAAATAACAAAGATTAGTATACCTGTCAAACACAGTCAGAAAGTATGTATTTATCTAGTGTTTTTGAGTTGTATTGTTGTCATTTTACTTGTTGTTTTCCTAGTTAACAATTATTTTGCACTATAAATCAAAAACAACTCAATTTCTTAAAAGCTGTTCAAAGTGAATTTGAAGGAGCAGGTGGTGTTTTCTCTCTCCCTTCTTCTCTCTTGAAATATTATATATAATTAAAGTAAAAATCAGAAAAAAATCTAAGGATGGAGGTGAGAGATTATTTTTGCTTATATTGTCAAGGCATTATCACAAAGTAATAAATCTGCTTTTTGAGGGTAACTTAAGGGAATCATTCTTATCATTTCAGGCATGCATATTTATTCATTCAATCCCTCCACAAGGTATTTACTCAGTATTGTACGCATACACCATGCTACTCATGCCAGGAGACAGGAGATGCATACAGAGACTATTGGCATGCATGACAGGAGCTTTTACTTCTCCTTCCAGACTTTAGCTTTAGGTACGTAAAAGGAGTAAACTTATTTCCATGCAGGCAGTGTTGCTCACTACATATAACAAGAAGTACTTAGCTGTTACAGACTAAAATTCTGGCAAACATCCATTGAACCTTAGAAAGACTTCCAGAATTACAATGACTTTAGATACAGAATCAACAGTACATCATTATGATAAAAGTATCTCCTGCCAACCCCCGCCTGTAGAAAATTCGTGGCAAAGGTGAGCTAAAAGGTTGGAAATAAAAGAAAATGTAAGGGAATTAAACATCAAGTAAATAATTAGAAGGGATAGTTTAATTTAAAAGGATTATGATAGCACACGGAGGCTTTTCAAGGTCATTTCTTTAGATAGTTTAATTTCAGTATATTTTTTGAGGTGATTCGATTGAGGTCATTTAAAAATTTGCAAGATGACTTTCTTTATTCTCAAAGGAATTAATGAGGTACAGTTGAATTGAACTACCTGGAAAGTGAGTGAATTTGATTATAAACATACATAAACAATTATTCAGTTTATGTTAGCTGAATGCCATTCACTTCAGTGATGATTTTATGCACATTCCAGGTTCCTCATTAGCTTTGCAGTTATTTCCTCAGTGATGGAAACAGTCCGATTTCTACTGAAGAGAGGAATTATTGAAAAAGAGAAGGAAACAAGTGAAGGAGTGATTTCTTCCTATCTGTCCATAACCCCAGCGGCTTTATGTGCAGCAGCTTTGAATTAGCTGCAAAGAATAACACTTCCACATTCTTTTTAATAAAAAGGATTATTTTCATTTCCTAATAAAATTTCCTTCCATCTCAGTACAGGGTGAACTTTTCAGATTCTGCAAAGATCAAAGGTCGAGACTATAAATCATTCTTTTTTTCAAAGTCAGTTTCCATAGCCTGTGAGTTTCATTATTCAGCTGATAGTGGACAGGTTTCAGTTTAACGGAACTAAAGGAATATAATTTTTTAAAAACTAAAATGCTAATGAGAAAAAAATCAGTCTTTAGACTGTATTGAGTTGTTATATCCTTGCATACTTTTCTTATTATTTATTTGTTCATGAAGAAATAATTGTATTTCATTCCATAAACTCATATGAACAAAAAACAAACAAACTCTGTATTGGAATGTAATACTTGGAGTAAAAATCATCATTTGGCTAATTACTATTCTTGAGTTTCATGTTTATGTCACTTGAAAGAGACTGCCATCCTTGAGTGGAGCAGATAATAAGTCAGAACCTGTCAGCCTTATTAAATTTGGCTAGTCTCTTTGCCCCATTGCCTAATGATTCCTGGTTGAAATCAACCCCGTGAGAGTCAGGATTTTTCTTAAGGTGATCGAAATAACACTGTGCTGATGACAAGCTGTTACTCCATGTTGGTTTATTCGTTAAGTGAAAAACAAATTCAAAATTGTAATTTTGAAGAAAGTATTTGAGTATAATAAGATTATGTTTGTAGTGTTTATTGCTATGTCTTTATCAGTAAGAAAGGAATAAATATTTTAACATTTTGAAAGTGCACAAAATTTCTTTGGACTATGAAAATTCCATGTAATTATCTTCTTAAAATAGCATATATACTAAATTAAGAGAGTGAATTATTATTATTTTTTCTTACAAGCATATCTTCTACGTATACACTTAAACATTCAAAATTCAAAAAACAAATCATAAGCAAGGTTGCTTGGTTTTATCAGTAAAGTAATGGTGAATGGTGGGGCCTCATCAGATTCATCAAAAATCGTTCTCATTGTTTTCGGTATTCACATGATCTATTAGTACTTATTTCATACTCAAATTAAATAATATTGCTTTCAAAAATGTGTGGTAAATAACTTTCACTTCTATCAGACCTTAGTAAATCATGCCATTTCCTTTAACTTTGTCTCAAGGTGTTAATTTTCAATCATATAATCATTTATTTTGAGCCCCTTTTAAGGTTTTCCACAACCTTTCTAAATCAGTATCAATGCATAGAACTGATAAGTTAACACAATTCTCATAAAAGTGTCTGCATAATTCTAAACAAAATGAAAGCTTTCCCAGAAAACTCGCCCTGCCTTCCTTTTCATGTGCATGCCTCTCGTAAAACGTTAATCTTTAATCTAAATGTGCTCAGTGTACTTCTTATTATCCTAGGCTGGCTCTTCATTATTCATCACCTTAGACTGTGGAAAGAATTCCCTAAACCGCCACCTGTTCCCTGACTGCATTGCTCACCACCCACTGCCTTCTCACATACTGCTACTACTAATACACATTTTTTTCCATGATTGTCTGTTAAAATCAAAGTAGGACTTCCAGGTTGACCTAGCCTCTACCAAATCTCCTTTTCTGATTTTACCGTTTTGTTCTCTTCTGCACAGCCTAATGCAAAATGACAAATCAAAAAGCACACCACTTTGCAAGAACCCTATGCCTTCTCCAAAGGCATTTTTCTATAACTGGAAATTACTATAACTCATTTCAAACTATTGGAATTACAGTTCTACCAGGCCTTGTTCAAATATGATCCATATGCTTACATTTTCCCCAAGCAAAAATGATCACTCTCACTTTTGAACCCCAATATTTTGGTTGTATATGATATGTAAAATTTAGTACATACCATATTTTTAAATATGTTATATTTCTCTGTCACAACTAAAATTTTCTAAAGATAGAGATATTAATTTCTTTATATTGTAGTAGCTTTCAATTTATGATTTGCGAATAGTACTTTTGAAATACTATTTTAAGATATGATTTAACCTTAATTATTTAATTTATTCATCAAATATTAGTGAAGTACCTGGTAAGGTAATATAAAAAAATCATGAAAACCTTATTGTGAAAACTGTAGTAACAGTTCATACATTTTGAATATCTACTCTGTGTCAGGAAAAGTTTTTAGTGTTTTATGTTGATAGACTCATGCTTATTCTCAAAAAAGAAATTGAGATGGGTAGAACTATTCTTATTTTACAAATGAGGATACTGAGTGTAAATAAATGACTTTTTAAGGGGCACAGACATAATAATTAGGAGAGCAGGTGTTTGAATTTATATCTGTTTGAAGCCAAAGATGTGCTCTTAACCATTACCCATGAAAGAAATTAATATTATATAGTCTTTTAAAAAGCATTTAATAAAAAGTCTGTACTAAATCATAGTTTAAAAAGTGATAGTTTCTCACCTAAATCCTGGGAAATCCAGAGGACAAAAAATCAATATAAATTGATATGATCCGAAGCTGTCATGGAGCATATGGGTATTTGAATGGGCTTAGAAAAATGGGGTTTAAAAATGGACAGGAATGTGATATGTTGAAATGATGAGAAAGATATTTCTAGCATCATCCATTGCATAAATAGACGTATATATGAATAAAGATTAGGTGCATTCAGGAACAATCACAGATTTCACTGGAGATGATTCTTGATTACTCCAGTATAAATACAAAATGACTCTTTCCTCTAATACAAAATAATAAAAATACCACATCCACATCCATTGTAAACATTTTTTTTCAAATACATTCATTTCTAAGTTTTGGTTTTGAACACAAGAAACTTTGATAAGGTTTATTCTAAAGTCACTGGATAAATCCTGCATTAGTCTTCTTGGGTTGCTAGAACAAAACACCACATACTGGTGGCTTACATAACAGAAATGCATTTTCTCACAGTTTTGGAGGTTGGAACTCCAAGACTAAGGAGCCCCCAAGGTTGGTTTTGGGTAAGATCTCTCTGTCTTTGTCTTGTAGATGGCAGCCTTCTCACTGTGTCCTCACCAGGTCTTTCCTCTGTGCAATGTGGAGAGAAAACTCTGGTGTCTCTATTCTTATAAGGAATCAGTCCTATCAGATTAGAGCCTCACTCTTATGACCTTATTTGACCTTCATTACCTCTCTGAAGGCCTTATCTTCAAATAGTCAAACTGGAAGTTAGAGATTCAGCATATAAATTTGGGGGTGTAGGGTACACAACAATCTATAACAAGTTCACTCTTCAGATGTTTATGCTATAGAGTACAGTTTATAGATGTAGATAAATTATTTGGTGATTTTTTTTTTTTTTTTTTTTTTAGTTTTTAGGAGGTCTATGAATCTTACTTACACAAGCACCAGGATCAATTAGAATCTGTAGTGCAGTTCTGAAATTTTCAACAATGAATATGGAAGAATCTACAAATACATGTACAAATACGAAATTTTCAGATTTACATATAACTTGTTGATATTTATTGATATATGCTAGGCTTTAGTTCTCATATCTGAATACAAAATAAATAAAAAGTTTTCTTAAACTATTTTACACTGAACAGTAAATCACATATACATACACACATATATATATATATATATATATGTATTTTTTCTCTATATCTAGGAAGCATTATCAGAAAATAATTGCATACTAAAAGACTAACAGCTATTCTATAATATGAGTCTACAGTTCAACAGTGATTCATAAGTCTCAAGGAAAATATTAAGAATATGAAAGTCCCAAATTAATGTGATTTACTGTTTAGTGTAAAATATTTAAGAAAACTTTCCATCTATTTTGTATCCAGTTATATGTATATTTGAAAATTCTGTATTTGCACAAGGGTTTTTAAATTTTTCCTTATTTGTTGTTGAAAATTTCACAACTGCACTACAGATTCTAATTGATGTTGGTGCTTGTATAAAAGCAAGATTCATAGACTCTTAAAAACTAAAAATGAACAAATAACATCTATATCTATATGGAAACATCTGTTATTTTATAATTTGGGGCATAATACTTCCAATTTTATTTTTCCTTTTCCTCTTCATATAGTATCAGTTTTTTTTAATTAAATTTAAAATAAAATTCAGATAGAAATATATATCTGTGTTAATCTCTCCCTAATTCTATAACCATTAAAAAACTAAACTGTACTTTAACCCAATTAAATTTATTTTGCTTATCCATGTATTGCAGCATTTATTTATCCTAATCAAAATGTTCCTTTAAAAACAAAACAAAACAAAACAAAAAAACATAGTTTAATTATATTTCCAATGTGAATGAAATTAACAAGGAATTAAGTCTTCAAATTAAGCTTTTTGGTTTTCTTTCTGAGTTCAATGTCTAATTTAATCTTATTTCATTCTACTGAAACAAAAGATAAAAAGAATATAACATTGTGAAGACCTTAATCTGATGCTGATTTGTAGTGACAATTCATCAATACATTTTTTTCCTTTTTTTTTCTTATTAAGCCATTATTTCTAGTTGTGTTCTTTGTTTTGTGATTAATGATAATCCTTACTTTTAGGGATGCTTCTAAACTATCAAAAAATATGAGTAAAACTATACAAATTTAAATTCTACAGATTTTGCATTTCATATAAATTAGGTTGAGTCTAAAGGATATTTCATCTTAGCTTAACAAATTTTCTCTCTATACAAAGTACATACTAGTAATACACACACAATAAAAATGACAATAGTTTAGCTTCATAAGAGAACAAACTATTTTTAAGCATATTCAAGCTCTAGTTTGCTTTCTTTCCATAGAATAGAATTTATGCGATAAATAGTTTCATCTTTGTGTATGTGTATATATGTATATACACATATAAATTGATATCCATGTATAGGATAACATTTATTAAAATATTGTAACATTTTTCTCTTCTACTTTAATCACAAGATTTTGTCTAGTATTTCCCCTTTACATTCGCTCTCAAGAAGTTCCTGTCTGATGATGTATTATAGAAGTGTACACTTGAAACATATGTTATTAACCAATGTTATCCCGACAATTTAATAAAAAAAAAAAAAGTCCCTGTCTAGTTTTAGAGGGTCTTTTTACTTTGTACTCCAGAAAAGAAAGTAGAGAGGCTGGGTGGAAAGACCACTGGGGAAAAGAAACGGACTCTGGGAAAGGTTTACAAAGGATTTTTTTAAAGTTTATTGGGGTAACATTGGTTAATACAATTATATAATTTTCAGGTGTACATAATATTTGACATCCATATATTCTATTGTGTGATTATCACCCAGAGTCCAGTTTCCTTCAGCTACCATATATTTGATCTCCTTTACCCACTTCACCCACCCCTACTCCCTATTTTTGACCCTCTTTACACTGTCTAAGAAGGATTTTGAAGACTGATCTTCAGAGTATAAGAAAATTTTTCAGGAAAGGGGAGAATTTAAGTGATCTTTGCTGTGGTGTTTACATATCATTAATGTTGTTTAGGAAATGCAAAGAAAGAATCCGATTATGGGGAAATTTTCATGATGATTGTCTTCTTTTGTTCAAAACACTTGTTTAATATTAAAATCTGTTGGATAATATTACACCCATAACAAAACTGCGAAGAATTTATTAATATTTCTGTTTTTATGACAAGGCAATTGAACCTCTGAATATTTTAATAATTTTAAGGTCATTTCGCCAGTACGAGCATTTAAATCCAAGCATATAGATCTCTAAGATACCATTTTCCTTGACTACATAATGGGTTTTGTTTAAATGCTTCTATAAATTGCAAAGTGTATATGATACAATTTTCCTCAAGAAAACAATTATAAGAACAAAACCAAATAGAATTTCTTTACCTAGTTAAAATTGTTTAAAGATGTACTTTACGATTATCATCATTTAAAATAGTAGATGATGCTGCTATTGGAAGCTAATTGTGTGCTCCTCATAAATAAAGTATGTGGGGGTGAGCATTTCATCACATACTCTTCTCTCCTTCCAAGGCAGCTAAGGATTTGTGCAGCAACTTAGAAACTTCTGCCACTGAGTTAAGAAAAGGCAAAATAAATTTAATTATTCAAAATGTAATACATATTGTGTACGGCGCTTCAGTTAGGAATAATTTTAGCAGTGAGTGGTAGAAAACCCAAAACAAAAAGGGCGTAAAGAAAATAATATAATGTGACAATAAACCATTGTCTCATTATTGTTGTGAAACAAACTACCCAGAAACTTACTGGCTTGAAACAACCATCAGTTATTCACCAGCACACAACCATGCACCAGAGGAGGTCAGCAGCTCTTCTGTGGGCTTTGTTGCTTATGGAAGATGGGTTCCAGTTCTGCTACATGCACCTTTCATTCTCATTAGAATAGTGAATAAGACAAGTCATGTTATGACAAATACAATATGATACCAAGTCCATTCTGCCAAGCACATTTCAAGTGTCTGCTTGGATCAGGTCTGTGAATAACTTGATTTGTTAGAACATAATGACGTGCCTACTCTTGGTAGTAAAGAGTCTGGGTAAGGTACTCTGGTTTAGGTACTCTGGCTAGTCAAGTACCTGGCTAAATATCACTGGTCCTTTTAGTGAGGAAGAATAGGATAAATGGGTATTAAAAACAATCATCAGTTTAATCCAAATCTGTGTCATAGAATCTCCAACAAATACACAAATCAAAAACTGTGCAATGATGGCAAAGTCATGGCATATCAAAATGAAACAAAAAATAGCTTACAATACAAATTATCTTTCTTCCTTAAGGTGGAAAGAATATTTTGATATTAGGAGAGAAGACAGGTTAATACAAGTCCTTGGGGTCTGTGGATTTTATAAGAAGACTTATAGAAGAATTATATCTTTAAGAAGTTAGTGGTGCATTAATTTACCCTTCCAGAAAGTGTGTGTGTGTGTGTGTGTGTGTGTGTGTGTGTGTGTGTGTGTGTGTGTGGGCTATACTATTTTCCTGGCTGCTCTGTACATCTTAGATATCTTCCTATTTATGTAATTATTAAACTGTATGAATCTGTTCTTAATTGGCAACATAAATTATTTTCACAGTAGTTTAGAGAGTTCAAAGCCCTTCATTGCACAACCCCAGATTGTATCAACCACTTAGTTCTGCTTCAAGAGTTGCTATTCACATATCATAAAAAATAAATGGAACCCTTGTACTTGTGCAACACTGTGATCCTAGAATTAAAACAGCAAATTCTTAATACTATTGTAGAAATAATGTTTATTTAAAATTGTGAGATGAATCTGTAGTTTATCCATTCTAAATTTGAGCCTTTGGCTATGCCAGACTATCAAAGACAATACTGCTTTGATTCAAAGTTATATTTTTTAAAACATGTGTTATGCTATCATTATATATTGAAGAACATAATTAGAAGATCTATAGAATGTATGGAGAGATATGGCTATCTCTCCATTAGATCCATCTTTTCATCCCCTGACAATAAAAACACACACACACACAACCACCAACCAACACACACACACACACACACACACACACACACCATATAGTGTAAAGTTTCTTTGAGAGATTATACAGGTGATAGTTTTCTCTCCCACAACCACTTAGGGAAAATATATATGTTCCTATTATGGTGCTTTTCTATACATCTTTTTTCAGCTCTGTTAGTAAAAGAAAGTTATGTGCCTTGATCTCCCCTTTTCACAAAGTGGGAATCTTTGCTTGAATCTGCTTTCCTTTACATCCTGCTTCTGCACTTGCTTGGTGAGGAAGTCAAGAGGGGGGCCTGCCGGGCACTGAACTTTTTAGTCAACATCTCCAAATACGAATGAGAGGTTCAAAACAAAAAATATTTATGGTTCGAAGACAGGAACCATTATAGTATTTCTCAAATCCACATTCAAAGTCCAGTCCTGGTTGAGAATGAAATTCTCATCAGTATGTAGTGATATAAGGAAAGCAAGACTTCTTGGGTTCTTATGGCAGATATTGCTAAAAAAAAAAAAAATCTTAATTTTGTTTTAGCCAGAAAAGCCTATTATAACTTGTACATTCCCAGAGTCCTTTGCAAATAGATTGGATCATGTGACCCAGTTCCTGTGAATGAGACATTCTCAAAAGTGGATGGAGTGGAATTGAGGCTTCTGAGAAACATAACCAGAATATTTTCTAATATTTTTCTTTTATTCTTATTTAGTATGTGGAAGCAGTGCTTGGTGGTAGACCGACCATCTAAAATAATGAGAACTAAATTTTGGCAGAGAAGGAAACTAAAAGGAACTCGGGTTTTGAAGAGTTTCTGAGCAACTTCATTCTAGCTGAACTAGATCCTCTAGATATCATTTTTATGAGTACAAAGAAATTCATAATTAGCATCCTAATATGATTTCTTTACATGCTTCCAAAGGCACTGATAATTAATACAGTTCTTCATTAAGTCAAATGTAGTCCATGTGAGGTACTGTTTTCATTCTTAAAGTTTTAACTTCCTTTTGTTGATGAGAATGTTTATTTATTTTTCAGAAACATAAGAATAAAGTTTCTGATAGTTTGTCTTTACTGTTGTAAAGCAGAAACTATAACATTGAAAAGGCACAGTTATTCGTGAATTTTAAACACATTTCATTGAAATGGGCTATTTTGGTACCATTAGGCTTAGTTTACAGGTTTCCCACGTATCATCTCAGTCATCTTTGCCAAGAGTAAAAGTCATATAATATTTACTTAACTCACAGAATTACATGTGGAACAAGTGAGGTAAAGTACGTTACAATCTTTAAATACTAAAGAACTTTTCATGGTTATTGCCTATAAAATATATGTCATGGCAGTCACGTGCTATTCTAAATCTGGATGTGAATGAAATAAATGAAATAAATGAATGAAATAAATATCAGCAAATGAGATTTCAGTATATCCATAGTTATATTGTAATGTTTGCCTTTGCATTGTCAGAATGATTCTTATGAAAAGGACAAAAGGATATCTGTGCACATAAATTCCATAATATACAGGCAAGTGGCTTAAGCCAAAATGTACAGAAACAATGAAGTGTCTCTTTGTAGTAACACTCCCAGTTAGATGTC
Source organism: Pteropus medius (assembly GCF_902729225.1). Classification (NCBI taxonomy): domain Eukaryota; kingdom Metazoa; phylum Chordata; class Mammalia; order Chiroptera; family Pteropodidae; genus Pteropus; species Pteropus medius. The sequence goes on along the minus strand of NW_024352786.1, from coordinate 13,167,414 downwards.
CTAAGAGTAGTAATCTGATTTGTTTGCATATCTCAGAAGTCTCTAGGGGAAAATAACAGATCTGGCCATTTGATTTGCAAACTCTCATGCAAAAGATGCTTGGACACATATATTGATAATGACATTGATAGGAATGTAAAATAGGGTCAATGTAGAAAAGCTTACAACCAAAAAATGCTTGAGTAAGAAACATATTATAGATTACACACAGACCCCCTCAAGAGATTTCCTTGAACTAAAAGGCACTTATGCAAGGCATATTTGGCTTGGGCACCTCACAGAAGATGACACTAGAGAGAAATCATTGCCACTATAATTCTCTACATACTTAATGGGAAAGAGGAGAGGGAAAAAAAAATCTAGACAATCCTGTTATAGGGAGGCTTTCTGGAATTTCTGGTCACAGAAAGTTTCTAAACAGAAAGAGAGATTTTCTGAATGGCAATCTATCAATATATATCAAACCTGCATAGCCAATTCCCTGTTTTTTAAAAAACCTGAGGCTCTTGGGCCAACCATATTTGCCTCTCCTCACACATATATCGAACTTCTTCAGAAAATTTTAACCTTTAATATACAGTCCTTCATATTATTAGAATTTTTTTCTTGACCATCTAAAAATAAAGCAATGCCATATAATTTATTAAAGATTTAGGAAAAATGCAGTACCAACCTTCTGGGACCATGGTTCTTAAACTTTAATGTACCAAAGCCTTACCTGAGAATCTCCTTCAACACTGCCAACTCTACCCATGGACAGGAAATTACCACGGATGATTCACAGATGATTCAATTCAGGGGGGCTCACAGATGATGCTACATACACAACAAAAATAATCTAATTACAAGAGCAAGCTACTTAAATATTATAAATAAAAGTTTGGTCAATCAATCAATTAACAGATATAATTTCAACATTCACTAATCTTCAAATGAGTCACCTTATCAACCTATCTACTTCACTAGTGGCCAGTATTTTACATATCCAAGAATTTCTTCTTTAGAACCTCCCTTACAATTTTAGTATCCTCCAAAAGTTATAACCATCATCCTTTTGTGTATATTTCATTTTTTTTTCTAGTGGTTTAAATCACTTAGTGAAGATATGTATAGTCATCTGAGAGATAATAAGTAAAACACTTTTTACAAAAGCGGAGGAATATTTGTTTGAAATAAGAAAAATAATTTTAAGTATTCAGATTTTACATCATTTTCTAATAAACTTTGATTGCTAAATCACATGATGTCTTGTTGCCTTTTGATATTGCACAACTGCACTTAGAATCACAAACACACTGTCTAGATTCAACACCAAGAAGTAGGCACCAACCAACCAAAAAATGAAAATGTTAAGCAACCACCCAAACTGCTTAAATCAGTATATCTCTCTGGATTCTCTGGTGGTGATGTGTAGACTGCGCAGTTGGACTGACTTGTTCAAATCCCTGCTCTGCCACTTATTAGTCCTATGACCTTGGACAGATTATAAACTCCTTTTTGCTTCATTTTTTTTTTCAAGTTAGAGGATTAATGTGAATATTAAATGAGTTAATTGATCTAGAGCACAACACAATTGTACTTGACACAATTTGAACTTAATGAATTAGTTGTCATTACTACTGCTATATCATTATTTTAAACATATTTTTTATCTGTATTTCTCTTTAACAAATTTGAAGACTAGTTAGGCTACCTCCTTAGCTGCCCATGTTTGTAAGTATTGAAAGAATCAACAGGAAAGTAATCTAGAAGTAAAATATGAAGACATTTTATAAAATTCCACATGCAGACACCTTGGAAAATGATAGACGGTTGTTATTTCTTTTCTCTCCAATCTTACTAACCTCGCCCCACCAAAAATAAATAAAAACAAACAAAAAACAAACAAAAAAATATTGAAATGCAACTGGTCTGTTAGTATTTGCTTAATCAAACAGTTTTTGATATTGCTGATGTGCAGACATAACCCGAGTGGCTGAAATCACATCAGAATCACATTTGGTAAAGCTATAAAATGGGAAAAAGCTATCAGAGCCTCAAATCTCTGTGTCCACGAAAGAGTGTCTGGACATATTGTCTCGCTTCTTAAAGTAATTGTCTCCTATGGTATGTAATCTGTGAGTATTTTCTTTTGAAAAAGGATGAATTTCTAATTAATCATGTCCTTGAAAAATAAGGTGTTCTTCTTTCTCTTGAAAAAAATATAATGTAGATTAAAAATATACTGTAGATTAAGAATAGAAAATAAAATATTGTCAGAAAGTATGAAAAATTATATTTGGAGTTGATGATATCAAGACACCATGATAAAAACGAGTTAGAGTCATAATTCAAGGAGTGTCTTGATTAAACATATATGTTTAAGGATATATTCTAAACCCTTTTATCTAGTCCCACACTATTTAGTTCATACTTTTATTAAATGCATTTTCAGATGGTTATTATTTCTTGAGACCTTTGTGTTTCTCTCTAGGATAAGTAATTTGTGTCACGGAATTTATTATTGAATTCTCATTTATATTAAAAAGATTCCAACTCAAATGTTTTAATTACAGTCCAATATCAGACACAATCTCTTTTCCATTATCCTTTCTATTAATATAATAAATTGTTCTGATAATGCCGAACAATCAGCAAAACAAAAAAGGGCAACATGTTCTCAATAACATGCACTATGATATATTTCTTCTGTGAAATATGTACTCAGAATTGTTATTATCTAATTATTTATTGAAATATTATTATACTTCAAAATCATTATCATGCTGACTCTATAGCACCGATGTGTAAACTTGGATAGGATAATCTATAAGATTTAGAATACTGGATTGAATGCATCTCTTCTCATTGCTCACTTGATTTATGCTCACTAGGTTTTTGCAAAATACGAAGTCATAAGAAAAATGAGAAATAGTAGTGACAACTTCTTTTTGGTTAATAACTTTCTTTTGTTCAGCATCAATACCATAAATACATTTGGATGAGCAACGTTTTCTGGCATATCTATCATCCTCTCACATGTTCTTCCTGCAATACATGATTGACGCTCCTCCACCAAGAGGTGGGATTTTGGTCCACTGCACTTGAATCTGGGTGGAGCCTACCATAGAGGACATGACACTACATGACTTCTGAGGTTAAGTCATGAAAATTGATATGAGATGCTTGCTCATGCAACTCTGCCATACTGTGAGGAAGCCCAGGCCACATGGAGGGTCTATGTCTATATTTTCAGAATGACTGGCCCAGTTGAGGTCCCAGAGTACAATCATCATCAATCTATCTGTAGATGAGACCAAGAAGGCTTCAAGCAGAACCAGTCCCATCTACTGTCTGACTGTACTTGGATGAGTGACTGAGCAAGAATGACACGGTCAACCCTCAGAACTTTGAGAGATGTTGATAAAATTGTTACTATTTTTTTTTTTTTTGCTTGTTTAAGTCACCAAGTTTTAGGGTGATTTGATACAAAACAATAGATAATTGCAATATGACATAATGGCTTTTATTTCTAAACGTGTTATTTTGGCTTGACACCTTCTAGTTGTATGTGCTTGGTTTAACTTCAATAAACAAATGACTTTTCTTATTTGAAATTTAGAGAAAGTATGATAGAACATTTGTAATGTCATTTATAGAGCATTTCCAGATGCAATCTTTCAAAATTCCACAATAAGATACAATATAAAAAGATATTTAAAAATTTAGAACATTAGAAATATGAAATATACAGGTCACTCTAATGTCATAATTTGGTATGAAATTCTTCTTACTGTAACATCAGTGGAGATCATTTGAAATATCAATCAATATCTGGTGTGAACTATGCTAATGAGGCAAAATAAACCAACAGACTGGAAAGAAATAAGGAGATGTTTGTGACATATTCCATGCCTTTATTCTTCCTTAGGTAATCTTTTTTAGGTAGGACTTTAAGCTTGCATTCAAAGAAACCTGATGTGTCAATATTATCAGTATTATGCCTATGTGATTCATCTCTGTGATTTGTATAGCTGTAGCTTGTTTTTCCATTGCTGTTTACTATTCCACTTAAATGATGTATTTATTTTAAATATACATTTGTGTTGTTTCCAGGTTGGAGCTTTTATGAATGGTAGTTCTATAATAGTCCTTTAATGTCTTTTGGTACACTCACATATAAATAACAATGAGTGGATTACTGTATCATATTTTCACTTTACTAAATGATTTTTCAAAGCAACCGTAAACATTTATATTTCTATTTGCAGTGTTTGGGAGTTTGAGTTGATGCAATTCCTTGACAATACAAAATATTATCAGTTCTTTTAATTTTAGCTATTCTGGTAGTGATACCTTATTCAACATTTAATTCCTCCTCCACACACACACACAACAAATTATAATTAGGCAAAGGGCAGATATTGTCTTTTGTAAATCTCATTTTTAATGTTTTATCTATTTTTAATTGGGCTATGTCCATTTTCTTACTAATTTTTTAAATTGAATTTATTAACACACTGTATATACTCCTGTGTCTGATATATGAATGGTAAACACCTTCTCCCACTAATGACTTTTCACTTTTTTCATGGTAACTTGGATATCAGAAATGCTTAATTTCAATGAACCTGTTTCATCCATATTTTTCTTTACAATTTTTTCCTAAAGAAATCTTTGCCCACCCCAAGTTCATGAAGACATTCTCTTATGTTAATTTCTAAATAATTTTTGTAATATGCCTTTCACATTTTTAAAAGAGCACTCTAGTTACTATGAGTAACTAGAGAATATATGATAGAACTCAAGAGTTTGCAGAGAAGTTCCTTAGGAAACTGTTAGTGGTCAAGGTGAGATATAATCATCACAAAGGCCAAGATTGTAGTGAAGGAGACAAAGAAAGTGAACAGAAATGAAATAGATTTTGGATAAAAGAAAATTTGCCACTTGATTACAAGCAGGAATTAGAAACGAGGAATGGCTTATGATAATATCTGTTGTGTTTTTTTCTCAAGAAGTTGTGACTTACCTGTTAGAATAGCTGTTAACCAACAGGACAAGTAATAACAGGTGTTGGAGAGGATACAGAGAAAAAGGAACTCTCACACACTGCTGGTGGGACTGCACATTGGTACAGCCACTATGGAAAACAGTATGGAGGTTCCTCAAAAAACTAAGAATTGATCTACTATATGATCCAACAATCCCTCTACTGGGATTTGATTTGAAAATCATATCCGAAAAGATATCTGCACAGCGATGTTCATAGCAGCATTATTCACAGTGGCCAGGACATGGAAGCAATTGAAGTGTCCTACGATAGATGAGTGGCTAAAGAAGCTGTGGGACATATATATACAATGGAATATTACTCAGTCATAAGAAGAGACGAAATACTGCCATTTGTGACAACATGGATGGACCTTGAGATAATCATGCTAAGTGAAATAACCCAGACAAAAAAGTTGAAAACCATATGATATCACTAATATGTGGGATATAAACCTAAAAGCAACAAACGAACAGGACAAACAGAGACTCACGGACATGGACAAGAAACTAGTGGTAAAGAGGAGGAGGGAGAAGGGAGGTAGATGGGGTAAAAAGGGTAAAATATGTGGTGGTAGTAAGAAATTTAACTATGGGAGGGGAACATACAATACTATATATATATATATAGTACATATATATACACACACATATATATATATATATATGTTTTATTGTTAAATTGTACACCTGAAACTTCCTGGATTTCATTAACCAATGTCATAGATACATACATACATACATACATACATAAAGGAAGTCGTGACTTAAAAATGTGAGAAAATCAAGTCATGTGTTTGATAAATAATAATAAGTTCTGTTTAGGATATATTAGGCCTCATTGGTAAATATCAAATAAGTTGTTATATATACAATACTGGGATTAATTAAAAAAAGGTTACATTTGGAGATAGCATTTATGAGTTCTCAGCATTAACACGGTATGGAAAGGGCCAGGACTGCATTTAAGGATTTCTGACATGTAGAACCCCAATATCAGAGGAAAGGGAGAACAGAGAGTGAGAAGTATCCATTGGATAAAAAGTAAAGCAGGAGAACATATTGTTGCAGAAGTTTAGAGAAAAACTGTTTTAAAAAAGCAAGTAGTTGACATGTAGAATGATTCTGAAAGATGGCTTAAGAGAGAAGGAAATATCTTTTGAGTTGGTACAAGAAAGTAGTAACAGACTCTCAGAAGAACAAGTTTTACTTGCTTGGTAGGAACAGAAAGCAGATTAGAGAAAGTGAAGGCTGGACAGGACTGGAGAATAACTAAAACGACAAATATAAGATATTCTTTATTTACATTTTTTTCTTTTTTCTTTTTTTATTGAGAAGTGGGTTAGAGTAATGAGGTAACATCTAAAAAGGATGTGGTTAAAAGACTGATTTTTTTTAATGAAGGCAAAAATAAGTAAATCCATACATACACATAGGCAGACCGACAGACAAGTTTAGACACTGGCAATAATTGAGTTGCATGGGAGAGAATAACAACAGGGAGTGAAGGAGAGCTGAAGCGGTCGTTGAGAAAGAGAAAGGTCTAGTGTCACGACCACAAGATAAAAGATTGGCCTTTGCAAAGAACGGAGGCTCTTTTACTGCAACAGGAGAGACAACGGATAATTTAGTTATCAATTCAAGTTTCTGTGCAGATTCACGGAAGACAGGATATTTTCTACTAACTTATTTTCCCTCTCAGTGAAGTCTAATATAAGGACATTGCCTTAAAGTGAGTTAGGAAAAGGGGGTGTTACAGTTTTAAGAAAGACAGAAAACAGTCATCACTTTGAAGAACAGGAAAGTGTTTTTACTGGGCAAACAGTAAGATACTCAGGTAGTGTTGAGAGATTAGTTGAGGTCTTTTAAATTTTCAAGTAAATTTAAACTTAAATTTAAAATAAAACTAATTGACACAGTTTTGTGATGTTTGTATACGTCCAATTGCTTGGCTTTATGCACAGAGAATATTAACTAAATGGTTAGTTCTGCAGGCTTTTGGATTTGCCAGATCAAAATAAGAAAATGAGCAGTGCCTGGGGAATGAGGAGTGGCTTGCAAGACTGGCTGTCATAATGGGCCGTGTGTATAGACTGATAGGGAGGAAGAGTCAGTGGAATAGGGTCTCGTTAAGGCAGAAATATAAAATTACATATTTGTTATGGTATATAACATTAGGGAAAACTTTATATCTAAACTTTAATTTGCTTCTGTATACATATACTTTGTAAATGTTTACACTTTAGATGTTCAAAGTTGTTTTCTTACAATGTACATATATTATTTAAGAAAAACTAACTTAAAATTATTTCAATATCAATAAAATATATTCATATAAGAGAATATGATGTAGTGATTAAGATACGATATCTATTAAATAAATGTATATAGTACTTACATTATTATAAAAATTTTCATGTAGATATATGTCCCAATATAATGGTAACTAACAATTATACAAAATTCATTTAAGCATTTTATATGTGTTAATTTAAAAAACCCATATGAGGTACATACAGTTATAATTCCAGGGAAATTGAGCCTCTGAGAGACTGTGTCACATGCCCAAAGTCATGTATCTATAAATGGCAGAGTTGAGATTTGAATGGAAGCTTTCTAGATTAAGGATCGTGGTCCACTACCACTATACAATATGTAAGCACAGAGAAGTCTGGAAGGATCCACTATTAAAAATAACAATGATTGTTTCTTTCTGTTTGATAACATTTTAAAAATTGTCATTTATCTGCACTTTCTAATTTTTTACAATATAAAAGCATTATATGATTGAAAATGGAAAAGGCTGTAATTTTTAAAAGCAGTGGGAGTTTTACATAACCTGTATTAGTGCTTTTTCAAAAGGAAACAGGAGGCATGCAGACACAAAAAGCTTTGTTGGGTACAGCATGATTCGGGGGTTCAGACTGATGGAGTAAATAACCTCTACCTTGCACTAAAAACTATAGAACTGTTCCTTTTGCCTTCAAAGGACTGATGTGCAGGTGTAGAGTTTTCTATTATGCCAGTATTTAAAATTACATAGCACAAAATAAAAATCTAATATATTATGAATTGATTGAATACATGCTACCCAACATATTGAATTGAAGGATTAATCGTAGTAAATATACTTAGACATAAGAATTTTTCACAGGCAAATTGTCAGTATAATTTGCTACTTTCATTGATCTTTCCTCAATTTTCATTAACTTTCTCTTTTATCCTATATTTAATATGTATTTTCAAGTACAAATACATAGAATCACCTATAACTATCTAGATTATAACTTTAAAAAATAAGTGATATTTTAAACATACTGATTGCGAATAAAATTATATACTTGAACACTGATCAAATGACCCACAGGGATAACAGTACATGAATCTGGCTAACTTTCTTATTCATGTATGATATGTTTTTAGTCAAATAGATGTTCAAATAATTTATTCAGAAATTAGGTATAATATGGCAGAGTAGAAAAAAATCATAAGGCTTCACTCAGAGATCTGGGTTATTATTAGATGACCAAATAGTTTATCCAGGACAATATTAATGGGGATACTATAAAAATTATTTTGAGATAACACCATAAACCCAAACTCTCCTGGTTAATCTGGGTTGCATATTCAACCTAGTTATAATCCTGATTTTCCTCTAGCTTGATGATCTTGTACATTTATTCATCTTCTTGAACTCGATTTTCGTGTCTGAAAAATGAGCAGAGTAGGCAGATAAATAACCTACACGTTTAATATTCACTTATTTTTCACTCAAAGAATTCTTTTTACACACATACTCTATGTGTGGCATAGTTATATGAAGGTTGGAGTAAGACTGTAATAATACATAAAACATCACTCAAAGAGACTATAATTTGTGAAAGGAAGTAAGCTATATACACAATTCGCTCAATACATGGTAAGGAGTGGAAGTGCTACAAATGGGACTAGAGTGATTTCCGAGTTATTCTTTTCTCACTGACCACTTTAGACCATGGGTTATATTCTTTCTCTTATCAGCAGCTGTTATCAAAATCAAAGGTGACTTCAACAACCCCACCTTAAAGGTCCATGATGTCTACTGTTTCAGCAACCTTCACTCAATGATCATGTTTCAAACCACGTCAGCACCTGAATCTTAAGATCTAAAACCTTAAATTCCAAAATGCCAATGGCCTGGTTTACAATCTCACAGCAATGTGTAAGAATGATTAGAGTGAAGAGAGGCTACAAGAGTGGGATTCTCTTTTCAGGTTAACTTAGGACCTAAACAGAAATGTATGTAATCATCATGAAAGAAAGTGAATTCTAGAGATAGTGTGAATTGAAAAAATTAACCAATCATTTCAACTATCCAGTGAAGAAGATAAAGTCGTCAGACCTGAGTTTGGTTACCTGAATGTCAGCAATGTTCTTAAAAGAAAAGCCAGACAGAAACTCAAGTTTGGAAAGTAAAATTATGATATCAGTTATTAAAAAGGTGAGAGTTCATTTATACCAAATGTTAAAGAATATATTAATGGATAATAGAATAATCTCTAAGGAATTCATCTCTTTTATTTTATAAAATGATACTCAGTACTTGTTACTTCCAGTATTTTTTTTTTTAACTTAAATTAGATCTTAGTAATTGTTAATAGAATACTTACCATTCTTCATGTCCTGGCAGTATTCCTCAATTTTTTTTTCCAAAAAATTAAATATTACAGTCATTGATTAACATGTACTTGTCACTGTTGATATTTTTTGTCTAAACGAGTAACTGAGAGGTGGTGGGAGGGAACCTGAGAGGGATATAAAGCATGGTTTCATTTAAACCAACTGGACTGGGTTTAAGCATCTGTGGCTATAAAGTAGATGAAAAGCTGAAAGAAATGTATTTCGTAAGTCAAGTAATAATATTTTGGTCACAAAGAAAGAGGTTTCAATGTCCACATGGCAAAATATGCTGTCAAGATGGGAAATGAGCCATTCTCTAGGTTCTGCACTGAATTAAATAAACAGTATCAGGACACCCTGAGAAATGGGAACTACAGTGTACGCATCTGCAGTTTCTGTCTCAGCGTGGCCAGTGCTATACTAATGACAGGCAAAGACAGTGAGGAGGTTTTGCCAAATGACTTCACAGACTTTTGTTTCTAACAAATGAGGAATGGAGCAGAGAAGTAAGAAGGGAAAATCTTCCACTGAAAAAAACATAAATGAGAGTAGAATGTTTAAGACACCGCTATGGGGACTCTTAGATATAACTGACAGATATTTTGAAGAGGACTAGTTTCTAGAAATAAAGTAGGTGTGGCTTGCACCACAATGTCTCAATTAAAAAAAAAATAAGAATGTTCTAATTGAAGATCATATCCTGATAAAGTTTTAAATATATGGGTTATGTAAATAACAATCTATTTTAAAATAAATTCATTAACTTTCAGTTTATTAAATTAAAATCAAGAAGTGGTGGAATGCTGTCTTTACAAAAAGTAAATTGGCCGAAACAAAATAAGAACGTTGTTTGGACGACAGTCTTTTAACCATCCCACTTCAGATTTCCTCAATTACTGTGTTTATGTGAGCCTGTGATAAGTATGTATTTGTAAGCAATTTTACAATTCTATTTGTGGAGTCTAGAACCCGTTAATAGACAATTTATAAAATAAATATCTCATTTCTGAAAGTATAGCATAAGTCATACAGCCTAGGCTTTGAAACTTTAATAGTAACTTTTTAACTGAAGCGAGAAAATAAGACATCAACTTGATATTTTCACTTAGGTTTAACATCTTATAACTCTTATCTTCAGTAACATTTCTGCAATCATAACAGTTTCAAAGCTTGTGATAGAAATAAATATAGGTTTTATTTACATTTTTATTTTTTGATCATCAATCCTCTTCCGACATTTTTAAATGTCCTACACTTCCGTCTCTTTAGGGGAAAAGAAGATTTTCTAATCGTGGCATAACAAATGTGGAAACACATATAAAGAGATAAGAATTGCTCAAGGTCATTGGCAGAGGTGTGATTAAGTGAAAGCAAGTAACCACAGAATATAAAACATTATAAAGATATCCAATTTGTAAAGAATATGGATAGCTGCAAAATGAAAAAATAAGACTTCAAAAATCATTGTAATGAGAAAACAAAGCATGTTATAAAGTTGTATAAATATAAGGCAGTAGAAGTCTGCATATATATCCTGATTTTTATTACAATACTTCCTTTAAAACTGAGTTAATTATAGAACTGCATACTGTAAAGCAGGCTTACTCTTCTCAGATATAGTGTGAGGATCTCAGGCTATATTCCTACATATTTGGAATCAAATAAATATGACCAAAAAAAAGCATAAAACCAACATATGAAAATGATAAATTTCTATTATTGTGTAATTTATGATCTAGGTAATATGTACAAATGTAGGTACATGTCATATATACACACGCACACACACACACACTGATACATATACAGACACATACACAGAACACTCACATATGCACATGCACAATTGCAAGTGCATTGAACTCAATGAGGCCTGGTAATGTTAGTGATATATTTTCCACAGCTCATTGCTATGTCAAGGAAAAAGGGATTGAGTTTACTCTTTACTAGACCTGTGCTGAACAAGTCATATATGCTACTTCAATTAGGTCTCACAAAAGTCTTAGAAAATAATTATTATTCTCCATTAAAAGAGAAGGAAACAGTCAAAACTGGAGTGTTACTGAAATCACAAACTTGCAGGAGATGTATTTAGGATTGAACCCTTTATTGGCCATATTTTTTCTGCCTACCTACTCCTGCAAAGAGACCTCTTAAATATAACTGTTCATCACAAATCGGGTAGGGGTTGGGGTTGAGGATGGGATGGATGGGAGAGAGAGGGAGAGGAACTGTAAGGCCCTATAGTAGCCAGAAAGAATTAGCATGCCTACCCCAAGTTTAAATCGCCACCAGGGAAGTAATTTGGCACTGGGGACAATTAATTTAGAAAACCTGCATCCATAATACAACTGCTAATATAACAGTCCTACAGGGGAAATAAAGAAAGAAAAGGTTCAGAATGAGGGCTGTTTTCAGCATGTGCCAATTTCTAACTGATAACCCACTTCAAATTGACTAGTTTTATTTCCTTTTCATTTCTCCCCCAACACTGCTTTGAATATTGGATTTTCTTCTGATAAGAGTTTAAAGTTAATGATCAAAGTGCACTTCATGAACCAAAATAATTTTAATTCAGCTTTTCAGAGTTAACTTTTCCTAAAATGTTCCCTGGGGAGTCAAATTTTCCTGACTCAAGATATTTCTATTGAAGATATAAAAACCACTTACAAGGGAAATAGCTAAGTAAACACTGTTGTATTTTAGTAGATTGAATCTGCATAAATTATTTTTCTTTAACTGGCAAAATCTAATTCTAGAGGGAAAATTCTTGCTAATTGTTTTCATAAAAATGTGCCCTGGAGTGGCATTTATTTTTTTACTGACCATAAGTTTGAGAAAGCTATTCAATTCTGCCAAATCACTGCATGCTTATGTTATTCACTGAAAATGGAAAACATAAAAATGACCTTTTATGATGAGTATTTATTAAATATATTTTTCTTTTAAACTAAAAACTAGTATAAATATTTACTTGTTTTCTGTAAATGAAAAAAGACATGAAAAGCAAATAGACTTACATGGTTGGAACCTTTGCCAATAACTTGGTTGTCATTTTCAAATCATCTTTCTCTAGAAAATGCCAGCATTCTGGACTCCCTGCTCAGTTCTCCTAATGCTAGGCAGAAAGAATGAGTTTGGCCTGGAAAAAAATACAGTGCTCTTCTGAGGCTGAATGCTCTAATCACCCCAGACTTCAAACTCATAATGTGTGTACAAATCAGTCTTTTAAAACTGTGTTGCAAGAGGGAAGGAATGAATCATCATCTGCTAAAAAGTAGCAAGATTCTTATTAGTTGCTAAAGATCTAGGGCAAAGATAAAAAAAAGCAAGTTGATTACTCCACCTCTGCAATTTCATGGAAATTCATTTGTGCGCACACACACACACACACTCACATACTCACAAAAGAGAGTTAGATGAAATATTGTCTTAGTGAAGTTTTAAGTTTCACTGATTTCTCTTGACCAAAGTATAGATTTTTGTAGTGTACATCACTTTTATAAACTGCTTTTACTTTTAGCATGGTCTAGAAGTTTCCTATTGCAGAATGGATCAATCTTATCTCAGCTTACAAAATTACTTCAAAATGGACTTGATTCCTTCAACCTTTCTACTTAAAATGCCACTAAAACTTACATGACCAGGGTAGAACATACTTTTCCTTGTGTATATACTACTTGCATACCTTATTGTGTTTCCTAATTGAGAAAAATTGTCAGTGGCGGACCTGAGTGCTTCTAGAATAAAAACTAACCTTGGGGATTAAATGACCTTCTCTCTCTTATAAATGCCCTCCAAATATCAAAGTAGAAAAATCTCCTGAAATTTCAGTAGTAGTGCAGTCAAGTGGTTATTTCTACATTTTAGAGTCAAGCAGAAAGACTGAGAGATAATTTAAAATAAATAGCACATTTAGATACCATGTCAGCAAAGTTATTATATTCTATGTGTTCGTTTAACTGCAAAGATATTTTAACTGTTGAATATAAATACGAAATTTCAAAATATTAATAAAAATTTTGAAAAGTGCAGTATATAATATTTTTGATAAGTATAGGTGAACTTGAATTTTATGAAATCTTTTATTTTTTTAACGAAAACCACAGCATTTATGAGCTGCATATAGGGAGCAAAGACGTGTACTTTCCCTGTGTCTTTATGTAGATTTAAAATTCTTTAAATGAATGGGAGTGGTCTAATTCCAGACACTGAGAAAAAAGTCATTTTATCTCCTAGAGAAAAGTTAGCAAAATTTAGTGGAAGTCATCCTAGACTGAAAATAATTCACTGTTCAGACCTGGATCTTACATTAATACAGTGTTATTAAGCCTTTCACACAATTTTCTAAACCTCAATTTTCTCACCAATAGAGGTACATTTTGAAAATTCAGTAACAATTTATTAGTAGACTGTTACATCAATTTTCTAATGAATAACTTGTATTGTAAAAAACATGCATTGTGACTTTGTGAGAAATGATCTTAGTACTAGAAGTAATGGCATCTCTTGATTATTGAGAAACTTGCAAATATGGAGAGTTAAGTGTTAGGCATATTACACAGATTATTTTCCACATACATACAATTTTTTTAAATTGATATTTTCATTTTAAAAAATGTACATCAGAAAAGCTAAAATCTCACACATTTAGTATATAAAAATATTAAATCCAAACTCGTATCTGTTCTGTTCACTCCAAAACATGTGTTTTCATCTATACCATACCCCCCCACACACAAAACAGAATCTTTCAACCACTGAAATAATTTATAATCGATTGTATTAGGAGAAAAGTGGAATTCGTGCTAGAAAAACTGAATTCGGCTGTTAGAAATTGAACAGTTGTGGTTATCTGAAGATTAAGAATGATCAATGAGATTGTTTACCTGCGAGGAATGGATGGGAAAGAGAAATGGAGGGAAGCAAGTGGGGGGAGGGTCACACATAGTCACACTGATCTTTTCTGTATAAACCTAATTTTGAAAACACGCTAATGTTTCATATACTCAAAAAGAGAAAAAAAAATTTAAAAAGCTTGAGAGAAAACCTTAAAACTAAATAAAAACAGAAACGAGTTAACCAAACCATATCTTAAATGAAAATACAACCACACCCAAGAATGGGTGGGAAGAAAACTAGTGTGAATATATTTTGAACACATTATTTGGGCTATATGACTTCAGCTAAAAGCAAAGAAATATTGAATTCTAGTTATCAGACTTCTTTTTCACAGAGACAAAAGTTAGCAATTCTGAAACTACTTTTTTCTATAAATTTAGGATTGAGCAAATAAGTAGATATATTGTGCATAATGAGAACCAGCTTTGTCAGAGAAGGGAGTTGTAATAGGAAAAGGGGAAAGGATAGAAAAACCACGTGGTACTATATTGTAATTGGGGTCGTCCTAGGTTCTAATATATATGGATAGTTAGATAGAGAAGTAAAAACTAGATGTGTGTGTGTGTGTGTGTGTGTGTGTGTGTTGTACAATTTCCTAGCTCTATCAACTAAGAGGACTAAGAAGCAAAACTCCAGAAGCAATGGGCACATAGTACCCAGAACTTGATTTCTAAATGCCAATTTTTAGAAAAAAGGAAACTATGAAAAAAAATCTGAATCTAGAGATATGCCTGAAAATTAACAAGATAATCCTGGAATATTCTGATATGTCAGAAAATAAGGGAGTATTAAAAGAAATGATGGGGATAGGTCAAAAGGAACAGGAGTTAGCCTATAGGGGTTTAAACTGGTGATATCTGGAACAATTTGAGCCTCAAGATAAAGAATGATAATAAATGGTTACAATCAATTCAATAAAATAACTAGCCTAAATTCCTTGAACTCCTGTTGTCTGAAATACAAAGAAAGATTCAGGAACTATGTCAGATTAAAGGAAACTAAAGATATATGACAAATAGACATGATTCATAATCTAGGTTGAATTTTACCATGAAGGATATTATTTAGATAATTGATAAAATCTGAATATGGACTTTGGCTATATAATAATACTGTATTAATATCAAATTTCCTGATTTTCATAATTCTACTGTGGTTATTTTACAGAATGTGTTTTTAGAAAATAAGCACTGAAGTATGTAGGGGTAAAGAGCCATGAAGTATATAACTTCATGTCCAGTGATTCAAAAAAATAGTTGTACACACACAGACACATAAATAGATATACACAAAGAAAGCACACAAAGTGAGAAGTATTTATAGCAATATGTTAACACTTCAGGAAACTGTATGAAGTTTTCTATAAGTCCGAACATATGTTAATAGATAATATTTATAAAAAGTAGCAACGATGGGCTTTAAATTTCTAATTTTGAAAATTTGTGATGCTCTCAAAGAATCTTTGCAAATGCAACATTCTCTGATTCAATAACACACTTAATAAGTCATGGTACCATACTTCACGTCAAGCTTGATTCTTAAATCTAAATTCCAAAATTATTTTTATACCAAGCTAGTTGTAATCTAGCAGGATCTTTGGATTTAGGAAACTCATTTTTTCATAATAATAAGATACATGGTGGGCCTGAATGTCATTAGACAAAACATGTTTACCTGCTGCTGTTAAGTGATTAATATTACCCTGAAATTAATGAAATTCACTATAACTGGCTTTTTTATTTCCCCAATTCTTATAGTATTGCAATAACTCATGTAATGTTTGTCAGAGTAAAAATAAGAAATAAAATGCAGGTGGTCTGACATGTATATTTTAAAGAAACTTTTACCACCTCACAGCAAGGCTAATTTCACTCTCTGCTTAAATTCAGAGACTCTAGGTGTGTTTGCACAAGGCTGCTTTCTTATATCCTGTTTGGATGTTTTCAAATTTGTTCATGAATTCAGGATTCTGAAATCCTTAGAAGATAAAATTTGTTATTTTCTCAAAGTGAATTGACTTTTTGTGAAACTACAAATATTGTTATTAACTGGTAATTTTAAAAGAAAAAAAATTAGACATCTTCTACCCCTTGAGGGGGAAATTAGATAAATGAAAACATCAATTATGAAATATTTATATACTTGTTACAGAGCCGTAAATTTGCTGGTATGGAATATAACTTAAGATAAGAGACAATAAATGAATACATATCATTGTCTAATGTTTCCTTTTGATATGCCTTTCATTTTATTTGTTATCTTAAAGTACAGGCATTTAGACATTAAAATTGACTCTTGGGTGTCAGGATAAAAAACTCTTTATATTAAGATTTTAGGGAACAAAATATCTGCATATTTCCAATAACTTAATGCCTATCATTTCAACTTGACATATATCTTTACCTTTTTTTGTTTTTGTTTTAGTTTTGCAAATGACCAGTTGATGATATGAAAATACTATAGTTGGATGTTTCCTCTGAAAAATAAAACTGACAAAAAAAAATCAGGACTGACAGCAAACAAGCTCAGAGAATAATTTCTACATTCTTGGGTAAAGTAAATGCATATTATTCTCTAAAAATTATCTCTTTTCTTCATGTTCCATTTTGATGGGTCTCAGAGCATAAAATAAATTGTTTTGCTTGGTATATTTGTCTTAAAGCTCAACAGTTTTGGATATAGGAGCGATAGCCTAGCAGTATCTTCACGGAAACAATGGATTGGAAAATAGCAGAGGACATTTCCGAAGCAATAGTGGTTCTAGTGGGAACAGGGAAGTAGACAGTAACAGAAACCTAGAGAGAGTGACAAACAGAACAAAACTGGAGAAGATCCAAAAAAGTCAATTTTGCATTGGTATGTTTTTTCCCCCCTTTTTTATGTCTCTGTACCGGTTTTAGTTCTCTCAGGATAGATAACTTTTTTTAAACATTAAACTACTTCCTCTACCTTAGTGCCTCATTCCCTTAGCACCAATAGGAAGCTGAATTAAAATCTGTATAAAGAATTGGATATACCTAGTAACCCTTTATATGTTGCCAGCAGGATATTATGCAATATCCTCTTAATGAAATTTCATTGTTAATTCATCTGAGCTGCAAACCTGGAAGCTGGCTCTTTATTAGAATTCTGGTCATTTTCTTGAATCAAATAACCAAGGTTTCATCAGTCAGGGTTCTCCAGCGTTAAAAACAAAACAGGCCCCAAATAAAGTCGCTTAAGCCAAACCCCATGGCACCAAACTAAGACTTAATTACAGTTTTGGCTATCCCAGAAATGGAACCAATCAATCAAGAATTGCTTAATCAGCACTAGTTAGATAACCTGCCTGATAGATTGCTGCCATTTCATAAAAGAAAGTAATCTTGCAATAACCAGTTTGGGACTTTTGTTTGTTTGCTTGCTTTTTGCCTAGTATAACTTCCTGTTTTTTTTCCCTTCTGCCTTTCACTTTGTACAACTCCTCGGAGCTCTTTTCTATCTGCTAGATTGGATGCTGCCTGATTTGGATAGATTTTTGCTCACATTAACTCTTAATATGCCACAGTTTATCTTTTAACACCAGAGAAATAGAATCAATATAATGTGTGTGTAGGGGTGTGTGTGTGAGAGAGAGAAAGAGAAAGAGAGGGGATGGGGAGAGAGAGAGAGAAGGATTGTGAGGAAGGGAGGTAGGGAAGGAGGGAGAGAGAAAGGGACAGACAGGAGACAGATTTATTTTAAGAAACTTGCTCATATGATTGTGGGAGTTGGCAAGTTCAATATACATAGGGCAGGCCAACAGCCTTGAAACTTGAACAGTATTTCAATTACAGACCTTCCTCAGGAAACATCAGCCTTTGCTCTAGGGCCACAGCTGATTGGGTAAGGCCCACCTACATTATCATAGGTAATCTACTAAAAGTGACTGCAAATCTTAATCACAGCTACAAAATACCTGCACAACGACACCTAGACTAGCATTTGACCAAATAACTGGGCACCATACCCTTGCCAAGTTGACAAAATTTACCATCACAATGTTTTTTTGGCACTATTCTTAAATTTTTGGCAAAGACAACCCACTGACAAAGATTCTTTTCTTGATCAAAGTCTAGTAAGGGTCCCCTGAGGCCTTCCTTGACTAGCTTCTATGAGGGCCTATAAAGACTTTAAAAAACAGTCGCATAGTTTCTAACAACTCAAGGCCATGTCTCTGAGATGACCCTAGCCTCGCTTTAAGTGCCTACACAAGAAAACTCAAGGCTGCCAAAAGACTTTTTTGTTTTTTCCAGCCAACAACTAAATTAGGACCCTCATATCTCAGTATCTGTGGGAGAGTAAGAATCTAACTTCCATAAATACCAGTTAGCAAATCCACATGTGCTTCACATGAACCAACCCTCCTTTCCCACTTTTCTGTAATTTTTCAATTCTCTCAGTTTAATGAGCTCCTGTTTACCCCTCTCCCAATTCCCTCATTCGCCTTTTAACACCCAGTCACTTCTGTGCAATTCGCAGTTAGTTTACCTTCGACTATTTTCTTTTTTGCAATAGCACTTTACTGATTAAAATCTGTCCTTAATAATTTAACTGGTCTCTTTTTATCTTTGATGCCGTTCTTTCTAAAAAAAAAACAATAAAAAGTTGAGAAAACAATGTTTGTTTTTTCATATTACATTTCTCATATGTTCTTTTCTCAAGAACATATTAATTATAATTATAATATTCATCAAGAGTACTAATAATCATATTAATAAACTAATCAACAAATTAGTTAATATAATCTGGAAACCTTTGATATTATGACACAACCAGAAAATTAAATTTTAGAAGTCAGTGAAAATTGAACAAGAAGGCCATTATATGGAGGTGGCTTTATGTAAGCAAACCAAAATCTAAGGACAATCAATCACAAACAGCAAAATAAGCTTTAAGCTACAGACAGTCTATAATTGCCTTTCTCTCTTCCACACATTTTCTCTATAGGTCTCTCCCCTGGCTCTTGTCCCTGGAGCGTTGTTAACCACTTCTGGTTTGGTGCTGTCCAATTCCAATAGATTTTTGATCACACAAACTCTTAATGTTTTTAATATGCCTCAGTTTATCTTTTAACAACAGAAAATTAAAAGGAAAGGATTACTAAGTGATTCTTAAAAAAAATAAGAAAAGGAATTTTTAGAAAACCATATATATATATAAACCACATATGATTGTACCTCCACTTTCAATTCTCATTATAGAATATTTACCATCTTGTTTTTCCTCTTTCCTATACTAGTCATATATGTCTCGAGATATAAAAACAAATGCACACCCTCTCACAAAATAAAATGTTATTCCTCCCAGTCACTTCTGAACCTAATCCAATCCATACATACAATACAGAATTATTTCATTTACAACTACTCCTTAACCCATAACACAGACTACCATTTGCCTCTACCTATTATTACTCTAGATACCAATTTAGATCAAATATCTTTAAGAGCTCTATTTATTAAAAAAAAAAAAAGAAAACTTAAAATTTTTATATATATACCTTTCCAAACAACTTCTGGTTTTATCCAGCTACATTTATTTTTAAATAGACTATAGAGTACATATATTATTAATAATATAATAGACAGGTAGCTATCTAGGTAGGTAGGTAGTTAGGTGGATGGATATATAGATAGATCAATAGATATAAAAATGTAGATATAAATGTACTTACAGATTTGGCTAATCAAAAATTGCATGTCTATAATCACTGATGAAGTACTCCCACCTGCATAAACCTCCATATGTTGGGAAAAATAGAGGGCAGAAGTTAGAAATCCTGAGAGACTGAGCATATACTGAAAGACTGAGGTGAACAAAATAATACTGCTTAAATGGAAAGATACTAAGTCACCTTTACTTGAAGAGTCTACTTTTCAATTCTGCATATCACTATCTTCTATCAATTGGAATAGAAATGATAGAAAAACATTAGATAATTTTTTGAAATGAAAGACCTTTATAAAATTGTGAGCTGTATCTGAATACATTTCATCCCTATCACAAGAAGGTATCAAGCTCTTTAAATCAATGGTCTCAAAAGATCTTACTTCATGTATCTGATACTTGATTCTCTGCCCTTCCCCATCCCATATTGTTTTAAAACAATCATACTGTTTTAAAGTATTTAAAAATAATTGAAACATCTTAACCATCAGAGAAATCCATTTGGCTGGAGTAATTTATGAAGGGGGTATGCAAGTAAAATAAAGTCCATATCATTTCATTGTTATGATGTAAGATATAGACAACTAGGCTCTGTTGTAAAACATTTTTGCATTTGTTCAGTTAAATCCGGTTTTCCTTTCACTAGTAAGAAAATCTACTGTTTCTAATGAAAGATTGGGAAAAAAATCAGATGTAAGTATTCTGCTTGTTAAATAATCAAAAAGGAAAGGTAAAGGCCAGCCTCAGTCAGTCGTATTGTTTTCATATGGCTGAGCACATGTAAAACAAGGACTTTACACAAGTTTCTTCCCATTTCTGTAATTATCATGTTAAAGGCCGTTAATCACTTAGATTCAAGATAACTGAAATTCTTATAATACAGCGAGAGGCAGAAATGTAGCATAATTGCTGTTAAGTGTTTCATGTAACAAGTCACGTAAAAACAAGTTTTAAGGAAAAATTTAGATCAAGAAATCAGGATTTTTGTTTCTAAACTAAACATTGGTGATTATAAGTCTCTTAGCTATTCAAGGCCCATATTTCCGTTTCTATAACAAAAGAGGCTTAAACTATCAAATCCATAAAGTTTTCAATAACTTGAAAATTCTATGATTTTCAAATGCTTTCAAACAATGGATTCAGATTTGAAATACTTAAATGATTTTAAAAATTAGGAAAAATAATTAAATTTTTTTTTTAAAAAGAGTTTATCTGAAATGGCCAACTTTTCTTAATCATTATCTAGATCATAACTTCATAAAGTTACCAACCCAACTCCTGATGATGTTAAAAACAATAATAACTTAAATAGCTAGTCAGACACAAGCAGCAGGGAGAACAAAGGAATAGGGTCTCAACCTAGAGACCACCCAAAGAACACCCCAATGGTAGTAGACTTCTGAGTACGCACATGCGCCCTCGGTAAAGAGTTATATAGCAGCCAAGCGTCAATCAATATAACCTTACTTTCCAATCACCTAGGAATGCCTTTGAAACTACCCATCACAGCCCAAATATAATGCAGACATTTCCTCTTCTGGGCCCTTTTTGCCCTCTTGCTGTGGTAGTTGTTATTACAGCACTCTGTTGCAGCTCTCATCACTGAAACCATGTGCCTCCTTGGGGCATGCTTTGTCTTTATGAAATACACCTTTAATAAATCTTTTGTAAATCTCACTGCCCTGTGATTCTTCACTGCGTCAACGAGGAAGAACCGAGAAAAAATGCTAACTACACTTCTGTGTTACCTCTCTCCCTCACCTCTGCCGCTGGAGCAACACCAAACTCCGATCGGCCCTAATGGTAACATAACAACCATGCCAAAAATGACAACCAAAAATAGCTCAATAAACATAAAGAGAATTTCTAGACTCCCAGGGAAGATGAAAGAGATGCCAGGAAATTAAAGAATAAACAAAAATATAGTATAAAACAAAATAAGTATGGGGAGGAAACACCAAATATATATCAAATCTAAATATTAATAAAGAAAACTAGGATATAAAGAATAATATTGTTGCGAACTGAAGAGTACTTTGCTTATTTGGCTGTTTTATAGGTTTACTACAAGTTTGGCCACAAGAAAATATCTTTGGGTCACTTTTAAAAAAATTTAAAAAGAGGATTTATTTAATGTTTTTATTAGAACTCATCTATGTCACCAGAGGGATCAAGAAAATGGCTTTTATTTCCTGACTTTCTATATTCTCTTAGCAGTCTTAAATACCGTAGTCATTTTCTGATTTAAAAAAAAAATGTCATATTTAATCAATTTAGAAACAACTGTCAACATTGATTCAGATGAGAAAGATTACATTCAGCATTCATGAATGCGGTTTAAGATAAGAACTTTGGAACATAGAGTTTTAGGGCAAATCAGAGCCCAGGATCACAAAGAAATGTTACAATCAACAGGAAGAACACTTTCTAATTCATTTGATTGAGATGAACCAAAGAATGGTTCTTTCCCACTACACAGCATTATACTTATTTAGAGTAAAATTATTTTCTTCATGGCTTCGAACAAATTTAACCTACTAAATAAGAGTGATATAATAAAAAGTTCTCCCTATTATTAAGTTCATTTAAAAAAAAAAAAGAAACTGGTCATTTGCTGAATCTTAATTGTAAAGATGCAATCTTTATAGATGAGCCAAGTATGATAAATGATGTTTATAGTTTTAGTATCCTGGATGATCATTAGATGTGAACTTTTATACTCCTGAGTGGCCAAGCCTCTAACAGTTTCAAAGAGTCAATGATCATTATTAAAAGCTAATTTTGTTAGGCTCGCGTTCCAAAAATATTTTCATTCAGATTACAGAGGAGCTAGGTTCTCAGGTTTTACGTAAATACAATTAAATAGCTATTTTACCTTCTGTTCAAGAAAAGTGCATTTGGATAATCTAAATCTTCTATAGCATACACAATAGTTCCATAATCTTTAAGAAAATAATTTAGGTTCTTCTTTGTTTAGATTGTAAATCAAAAAATTACAGGTGTTAAAACTGTAACTTGCTTATAAGCAGGGAACTCCAAGATACTTATGTTTTCACACAGCTCCTGAGCTACTGATTTTGTCTTTTTTTGGATATGGGTATTATCTTCCTGCTAGTACCAAGCAACCTGGTTTCCTAGCATACTGTAATTTCGTTGGCCAAGTCAAGTAGTATCATGAAACACAGGTAGACTTGTTGCTAAATATGGGAGGGACCAAGGCATAATGCTGAAACATTTTTCTCCTTCTTAATGTGGAGAAGTGTGTAAAATTGTAAAGATTACTATATTTGGTGCAGTAAATCCAGCCTCTCAGAAGTTACATTAATGAAATGCAGATAAATGGGGTGATCAACAGTTTTACTGATTTCATGTTCACTGAATATCTACCCTGTGATACTGGGAATGATTCAGAGATGAATAAATTAGACAAAGTCTCAGATCTCCTGAAACTTAAATAGTTACTATACATGATAATTTCATTAAAAAGAACCAAGCACTTTTCTTATTGAGAAATTTATTAAAATAAGAACTAAGACTTACTGAGAGAAAGGAGTCAGAGCAAATAACTACGCAATAGGTAAGCAAAAAATAAGATGTGTAATTATAAAGGGTATAGTTCCAAGCAGCGTTAAGTGCAAGGAAAAATAGATTAGTATGTGTTCAAGGAATTGGAAAAGATATTCTGGAAAAAGGAAATAAGAAACTGTACAATTCATGTTTGGACCAGCTTTAAACAAAAAATGAATAAGCAGGCATGTCCCAGCATATGGAAGATTCTAAGCAAAAGAATGGAAAGGGGAACAAATTTGGCACAAATAAGTGACTGATAAAGTGCCTTATCAGACTATGACAATTTTACACATTTAATTAGATGTATAATTATGGGATGAGGACCAACATCAGATAATTAGCTTCCCTAGAGTTAAAAGCATATTCAGTAAGTAGTAGCTAATAAATAACTAATAAGTTGCTGTTCATTTCTATATCAGCAACTTTTGTCTTTTTTTTTTTCATGATGGCTCATCCCATTTTTTATAATAGCATTTCTTACAGTAAAGTGATTTACTAAATTTATTTTACATTTATAAATTGAGTTCTCCCGTATTCTGGTATGTTGTTTTGTATTGTCAACATGAAAATGAACTGTCTTGGCCTTTGCAATGCTTAACCTGAGATCAGAGGAAGGGAGGGTGCAGTGGTACAAGTAAAGAAGCAGGCCAATGCGGAAGTTAATTTTGTGAGTTCACGCTTTATCTTTGAAAAACTTTTCATAAATTTGCAATTAAAAAAGTCGTCAGATGATAATAAATCTCGATTTCTGATTCGAAAAATGTGATCATCATGGAAACTGGCTAGAATCAGGCTCTGATAGCTGTTTTGTGAATTATAAGAGGGGCTACAATTAGTATGCGTGCCATATGTTAATCTCCAGATGGTCAAGAGCTTTGGAACACACTGTCTATATATACTATATAAATAAATCTGTTTAACTCTGTGTAATATACTTCGTTCATTGTAACATAAGTTGAAAATATTTTTAAGAAACACGGGTATTGTTTCTTTAAGATGCCATGGAATGACCATGAGTAAATTAAGAGCACTGAAGGCAGGAAAATAAATTGCTATCATTAAATGAAAGTCAAAATTACTTGAGGAAAAAATAAGAGATCTAGAATATCCAAAGTCAGAAAAAAGGCAGAAGCGAAATCAACCATTTTTTTCTATTTTGTACCCTAATCAGAACCCTGATTAATAAAGAACAGATTTTGATGTTCATACTATTTCTAAATAGCAAATGAGAAAAAACAGAAATAATAATACTAGTCTGTGTTAAAACAAAGGGAGATATAGAAATAATATATGTTAAAATAGGGACTGAATAAATCCTAACTTGAAATTATGAGACATAGGTTGCACAATATTTATTAAAAATATACATATAAACCACAGAAGATATTTTACATATTTGTTAATTACTGAATAATTTGGTGAATGAATTTAGCACTTAAGGTAAATATATATTGCCAATTAAAATAAGAAAAATACTAATAATACTAATTATAATGGTGTAAGATACAGAAATTATATATGCAAAGCACTATCCAGGCCAGTGCTGTGTTCTCATAAATTGTAGCTAATAAATCAACAAATTAATGTGCCATTGATTCCTAAACAAGTATTTTTGAAAGAATATATTTTATACAATATAAAGCAATTAATAATATAATATCTACTTATGGAATAGTTTGTCTATGATAGATATTGTAATAGTTTATATTAGTTTCCTATGGCCACTGAAAATATATTATCACAAACTCATTATCTTACAGTTCTAGAGGTCAGAATTTCAAAATGAGTTTAGGAAGGATTAAAATCAAGGTAACAGCATAGCTGCATTCTTTCTGGAGGCTCTCAGAGAGAATCTCTTTCCTTCGTTTTTTCAGCTTTTGGATGCTATCTGCATCCCTTGGATCAGAGCCCCTTATCCATCTTCAAAACACATCACTCCAACCTTTGCATCTGTCATCACATTTCCTTTTTCTCTATTTTGATCTGCTTACCTCCCTTTTATAATGACTCTTGTAATTACATAGGTCTCATGTATAAATCGAAATAGTATCCTGGTCCGAAGACCCTTAACTTAATCACATACACGAATTCCCTTTGCCATGTAAGGTGATATATTTACAGAGTCTGGGAATGAGGATGTGGACATCTTTAGGGGAGCATTCTTCTTTCTTCCACACAGTCTTAAAAATATATGTTCTAATTATATACTCAAAACAATGTAGAGAAGTAGGAGTTACCTGCACTATTTTTCAGATAGACAACCGTAGGCACATATCTAACAAATGTCAGGCTTCATCTCTATTCTATTTATAGTCATAACTTTCTATCTGAAAATCCTTATTTCAGTTTTTCTTGTTGGGAAATAATTTTGTTAGAAACATAAGGAAAGATCGCACATTGCAATCGCTCTCTCCTCGGTTTTAAGGGTAACATATTGGGATGACCAGTGGCCAGTCCCTCCTCCCTCTGCATGGCCATTTCTCCCACTGCTCCCACAGCACTACCTCAGAATTTAGCAGATGCTCTTGGTGAAGCACATGGCAGCAGCAACTGTCAACACAGGGAATTCTAGAAGCTGACATTTGCTTTCTTTGCTAGTGACTTCCTAGTAACTGCTCCTGGTACCCTTCTGTGTCTCTTATGTTCTCTCCAGCTCCTTCTGTGACAAAACATTTTAAAGTTGCTATTTCAGTAACTACTCTAGAATGTTGAACAATTCCTGTTGAGCCCTCTGGTGGTGACCACAGGGTGACACAGCCCTTTCAAATAACTTGTTCAATGCCCTCTGACAGCACATCTCTAGTGAGCCCTCAGCTCTATTTGACTATGACACGAGTGGAACGTAACCCCTGAAAGACTTTAAAGGCTTGAGGTAAAACTTATAATTCCCCCACGACTACTCCTTGTCACAATAGTGCATGGGAGCTAATTTTGCAAAACAAGAGCCAAGCCAGACTGGGGTCTCTATTATTCCCTAAAATTCACGTTCCAATTAAACACTAATAGTGATGTTAATTGTATGTGTGTGTGTGCATGCACACGAATACATATATACTGCAAATATATACACATACATAAATGCATATACATACATGGCATATATAAGTACACATATGTATACATAGTACATATATATCATAAATGCACAAGTATACATTAAGGGATAGCTACTGGCTTGACACTATTAACTGCAATTGAAGTGAATCTAACTGCCATCACTGTAATTTATCTCAGGTCAGGCAGTGCTCTCTCCAGGAACATTTTCCTGAGCCCTTCCCTCAAGGCTACCGAAGTGCCCTGTACATAGCTCTATCACTGTACTTGCCTAAATTGCCTGCTTTAGTTTCTCAGCCTGATTTAAATTACACTATAAGCAACTTGAGGGGACAGACCATACATTATTCATCTGCATAATTCCTGAAAAATGACAGAAGTTCAAAAATAATTGGCTGACTTAACCAGGCCTTCAGTCAGAGAGTAGTTTCCTGAGGCACAGGCAGACTGTGAAGTGCCCTGGAGAAGCCAGTAGGCATTCAAGCTGACCTCATGACTTTACACCCCATGACAGGCCCAACGCACAAGTGGTCAGAGCTCTGCATTTCCACTCACTGGTATATACCTCTAGTCCCCACTTTCCATTCTTTTTAAATTATCTTAATAGTACTATAGCATGTCTAGAAATATTTATGTTGAGGGCTAGAAATTGAAGAAGAAAATAGAAAAAAAATCAGAAATGTTAGGAAACAATCCAGAAATATGCTAAACTGACAAATTTACCTAGCCCCATACAAAGATTAAAAAAAAAGGAAAAGCAGAAAACCAAAAAATTAAAAACAAACAAAAAAAATGCAAACAACTATGGAACAAAGCAAGCAAACAAGCACACATAATTTTGCATTTTTCCAATTTGGAGAAATTGCAACATAAAATCTGGCTGGCCAAATGAGGCCTCAGACAGATTCCATTACGTAAGTTCTCTGATTGCTTGGTTCAACCCACTTGGGCACCAGAATCTCAGCCACATGTTAGTTTGGTTGATTAGTCAGGTAGCTTTCTTTAATAATACCTCATGGAGTTGTGGCTTTTGGCAAGAATAGAGCTAATTCCAGCTTAATTGCCACATTACGGCTTCCCTAAAGCACAGAAGCCACTGACCTTATGCTGCTTCTTATGACACACTTTTAGATGTTCCTCATGAGTGTGATAACGCATCCAGACTTTGCTGTTTAACAGCTTAAACCTACAGCAGATGATCTTGTCACCACTGCCATTTCACCTTTTCTGCAAAGAGGAAAAAAAAATGTCAAGAGTCAATACCTTAGACCTCTGACCCCGATTTTGTTCTGTCTGAAACAGCCTCCAGTAGCCGTCCTTTGTCCGTCACAGAATGGAGATCCTTAGCACAGAACCATTCAAACACTGTCTTCTTTTCCAAAGCCTCTAAAGTCCTTTCACCCCTCCCCTCAAACTATCAAAGAATTCTCTCCTCCCCTCAAACTATCAAAGAATTCTCTCCTCCCTTCAAACTATCAAAGAATTCTATGTGTTTCCTAAGTATAGTGTTCAATTTTTCCCTCTCCACAAGCTCCTTAAAGATAAGAACTATGTTTTACACACCTTGTGTTTGTTATAGCATGATCAAATAACCATTCTATTGATTTCTTATTTACACCTCAAGGCTGCAGTTCCCTCATTTGTTCTGAGAATTCCATGATCCATAAAGTCCCCACTGCACAGAGAATGACTATGACATGCTCCTGTGATGTTTGGTAAGTTCAACAGGACCACACTTTATTCTGAGCATTAACTTCAAACTTTCAAAGAACCTGGGTGGGAAGGTCAAAATTTTTCAAAAAGATGTTTCCTTTCTACTGGAGAAAAGCACTATAAAATTCCCAAAGATCTGGCCTTACCCATATTGCTTTAAAACCCCTAACAAAATCCACAATGCTCTGGTTGTAATTGGTTTTTCACAGGGTTTTATCTGAAGGCTCTTTCTGATCAGGCATGGACAGGGTAGCCAAGTGTTCTGTTAAAGGTGAAGGCAGTCTTATCTATCCAAAGGTAATTCCTTCTTAAGACATGACAGAAATGTATTACTAATGACTCATTGTTACAAATATATTGGCATTTTTTTTTTATCTTAAAACAATCCCTTAGGCTAGGAGAGAAATAAAATAAAGAGAACTGTATTTCAAAAAAATGTTGGCTAGAATTTCAAGCTCTGAAGAGTTTACAATACCCTTCCATTCCCCATATAAAAATTTAAATAAAAACAAAATATTAAGGCAGGAACAAGTGTAAGGAAGTATAATGAAGTTCTACCAACCTATCTCATTATGACTATTTAAAGACTTTAAAAATATCAAATAAGGATTTAAAATATCTTCT
Organism: Pteropus medius; assembly: GCF_902729225.1. Classification (NCBI taxonomy): domain Eukaryota; kingdom Metazoa; phylum Chordata; class Mammalia; order Chiroptera; family Pteropodidae; genus Pteropus; species Pteropus medius. The sequence goes on along the minus strand of NW_024352786.1, from coordinate 13,138,176 downwards.
CCCTTATTGAAGATGCTCTTTGCATTTGCCAATTGAGTTATCTAGCATTACAAAAATGAATGGGAAAAATAGACAACAGCCTTCATGAATTTCACAGTCTTATAAAGTCTTGCCCTAAATTAAATCTGGACTTGTGTTTGGCCACCATCTAAATATAAAATATAAATCTAATTTCACCTCTCATTCCACATAGTTCTTCTTTGCTTTAACACTGCCTTGCAAACCTTAGCTCACACTCCCCAGTCCCTGCCACTTCTATCCTTGATATCATTGGTTTCTGGGTTTTGGAATAATTTTTGAAAAATATACTGAGTGTCACACACTATAGTATGGAGACTGTATATATTATGTAATTCTTAGAACAAATGAGGAAACTAACGCCTTAATATGCTTAAGTGTTGACTTTCATTCAGGATCTGTGTGGAATATTGTGCCTTAGATTTTCATTGCTGAAAAATATATATATTATAATGGTTAAACAAGATAATGGCTTATAGTGCAGGACCAAGTATATAATAGCCAGATTTTGAATGTGAGCACACATATTATAACATGCCATTTATGAGGTTCATTTTGCTTCAGTAGTAGGCCTGTTGGAATTTAGACGTGGTCCTAGTCAAGAAAGTAGCAGCAAAATTATAAATAGCCCTCATTTGCAACCATACATCCCTAAGGAAGACATTTTATTTATTTATTTGCTGCTGTCTTTTTCATACAGCTTCCCTTTCTTGAGTTGAGGAGGGAATAAAAGGTGAGGTAGAGATGAAAAAAAATCCAAAGGTAGTATAGTTGTGCTCTAAATGCAAAAAGAACATCTGAGGCTTATATAGCACTCTATAAAGATTCTCTTTAGAATTGTTTATGCAGAATAAAGCATATGTAGGCAGGATGATAATAAGAACACCCAGATAAGAGAACTGTGTGTAGGTAAGCTATCCAATACCAATTTTAGAACTTGACTCTATTACTTATTAAATCATTAATTTATTCCTAAATCATGAAGCTTTGGGGTACTCAAATGTATTGTTGTAGCCGCCAGCCCCCGATAGACACACGGACCACCAGAAATCAGTGAGTTATAGGAAACACACTCTTTATTCAGCCAGCTGGGTCTGCCAGGCGTACGCAGATCTCAAATTAAGCAGCCCCAAAATGTAGAGGTACAGAGTTTTTAAGCCCTAAACCCCATTCCTCATTCTGTCTGAACACAAAAGTCTATTTTTCTTCTATTTACTGTCAACCCACAGGTTGGTTGTGCAAGCGAGGGTACAGAAGCAGAAAGCTTATTGTTAGAATGTTATGTTCCCATGGGTGATAGCCTATGTTCCCATGGGCGATAGCCAAGCAGTAATTTTCCAGCCAGCACAGTATAAGATACATTTATATGAAATGTTGTTTCTGTTAGATTCCCAATTTTATTCCACAAATATCCTCTAAAAGCTATTATATTTTATTACATTATTTATTAAGCAATTGAGTTCAATCTTTTTATACCACATCATCTTACATTCTAATGACATATTGTCTTAAGCATATTATATTTGGTCCATTTTTTATGCATAGCTTATTACATTTATAGATTGACATTTGCATATCTGATCAATTACAAACCATCAGCCCACAGTGCAATATGATACCTTAGTTTAATTCAATTTCACTTTCAATTGGTTCCATCTTTAAATATTAATTTAGGTAAATGTGAATGCACAATAGTGTAATTACTTCAAGCAAGAAGAGATTTAATCTGTTTTTAAAACTATGGAAGATTTATATGTCTACTTTCCAACTATAAAAAATGTGTTGAAAACTGTCAGGTATTCTACACTCTACCTTTTGTGTAGCTCCAAGTCACTTTACCAAAAACAGATTATAATGGTTTTAAATAAAGTTTCATAGATGCATGTGATCATCTTCCATTAAATAAAAACATAGTCAAGTCTCTGTCTGAGATTATAGCAGAGTTCATGAAAAGATTCCTGCAAAAGTGGTCTGGAGTTGGTCTCTGGATAGACACGGTTTATTAAGCACCGCCCCGCCCATACACACAAAGGGCCACCATTTTAATATTACACAATTTGCATGAAAGTCAAAATCAGAGATCTTGCACCACCTAGCTCACATTCCTTTATGATGACAACTGACTTGGGTTAAGTGGCAGTGGGTGACCTCCTTTAAATAGATGATGCAGAGTCACTGCAGTTTGCTACAGCCCAACATTTCCTGACACAATACATGTATAATATATAATACAGTTACATCTGCCTGATGTGGAAGGCACTGTATTTTCTGTTCTTCATCTATAGTGTCCATGTTGCGGAGAAACACAGATCTGGGGGGCAGGGAGGTAAAGATCTGCATCAATGCTGGTTGGGATGTTGTTTTGGAAACACACATGAAGGAGAAACTCTTCCAGAAAGTGTGCCCCTCGCTCTGTTCATTTCTATGTTTACAAAATTAAAAGCCCATATTTGTTCTTTAATATGCTTCACTGTTTATAATAACTCCCTCCCCATCTCCTCCTCCTCCTCCTTTCTTCAGCTCAGGCTAACATGGAACATTTTATCAAAAATACTATCATTCAGCAAATACTAGAAAACATAGTTAAAAAGTATCTATTTCTATCTCTAGAAAACTATAATTGGAAGTGAATAGAAACCAAGAGATACTACACATTAGGAAAATGTCTGATTTTCCTTAATTAATTTGCTGTTTTACCCCAATTTATTACATATTAAAGTGATTTTGGAGAACACTGCTCATACTGGGTTTTCCATTAAATAGCTATGAGACTCTGAGTAAGTCACAAAGCCTATTTTCATTTTCTGTCAAAAGATGTCTAATCCAGTGATTAAGAGCACAGACTGAGAAGTTTGAATGCTGCCTGTACCACTGATTTCGAGACCTGTTGCAATGCATTTCAAATCTGGGCGTTGACATCTATATCTGTCCAGTGAAGATGGGAACAACAGAATTACCCTCATAGTGTTATTTTACAAATTAAATGAGCTAATACTGTAAAGCACTCAGAACTGTGGTTGGTATATATTAAGTACTATGTAAGAGTTTGTTAAAAATAAACAAAACAATAAATTCTATAGATTATATCTAAATAAGTTGCCAGCTTTAAAGTTCTCTCTACTCTGATTTCACATTTTGTGACTTGATAATAGCAATATATTATTTAAAATACCTCTTTAAATGTGTGATCTTAAGGAGGTTATGACTATTATTAATGTTGATTTTAATTTTGTAAAAATATCTTGGCCAAACATTTTTCAGATGAGTCTGTATACATTTTTTAATAGCAAAAAAAGTGAAGGACTAAAGCTCATACATGAAAATTCATTGTTCAAGGTCACGCCAGTTCCTTAGACTAGAGTGAAGTTTCATTTCTATTTTTAAAAAAATTAACAGATTGGTATAAAATTTCCTATACCTCATACATAGGTTAAGAAATTAGAGATATTATGACACTTTTACTAATAATATATGTTGATAATTAGGAGGCAAAATCTCACATAGGATAACTGTCCTGATTTTTTTCCAAATTAATTCTCCTATCAACTTTATCTATACTTGGATAATTTCCTAAATTGTGTTGTGTTCTATCTGGGGATCCCAACTTTAAAAGGAGTATACTTCTTTAAAACTATTCTTATGCTGTTTATACTTAATATGGTTTTAATATACTTAAACATTAAAGTTCTTCTTTCCAGAAATTTTAATTTGCTGCTTAATTCCATGTGATGAAATGTACAAAACATGTTTAAATGCCTACAGAAAACTAGTGACCTAATTCCATATGGACATGCAATTGTAAACCAGTATAGTTCTATACTAGAATCTTTTAACATTCTCCTGTTTCCAATGAAAATCTATTTCAAACAAGTCATTGAGAATTACTACCAAATGAGACTTAATTCAAAAGGAAAAAAATCTGTACAGATGTATACAATGATGTAGTAGGAAGGAAGTACAGAATAGATCTGGTCCAATGCCTTTATTTAAAGGAGAAAAAATTAAAAACCAGATAGGTTAAGTTATCAAAAATTTATTCAACAAGGCAGAGTCACAGTCAAAACTGGATATAATTCGTACTTGCATCATCCTACTCACTGACCATTTGTCATGATCAGCGTTTAACGTGAGCTGGAATGCAAAATAATTCTCCAGTCCCAAAACTTAAATGATGTTTAGATACTAAGTATATAAATATTTTTTTATCATTGCTTCTTTAAAACACTGAATTTAATTAACATTGATGACTTCTCACTAGAAGAGAACTAATACATTTTCATCAAGTTAAAGAACTGTATTGACTAGCAGGTTCAAAGTGTTGGCTAAAGATATCTTTTACCACTAAATATTTTAGACTCAGATAACACAGTAAATAATTCTCAAATAAGCATAGAATCGTGGGCAGGATGTATCCTTTCTGCTTTTGCAACAGTCCAAAAATAACCATTATCTCATTCAATATAGAAATCATTTTTATATCTCCTATCATATTTCAGGCCATTCTGAAGCAATTACACACACACACACACACACACACACACACACACACACACACAAACATAAACAGGCATATCTATTTATAAGCATACCCATTATTTAAGTCACATATATCTGCCAGAGAAATTAAGTGCAACATGAAGGAGACATGGGCATTTAGGTATTTTTCACCATTAATAATCACTGCTGTATAATAATTTGAAGCAAAATTATAAAATGAAGAAAGCTGTAAAGATCTTAAGTGAACCCATAGTTTAACCACCTGCTCATGGCCACTGTAAATAGTCTGGTATATTTTTTCCCTAGCTTCTTTACTATACATGTGTGTTTTTCTGGGTTGCCTCTATGATTTGCGTGCTAAGTGAGAATTTAGAAAAATATGAATGCATAATATTTGATTTTCTTTGTTGAAGGATGGTGTATACACTTTAAGACATCTTTGTGGAGGCTAAATTTGTTTATCTACAACTTTAAAGGTTGATTTATAGTTATTAATGTCTCTTAATTTAAATATTTTAGTTAAATTTTTGTAATGCTCTACTTTAAAAATAGTGAGATCTATTTCTATGAATTTACCTCTAAATATGTCTGGCCAGATTCCATGAGTTTTGACGCAGAGAATTTTTATCTTTTTTTTAATGTTTAAGAATCTTATTATTATAATTTTGGTCTACTCATTCACTAATTAGATACCAGAAAACTGACGTATATTCATTAATTCAGTAAATATTTTTGTATCCATGGTATGTGAGAATCATTCTCTAACACAGTAAGATTAAAAGCAGTGAACAAACACCAGTGTAATCACAAAGCCCTGCCCAAATAGAACTTACATTCTGATAGGTAAATAGATATGATAAAAATTAGACAAATTAATATACAATATAATGGCAAGAAGTGATAATATGATGAATAAAAATAAAGCAGGAAAAAATAAGAATTAATAGGAAGCATTGTTTGAGATGGGATAGTTGTAGAAAGTTTTTCTAATGAGGGAACATTTGAGTAGAGACCCACATAAAGCGAGAGAATTAAAAATGTTTTTCACACGAATTCAATAGCCACAGGGAAAGAATGCTGCCAACAACCACCTGAGCAGGGAAGTAAATCCTCTTTAGTCAAGTATTCAGATGAAAATCCAATTGGGGCCAATGCCTTCATTGCCCCTTTGTGAAATCCTAATCAAAGGACCAAAGTCAGGTATTCCTGGACTCCTGACTCACAATAAGTGTGAAATAAGAAATGTATTGTTTTATACCACACTTGTGGTAATTTGTTATACAGCAATTAAAATCTAATACACATTTTAATGCCCAGTAATGGGGTGCTGCTGTAAAAATACCTCAAAATGTGGGAGTAACATTGAAAATGGGCATTGGGCAGAGGCTGGAAGAATTTTGAGGAGCATTATAGAGAAACCCTAAATTACCTTGAACAAATTGTTAGTAAATGTTTGACCTTAAAAGACACTGAATCAGGGCTCAAACATCAAGTGAGAAATACGTTATAGGAAACTGGAGGAAGGAGTATCCTTGTTATACAGTGGCAGAAACTTAGCAAAATTGCTTCCTGACATGTGGAAAGCAAAACTTATAAGACATGAACCTGTTTATTTAGTTAAGAAGCTTTCCAAACACAGTGTTGACTATGCCACCTTTTTTTTTCCTTGCTGTATTTAGTAAAACGTGAGAGATGTAAATTGAGGGAATATCTTTAAAAAAAGAAAAGAAACCAGATCTTATTGTTTTTGATAGTAGGGCTTTCCAGACAGCAAAGAATGCTAAAATTCAGAAATTTTCTCCAAAAGCATGTCATAGAGAAAAGCTAAGGGTTCAACTTCACAACCTTTTGCTATAATCTCAGAAATATAAAAAAAGAGTATTCAATCTCAAGAAGGGCCCTTAAAAAAATTAATAAAGTCCCTAGCAGATCCTCTCAATCAGTTAGAAAAATTGAGAACATTGTCCTTCAGCCACCTGAACAGGAGATAGAGAGGAATTATCTCAAAAAAATTGGTAAGTGTGACTTTTATCTATGGGCTGAATCCTAATGAAATCCACAGGACTTCCGAAAGGTTCTTGAGAAAATTATTTTATCAGAAATATTGCCAGCATATATGGACTGAAAGAGACAGAGAAAGTACCAAAGAAGACAGCTGAAACACTAAAATTCTACTAGCAGTGTTTTAGTATGTTCAGGTGATTATAACAAAAATACCATAAACTGTGTGACTTGTAAGTAACAAACAATTATTTTTCATATTTTTGGAGGCTGGGAAGTCCAAGATCAAGGTAACAACAGATTAGCTCTCTGGGGAGAGTCCACTTCCTAGTTCATAGGTGGCCATCGTTTTGCTGTGTCCTCACATGGCAAAAGGGGCAAGAAAGCTCCACCGGGCCTCTTTTGTAAAGGCACTAATCACATTCATGAGGCTCTACCTTCATGACCGAAGGAACACCCAAAGGCTCCATCTCCTAATACAATCACGTTGGTAGGATTCCAACATGAATTTTGGTGCACACAAACATTCAGTCCATAATAGGCAGGAGGCAGACTGAAAAACTATGTAACTGCAAACACATGCTGCCGGTCATGAAAAGGAAGGATGACTCAGAGGATGGAATCAAGAAATCAAAGCTTGAAGTTAAAAACAACAAATAATTATTTTTAAGCCCTGAAATCTAACCAAGAAATTCCTAACATTTTCTGAGCTAGTTCAGAACTCCTTTTAAACAGAGACTTACTTTCGTCTCATATTTCCCACTTCTTAAACTGAAGTTTTTGGCTCATATCCTACGCTTGCCCTACCATTGTATGGCACTGAGGCCAATAACTTGTGTTTTGTTTTATAGATTCACAAATGGAAATAAATTTGTCCCAAGAATAGTATTTACACTCAGAAACCTCATCTGCTCCCAGACCTGATTTAGATGATGAGATTTTGGGTTTTGATCTGAAGTATAATGGGATGAGATGTGGGAGAACCTTGGGAGAGAGTGAATGTATTTTGCATTTGGAAGGGATATGATTAAATCTGTATCAGTGGAGCATGGCTGTGGGTCTTGGTCCTTGCACATTCATCCCTCTCTCTCCTATTCACTGCAGTAGTTAGAAAAACCACTGAGCTAGATTATTTCTAACTCCTTTCACCTCAAAAGTTTACATTTTCGTTTTCAGACACCTAGGTATTTAAATTAAAACAAAGCAAAACTTTATCAAAGAACATGTCTAATATTCTTATCAGCAGTACTGGTGTTGGTTCCTGTAATATCAACATTGTTAGAGAATTTAACTCTCAAAACTCCGGAGTCGTTTAAACATTTAAAGACAAAATTCATGTAGTGCCTAACTCAAAGATCTAGCATATAACAAATATGTGCTATATTTTAGACATTATAATCATCATTTTTATGAAATAAGTTCCATACATTACTTATTCTGGAAGCGCAGTAGAGATATCTTGGTGTAAAAAAAAAAAAAAACCACCACAAAATGTGAATATCAAGACATGGTAATTTAGAAATCAGGAAATATGATTTGATTATAATAATTCATGTCACTGAAAAAAATCTCTATCCTTAAGGGACTCACCTTACTCCTGAAGACTCTAATGAGTTACTAAGTAAAGGTGCTTCTCTGTTTATGAAAGTATTTTTCTAACCTGCGTGGCACTATACCAAATTCTCCTTTTCTTAATCTCTTTCCTGGCCACTGCAGAAACAACTGTTCCCAATTAACTCTGAACCTATTGCACTTTTCTCCTCAAGGCATTTATCATTTGCTGTAATGTAATTGAGTCATCAATGCAGATTTCTTCTCTCTTAATGCTCATGAACCCATTGGGCCAAGGGTTTATATTGATTCACCTTTATCTCACTCTCAGTACTTAGTACAAGGTGTTGCATACATAGATGATCATCAACTTATTCTACGTACTATCATAATGACTTAAGCTTCAGGATTTTTTTTCTGTGATTTAATGCAAATAACGATTTTAATAAGCAGAGGGTGTAGTTTCTATCCTCCACTCTTTCTACTCCTAAAATCACATAATACCGTAGCTGTAAAAAGTGTTGTATAACCTCTGTGCAATTCCCTTGCATCCCTGGTAAGACCGTATTATATCTTATCCTTTAGAATAAGAAAATCTTGAACCAAAAGGTCTGCTCAGGTATCTTGCAAGTCTTAGATCTTTAATAATTTAGGCCTCTCTGAACTTCGCATAGAAGATATGTCTCCTGAAGTAGAAAGTAATTCCTTTTTATTATTCAACAGAGAATTATAAAGATTTGTGGAAATACAAGTGACCTTCCTTTAATTCTTATCATGATTTCCAGATGGCTTTGTTGTAGAGAATTTTTTTACAAAATTAAAAAAAAGAAGGTTGCTTGAAATAACAAAGCCAAATTATAGGATTGTACATGAAAGAGAAACCCAACACCCTTTAAGTTTAATTTGAAAGTGAAAATAAGGGCTTGAAATAAAGAAGATGGGGGTACAAAGAAGGGAAAAATGAAGATTCATACATGTAGTCAAGGTATATCAAGGCTAAATCTCATCTGAGGGGAGTACTTGAGAAATCAATACATCTCTATAAGGATGGATAACAAAAGTATTCTCAGGAAATGTGTACAACATGCTAGAAGACATACTGCTTTCCACTAGGTGTCTTTTTGTTTTGGTCTTTAATTTAGTCAGGTGAGTGGGCATTATTTTTGGCTGGTGAAGAATTTTGCAATGTTACAATAAAGAATATGAGTAAGAGGAATTTAGAGGAACTCACTATTTATTGGTGTATTATTATTAGTATTCTATCTCTACATTCCCCTTCTGCTACTGGCTGGAAAATATTCTTTACTTGTACAACTATATCAGGCCTGCCAAGATAGTCTTCCTATCTTGAGTTCAACTATGTGATAGAACATTTCCTGACACATCCAGGGGGAGAGGATTATTCAAGGCCAAGATCACTGAGGATCATTCTTAGAATTCTGTCTACCAACACAGGGAAAAGAATTCAATGTTAGCCCAGATTTATAAGCTTTCATTCGATGCAAAAAGGAGTTATTGTTATTATATATTGACTGTTACATTTAATAGAGAACAACACAATAATGAAAACTGACACAGCATTTTTTCACAGATGTTTTCATATTTGCCGCTCATGGAAATACCTAGGCAACTCTTTATTATACCTGTTTTCTAGAGGTAAAAATGGAGCACAGAGATTTTAAATAAATCCTCGTCAAGTTCCACCAGTGGAAAATTGTATATTCAAAGAAAGGCTAATTCTAAAGACATTATATTTTACTTTACACAGAATAACTTATTGTAGATAATGTATTGTTAACAGAATCATCAAACATGATTGCTTGCTCTACCGACCGAGAGTGAGTGTGTTCTATTACCTTTTGGTGTGATTTATAGTATAACTCTATGAGTTACAAGTACTGTAAACATTAAATTAGAAGTATAGTTCAAGATGAAGTGAGTCATGATTTCCTGCATCTTTGAAGCTGTGATAGTGTTGAATATTAATTATGAGAATACAGGAAGAGGAGTCCCAATTAGGGGCCCTTTGTCATCAGGTGCTCTGTCTTTAGGAGGCCTTCCAACTGCTTGGGTTATGGAAATCAGGCTTTTCCCCCTTTGCTAAATGTCTGGAAGCCTACACTGACCTACTTAGGTTTTCAAGTAGGTTTTCCTGGTGCTATATGTCAGGAGTTGCATTGAGGAGAGGATAACACCACTCCTTACACTGTATCCTATCCACGGTCAAGTCTCTTTCACTTCCAAGAACCATGCTAGTCTCTTTTCTTTTAAGTTAGTTGACTGTTATAATATAGCTTCATTACCAGAGAACTAAGTAAGCAAGGTATCATTATATGCAGATACATAGGGACATTGAAATGATTTAAGACAGCATAACCCCTTTTTCAGAGTACATATATATTTTTAACAGAAATTTTACCTCTGGCATCTTCCTGACAAGTTAAAGAACAGGCAACTTTGGTAACTACCTGGCCTTAATATATTATTGGAAAAAAATGTGTACAAGGAATCTCAATGATGGTCCCTAGGAGAATTATGCTTGAATAGTATTTAGACTTCAATAGTTCATAAAATGTTGATTTTTAAGTGTTGGTCTTTTCAGAAAGTCAGGGTGCTTTATAAACCATGTACTCTAGCCTCAGTGGCTTTGGAATTTCTCACAAAGGATATGTTTTTCTCATAATCTCAGTTTGATTACATAGAACCCTTTTCTAAGAGTTCAAGTGTTAAAGCAAAGAGCTGTACAGGAATTACTGAATGATAATATTTTATGCTGAAATTTAATCCCCAATATGATGATATTAGAAATTGTGGCCTTTAGGAAATGCTTAGGTCATGATGGCAGCAGGGTCTTTGTGGTCATGAATGGGATCAGTGCCCTTACAAGGAGTCCCCCCGCTACAGGGATCCACACCCCTCTATCCATGTGAAGTGACAACGATGGGGTGCCTTTTATGAATCAGAAAGCAGACACTGAATCTCAGACTTCCTAGCATCTAGACCTGTGAGAAATAAATTTCTGTTGTTTATAAGCTATCTAGTCTATGGTATTTTGTTATAGCAAATTGAATGGAATAATTCCCCAGGTAATATCTTGGCCTACCTTCAGGAATTCTTTTAGGTCAGTTTGGCAAGAATTACCCTACCCTCTTAGTGATTTTCTGTCCACTGAACCCCTACTACCACCATCAACCCTGCTCCTTGACTATAAATCAATCCCCACTTTTCCTGTGTATTTGGAATTGAGCCCAGGTCTATACTGTGGTTCTTTTTTCCTATGCTGTAATAGTACCTGAATAAAATCTGTTTTACCACTTTAACTGTTGTCCAGCTCTGATTTTCTTTAAGGAACAGAAGTGATTCACGACTCTCCCCCACACATTCCTTTGGTCACAGCTAGTCGCACAGTCATGCTTATTCAAAGAGGCATGCGGAAGGAGGGTAAGGAGCACTGAAAATCTTGGTGAGAACTGACTCTGTCCATTGTATTCCTTCGCAGCTGTAACTTCCTCTAATTCTATATGCCTTGAAATTGCCCAGAGAAAAAGTACAGGACTATGACAATTTTACCAATAATATAAGTTTGAAACTTTCAGCATTCTAACTATATTTAAATGCTTTTTATCAATGTATGTCCCCCCAAAAAACCTGTTACAGTTAGACGGACATCATTCCTATATCACAAATGAAAAAAAGTTGAGACATAGAGTAATGAAATACAATAATTCTTACAACCATCTGCTCAGACATAAAGCACCTAGAATCTAGTCTAATCACCTGAATCCTGATCCAAAATTCTTTTCCACAAGACAATGTCAAACGCAAATGTAAATAATGAGAAAATCCTATGAGAACCCACTGTTGAAAACAGCTTGAAAGAATGTTCCAGTATTTGAATGAACACAAGTGGTTTAATTTATTTTTATTAAGAATATAAATTTCCCCAAGCGGAAGTTACGTTTTATTCCATATTTGCTTCCTTGATGAACTTCAAGTCAGGACAAGAAACTGTTAGCTGCTTCTGCTGCACCCCACTCACATGCGCCCAGTAGAAATCTGTTTTTCCCAGATACCACTCAAAATGTCACAGATAAACCTGCACGCCACTTTGTGATAATGTGCAAAGCCCCCCTAGATAACTGTAACTTATATTAAAAATATAGGTTCTTAGAGAATATCTGGATTAATATCCTTACTGGCAGATAAGATACCTAAGATACAAGATCAATTTGTTTTTCCACTGCTACTTGACCAATCACTATTGATGTAACACAGATCAGACCAAAATCTAAGCAAAAATATCTGCAATATTAAGTACAATTTGAGAAGGTATAAGGGACTTGAGAAATATGTCTTAAATCCTTTCAATAATAAAATTCATATAGTTTGATTTTAATAAGTAACATCTTTGTCCCTAATCTCCCATCTCTCTCTCTCTCTCTCTCTCTCTCTCTCTCTCTCTCTCTCTCTCTCTCGCTCTCTCTCCCCCCACCCCCATGATGGACAGGGTGCATATACAGCATGGATGCCCTGTACAAAAATATTCCATATTTCCCCATTATCACAAAAGTACAAATACAATTACAAAGTTGCCATTCTGGAAAACCTTAGTAAGCACTGTTGCTTAGGTTATGAGAGAAAGCACAAATTCTTCCTTATCTAATTTCGCAATCTGTCTTTCACTTTCTTCTCCATATTTATTGGCAGTCCTTACAGTTGATCTCATAATCATCCTCATGTCATTCATCTCTGCACACATGATGGTATTTCAGAACTCTCTGCCTTTGCTATTGCTTCCTTCTACTCAATTTCCCTGCCTCCCAGTCCACCCAAGTCCTACTGTTTTCCATTCCTCATCTCAAATAAAATCCCTTCAGGGAAGGCTCCCCCATTTCCCTAGGGGGGATCTGTGTGCTCCTAAGCACACTGTCACATCACTATTAAAGTATTCACCACACACTACTGCAATTTTCTGTTTCACCCAAAGGACCACTGAAGGGCAGGCAGAACATTTCATGTGTTTTCTTTTTTTTCCAGGGATACCAGAATATCTGACATCTCATAGTTGCCTAATATATTTTATAAAGAGAGAAAACATTAATGAATAAAAATTCTTTTAATTGACACGACACTTTACAAATCACAAAACGCTTTTCATTTTATGTCAATCCCTCACCACAGAGTGTCCATTTAAAATTATTATACACAAGGTTGGCCCTACGTGTGGTGGGGTCCTTTTGAAAGAGTCCCATGACAGAAGAAAACTGCTGATAACTGGAAAATGGGTAACATTTAATCAACTCTCTTGGGACATTTGTGTCCCCTAGTGACTTATCTAGGTTTGTATCTCTCTACTTCTGAATGGCATGACCACAACTGCACAGCGGTAATCTAAACTAGCAGTTAGAAGCATTTTCTCAAACTGTAGAAAATGAGGATTTCAGTGCTACATACCAATTTCCCTTTGTAAGGTGTTTCACTCATTATATTCATTGACCTTATTTCCACTGTGTTAGTTTATATTGCTCTCTGCTTGAGGAGTTTAATGAGTATGTGAATTCCACTGGGTACCTGATTACAATATCCCTGCATATGTGTACCTTTTTATAAGAAAATAGATTACCATGAGTCTAAAAAAGAAGTGTTTTTAGGTCTCCAATCTCTGATTTTTATAGGTTTTTTTTTCAATTATGGGTTTCTCAACCCAAATTATAATATTTGTGACAAATAAGCTGATATGTCAAGAATACATTTGTGTATTCTATTTCTGCCCAGCTAGAAGTGGAAAGAACATGAGGTTTGAGTGAAAGGACGAGTTCTGCCTCCACTACTTACACTTTGCTTGACACGGGGGACGTCTCGGACCACACTCAGCTTCAAGTTCTTCTGCTACATGTGGACACTAATTAGATACAGATTCTGTCAGAATCAAGAAAAGGAAAGATGTAAACTCACCTTTTTATATTAAAAAATGTATATGAATTTCACAACACAAAATTATATATGCACATTGTCATCAGTTCTTGCTAAGTCTTATTCAGGCATTGACCTGCTGCCTCTGAATTCAGTCAAGGAATATAATTAAGCAGATCTGACATCTAGTTGTGGCTCTTTAGTCAGGAGCATTAATGGGTGACACTGGGCAGCGCACAGTAACCTCACCCAAATCTGGCTCCTACCTTTAATATTAACAGATTTTAGGAACTGTCCCTGCCTTGGAGTTACTGGATATGAGTATATCACCACCTGTCAAGATCATTCTTTCTCTTTTGTATCTTTTTTCCCTCCTTCCTTCCATGACTCTTACTAATGCAATGCTTGCCTCTACCTATGATCTACTCTTTGTCATTTAGAGTAATCCTCTCTTTTCTGTAGGAGACATGTTCCAAGCTCCCCAGGGGATGTCTGAAACCTCAGATAGTAGTGAACTCTCTATATATTACTATGTGTTTTTTTCCCCTACATGCACATGCTTATGATAAAGTTTAATTTATAAATTAGGCAATTTTATAGATAGAAGTTTCATTCTTACTGTAGATCTTAATCTCAGCAAACAATATTTATCTTTCCTTATTAAATTGAGAACTTTCACCTTTTCAATTAAATGGCTTCTCTAGCATATTCGAATTTCCAGCATCACTACTCTTGTGCATTGGGGCCATTATTAAGTAAAATAAAGGCCATCTGAACACAAGCCCTGCGATGCTGCTACAGTTGATCTGATAATTGAGATGGCTACTAAGTAACTAATGAACAGGGAGCATATACAGCATGGATGCCCTGTACAAAAAGATGACACGTCTTAGGGTGAGACGAAGTGGAATGGCACGAGATTTCATCATACTACTCAGAACAGCATGCAATTTAAAGCTTACAAATTGTTTATTTCTGGAAGTTTCCATTTAATATTTTTTGAACCACGATTGACAATGGGTAACTGAAACTGCAGAAAGTGAAAACACGGATAAGGTGGAATACTATATTCTGACGAATCTTTAATATGTCAGTCGATAGGAAAAAATTACAAAAAAAGTGTTGACTCAAATCTAAACTTGAAATCAAGAAATTCACAATCTAATATGAGAATTAACATTTAAGTGCTGGACATCCCCAACTTTATGTTGTGTATCGAAAACCCTCTGTTGGCATTCAAGAACCAAAATATTAAATTATCCACACGACATTACAATTGTAAAATAAATATGCAGACTTCAGGTTTCTTTTCCAGTATATAAGGAGCTTTTAAGTCACCATTCTGTCCTAACAAGAAGTAAAAAGCTGAACAACCTGAAATATCAACAATTCTTAGATCTATCAGAGAAATGAGGCCACAGGGCAAACTGCTGCACAGAAAAATTGGAAAGACAGCCAGTAACAGAATCACAGCTTATCAGAACAGAAACCCAGGAGTACAGAGGGGTAGAAAAACCTGAACTGTAATTGACTAATTTCTGAAGGCTCAGTGTGGACAATTCTGACAGTTAAAAACCACAAGGAGACCCAGTTAAGGGGCACCCCCGCACTTTTGTGAGTTTTACTCCAGATCCTCACAGTGAATATCTAAGATAAGCTCCCTCATGTCTCCCAGCAGGGGTAGAGGAAAAGTAACCATTTTTTAATACTCCAGCATATTCTGCTCTTCTAAACCAAACCTGCCTTCAGGAAAAAAAAAAAAATCTGTTTTAACAGAGTCTAACCTGCAGGGATTTTATCAGAGCCAAACCGATCTGGTGGAAGGAGAACTACCCAATTCCATACTACCCAACCATCCTGTCCCAGTTGAGGAGGAAAAAAGTCCTACCCAAAAGACTAAGACCTAATTATAGGATTATAAAACACTTCTTCCCAAGCACCTTGTCACCACAAGGCCTATTTACAGTAGTTCCTTTAACTAATTTTATCATGTCTATTTTTCAACAAAAAATTGCAAGCCATGTTAAAAGGCAAAAAACAAAGTTCGACAAGATTGAATAAGCATCTGAATCAGATACAGCAGGAATGTTCGAATTATCAGAGCAAAACATTTTTTTAATTATGATTATAGGCTGAAGTCTCTAATGGAAATAAAAAATGGTATATATGCAAGAACAGATGGAAAACAACAACCCAGAAACAGAACATAATATCTAAGAACTGTGGGACAACTGTAGAAAGTGTAACATGTATATCTATGTAATGTGAATGAGAAGAAACAAAAGAAATATTTACAACAATAATAACTGAGAATTTCCCCAAGTTAATTGCAGACATCAAGACACAGATATAGGAAGTTCAGAGAACATCAGTTAAGATAAATGCCAAAAATCAAAACAAAACAAAAACTGTTCCTGGGCATATCATTTTCAAACTATGGACAATCAAAGATAAAGAAAAAATCTTGAAAGAAGACAGAGGAGGAAAAAAGCGGCTTACCTATAGAGAAATAAAAACAAGAATTACAACTGAATTCTCCTCAGAAACCATGCAAGCAAGAAGACAGAAGAGTGGAATATTTAAAATGTTGGGAGAAAAAATTAAAACAAAAACAAAAACCTAGAATTCTGCACCTTGTGAAATTACCCCGCAAAAGCAAAGGGAAAATAAAGCCTTTCTTTAACAACAACAACAACAACAACAACAACAAAACTAGGAAAATTTGTTGCCAGTAGACCTGCACTGGGAGAAGGTTCTTCAGAGAGAAGGGCAACGACATATGTTAGAAACTCAGATACGCATGTAAAAGGAAGAGCAACAGAAAAGGAAAAAGTGAGTTAAAAAAATATTTTTTTCTTATTCCTAATTGATCTAACAGATAACAGTTTGTTCAAAATAATAATAGCAACAATGTTTTTGATTATATGTATATATATATACATGCTTATATATAAGCGAAATGAATGAGCAACAATACAAGAGATGGCAAGAAGGAAACAAGAGTACTTCATTACTATAAGGTACTTGCATATTATACTATAGTTTGTTTAGCTATGAAGTGGTATACTATTATTTTTGGATTGATCATAAATGTATATTATAAACTCTGGGCAACCACTGAAAAAAAAGTTTAAAAAAATGTATAATTGATATACGAAAAAACAAGAGAAAATAGATTCACATAAAATGTTCCGTTAAAACCACAAAAAGAAGAACATGTCTGGAAGATAAGCATATGAATAAAAAATAAGTGTAACAGAGAAAACAGTAATAAATGTGATAGATATTAATCCAAGTACAGTGATAAGCACTTAATAATAATGGTCTATCTATAACCAATTAAAAGACAGAGATTGTCAGAGTGGATCAAAAACCAAGACCTAACTATATACTGTCTACAAGAAACCCACTTGAGATATATAGACACTTAAAAGCAAAGGTCTGGAAAGACCTCTCTAGAAAGATGCACTCATCCTAGGAGAACAGCATTACAAACAAAAGCATCAAAACCTCATGCCCTGAAGCAAGTGGGGTTGGGATTTTTGAGGAAAAGCAGAGGCCCACGTTACCCTACAGGAGAATGGTAGGAAATAAATCCAGAAAGATATGTAGGATTCTTTAAGTGTTTGTATCAGTAAGAATTTTTTTTTTTCTTACAGAAGAACTATAATTTGAGAACTGTAATTGCTATCAGATTGTGTACCAAATTCAACCACATTTAGTCAATTACCCAACTCCAAGCTCTACAAAAGAAGTTATAGAGTGTAGAAAGATCAACTGCAAAGATTTTAATGGGTTAATTCAGAAAGCCTATATATGTCCTCTGAAATCTGGAGGACAAAGGACATTGTACTTGGTCCATACCTAACAGTTTCCAAGGAAAACGAGCTGTTCTTGCACTGATGGTGAAAATGTGGGCATCTACCATACAGCCAGCTGTGGACTCTTAAACAGCAGTTTTTGAATAATATTAAAATATCCTTGCCTAACAGGATTTGTTGCCAGGAGTAAGGAAAGCTAATTAGAGAGGCTGAAGGGGTCTCATCATGTGTAAAATAGGCATAGGTAAATGGCGGGGGTTAGAAGGAGTCAGAAGGAAGCATTATTCATTTCAGCCAATTGAAAGCAGAGGTCCTTAATGGTATGGAAGAAGGGTAAGAGAATCTCTGAAGAATCCCATAGAATTTATTTTCCATGGGACAAAGAAAGAGCACTGTGATGCCAGATTAGAACTGCTCCAGTGAAAGCACACAGCTCCCAGAATGAGAGTAAAATGCAATTCCATTTATGTATTTATTTAGGCTCTACATTCCCTTTACAATTTATTCATGAGAGCAATCTCCATGCTGCCAGTGAAAACTTTGGAAAGCTTCCCAAACTCTTAGACAATAAACAATGCTATTTCCTCCTTATGGTGCAATCAAGGTCTCCAATCTGAAATTAGATTATCTTGTGGAAGATAGTAATTCATTATTTAACTATAAGGAATCACCCACTAAACACAGATTCCTTCTGATGCCTGATATGGGCAGCTCTTGCCATTTGAGATCGGAGTATGTGTGATCTTCCTGCTCTCTCTCTCTCTGGTTTTATCTTCTCCCATAGTAGCTGGGGAAGAGATAAGGTATACACTGCATGGCTCTCTGCTGTCTGGGTCAGCTAGTGGTTAAAACAGCCTCCCTGTCCTTGGGTTGTTCAGAAGTCCCCATCTTCGGGCAACTCTTACTCTTGTTGAGATCGATGTTCTTTCTGGTCCCAATAATTCAGTATTCACCACCAGTTTCCTGATGCTGGGGTCTTTCCATTCCTCTTGATTCTTAGGACACTAAAAAATCACATGCCAGCTTTCTCTCTTGCAGTTTCACCTCTAACACACATTTCTTGGCTCACCAAATCCTGGGAGAATATGCCCATCTCAATCAGCTTACATTTTGCCTTCATGTGTTCCCGGTGGTTTGTTGGCCCCTAATTCATGGTGACCTCTAAATTCAAGAAAAAACATCAGGTTTTCTGAAACCAATTTTAAAAAGTGTCTTAGAGAAGACAATTTTAAACTTTGAGAAGCTTGAGAAAAATAACAAGACACTGGTATCTGCTGAATGAGCATTTCAAATAAGGATGAAGCATATGAAATTTTTAATGTACTTCCCTCAGATTACTGTAATTCACACCAGAGTTTGAGTGATATTAGTTTTTCTTTCTCTTTTAAAAATTTCAGTCACCCTTTCATTTGTCAACAATTTTAAGAAACACCACCAATTGTTAAAATCAATTTTAGTGAAAGTGGGACATGACTTTTGCTATAAATTTTCTCTAACATTATGTATTTTTTCCTTCATATGTTGTTTTGCCTTATAAGAGTTAATCGATGTAATCAGATATAAAAATGGTATTTTTGTTAAAGAGAAAAAGTCTTGACTCTTGGAGAATATTATGCCATAGCGACCTGGAGCCCGCATTAAATTGCTCCTCAAGTCTCGATATTTGCACCTTTTTATTTTATTTACGTAAATAAAAGTACCAGTGAGCTTTCAATATATTATCCACTTAAAACACTAACAAGGATAACTAACTCATTGAATGAGCTAGACATAATGGAATATGAGCAGGAAGTTATTTTTTTTTTTCCCACCACTGTTTTTTAATATTCTGGGAAGTCACTGGTCTTTCCTAAAAGAGTATGGGCTTTTAAAATCAGAAACAGTATCTTGTTCATTCTTCTATCCTCAGGTTCTGGCACATAGGAGTCTCCAAAAGGAGTTTCCTAAGTGAATACATTTAGATATTACGAAATGATTTTTCTCAGAAAGTATATATTGGTCATAGCTATCAATAATAGGTTCTGAGCAAGAGAATTAAATAATGAAAGCAGTGGATTGGTCGAAGCGGTCTAGTGTTTGAATGCAGAACAAACTCAATGAGATGAAGATGAAAAATTAAATTCTATAGATGAGACTCACAGTGACAGGAACCCAGACCAAGGTGGCAGCTTTGGATGCAAACAATTTCCCAGGAGATACTGTAGATGGAGAAAAGATTGTCCTTTATGACTAAGTGAATATAGGAAGTAAGGAAAAAATTAAAATGTGAAATCCTACTCCTAAGGACTTTGGTGAAGAAGAGAGCAATAGTATTATTGCCATAAAGGTGACATATTGATTTAGGAATTAAAAAATCAGATACTGGTATTTGGATTTTGAGACATTTAGGCCTTTAAACATAAATTTCCATTTCCAAGTTTTGAAATATGGAAGTAGATAATTAAAATAAAAAATCAACATGCAGAATTATTACTGAAGAACTGACAGCTGTAATGTGAACCTAGTTTAATTGGGGGGATTATATATAGTCCGTTTTCAAAAGCAGAGGGATGCACATTGAGCTCTGAGTTTTTATCACACTTAGAGACTAGAAATGCTACCATTTATTGAACATGTAGTGTGTGCCGGCTAAAGAGAAGAATTGGAGTTTAGAGAGGATGAGGAACTTGCCTTAGATACACAACTTGTAAATGCTATGAAACCAAAGATCCAGGATTCATCCTTGCTCCCTCTCAGAATTTCCTTCTCCCTACCAATGATAACAAAGATAACACACAGGGGATTGACTGATAGAAGGAAGGTAAATCCAGGTTTTTATGGAGATGGATGTTTTAAGAATGCTTTATTAAATGTACAGGTTGACTTGGTTAGAAAAAGTTGAGGATGATAGAAATAAACTGTGTTAAAACAACTAAGCTGCCCAAAAAGTGCTTGAATGGCCATGCTTGGAAAACCATGTCACTCTGCTTCCTGGCCATCATTAAATAACACTTAAGTTACCAGTGCCTTTTCTAATGATTAAAATTCTTAGGTTTTGTAAACAGTCTGCCCCAGCACTGCTTCTAGCAAATCTGTCTTGAAAGATTTCCATAGCCCTGTACACTCAAGGTCTCACATAACTGACAAGATAATGACAGGGGCAATTTTAAACTGTTAAAGACTGCTGTATTTGATCTTTCCCAGGGCTGATGTCAGCAAAAGAGGGAGAAATGTTCATTATGTCAAAAAGAATGTAAAACACAAAATATGATGCCAGTTTCTGAGACTTTTCCATCCAAATCTTCTACCAAATGACAGGAACATATCAAAATTATTGTCAGAGAAAAGGAAGTAAATGTTGGTTGATCTCAAGCTAAGAAAGTAGTTATTAATAAGCTTTGCAATTTTACAAATCTCCATTTATGTATAACAGTACATGATTTTATATTAGCCAGAAAAGATGACAGGAAAAGGGGTAATATTCACTGCAATAAAAATGATCTTTGCTTATACGAGGCAGGTTTTATTCTTTGATTTTCAATTTGATTCAATGTTCAACCTAATGAAAATGCTACAGTAAATAAAATGCATTTCCACTGCACAATCATTTGTAATTCTGTTTATACTAGCAGAGAGTAACTTCAGGTTTTCATAAATGAAGTTATTTAGCTGCTCAATATTAAACTGCTTGCTATATTGCAAACGACAGAAGAGAAAAGGTTAATTTAGAACAGCACTGAGAAAAAAGTTCAGCAAGAGAAAATGCAAGGTTTAGTCAAAACAGGCAATTGGGAACAAATGGCAAGGAGCAAAATACACTAATTGAAAACCAGGCAGGACATTTTTACATTTCTTTCTTTTTTAGTGCACTGATTAAAAAAATAGTTAATTAGCACACACCACCAGATCTACTCCACACTGGGAGTTTAACCTTGTAATTTTTTCTTTCTTTTTTTTTTTTTTTCAAGAAGTAGGGTGTTTAATGAAAGAACCATTAAATTATAAATGCATAATGATGTGTATTGTTGACAGACCAGAAACTACTCAAAACATTCCTCTGTAAATTTTGCATATTTCCAGCATTTATCTACCACTCCACGTTTACCAAGTGCTTTATGCTTGTTCAAAAATCTATTTTTCATATCATGTGGAAATATTTCTGTTTGAAGGCTATTAGAACACAGTGGTGACACTGATAGCATTGTTTTTCTTAGCAGTTTATATCATTTAACCACAGTTACTCTCAATTATATTGAAAAGTGCTGTAAGTCTGCAGCACCCACTAGAATGCCCTGATGCACAATTATTTATTGTTTATTATCCTATTTATTATCCAATATTATCCAATTATTTATTATCCTACTATGTGAAGCATCAATGTACATGTTGGGTACTTATCTCTTCAAGATAAGGATTTTTACAATCTATCAGAGGAACCAGATTTCCCTTATCATGTGTGTTACAGTAAAACAAGGTAGTTTAAAATTAGACTGATGCTTTAGACCTACAATGATATAGAATTTCTTGAGGCATGCCCTCTGGCATTCGCTACCACATTCAAAATATCCCCAACTCATAATGACCCAGGTAAGAAATAAATGCACATAGATGACTCACAATAAAAAAGGCAGCTGCATTAGTCGAGTGTGTATTCTGTATCAGGCATTAGTGCTAAGCGTGTTCATCGAATATTTACCCAATGGGGGCTCATAATAATTCCATAAGGCAGCTGTTATAATTACTTCCTATTTTTGGATGAGAAAACTGAAATTTACTCTAAATGATTTGCCAAACATTATATAACTAAATGAGATGGAGCTGATATTCACATGCATTAGCCTGAATCCACACTACTTTTACTGAGTGAAATATACTCCCCCGCACCCCATCACATTGGGGACTTGGAATGCCTCACCCAGTGACTATTTAGGCAAACACAATTTTAGTTTAGCGATCTTTTTTACCACCCTAATTACAATAAAGAGGACAAGCAGAAAAAGGATTATTCTATTAGGTGGAAAAAATGACTTCCCACCTACTTTGCCCATAAGTATTTGTCCCACACTTTGACTCATGAGGCACCTGAGCCAACATACATACACATGCACATACATACATGTATACATAAATACATACACACATAACTTAAATAAATGAATCCAAGCAGAACTGTTTAAGCTTTGCTCAGCTTCTGTATACAGCCAGGAGAGCAGCTTGTTCCTGTGATGTCCAGATTCCCCGGGGATGGCATGGCTGTGACTACCCATATGATTATGATTACAGATTTCATGTTAGCAAAGAGAAAGCATATTGCGACATGGGCAAGTGAAGGAGAAAGGGTCATGCACTCAGAGTATTGGAGAATTACACAACTTCAGAGTTGGAAGGCCTCTTAATGTTCACTCTCCCTTCATAGCAACAGTGACCCAATTCAAGAAAATCATTATGCGTCTCATCACAGCTGAAAGAGAAGAAAGGCTGTGTTAAGTGAGTTGGTTAGAATATTTTAATTATGTTAACTGTAATATCTGGTTGTCCTTTGTGGTCTGGTCTGTGTTACAAACGTTGGGAGTAAAGTTACAAAATATTGCATAGAAAGGTACAGATAATATGAAGACAGCACTGACTCAGGTATATCATCCCAGTTGGTGTTGGGTCTCGCTTTATTTTGCTTCAATTGCTGATACATTCTTACTTTCTGAACCAGCCAAATCTAGGTACATAGCCAACCCTAACGAATTTGCCAGCATTATTTTGAACTATAATATTGTAGTGGGCCACAATGCAACAAGATAACAAAACTTTATTTCACTCTTGCCATTTTGCCCTTGCCAAATTTTACTCCCTTGCCAGAGGTTCATTCTCTGCCATTTTCACCCAATCTTGCAAATGAGGTTTGTGTCCGAGTTTCCTTACTCTTTTAGAGTTGTTCCATGTTAGGTCTGAGTCTTGCTTTAAGCCCCAGGCATTGCCTAGGACACCCACCAGATTTCTCTTAGATGCTGAGCTTTTGTTTTGACTTTCAAGTCATATTGGCAATACTGATTTAACTTAGATGGGCCTATTACACCATGACTCTCTCACTTCACTTACAATAACTATCACTTCAACAATATCTAACTTGCCATACTTAAGCCCTTAGACAGTGCTACAAGATCAAACTGGGCAACAGTTCCCTCTTATGATCTGGTCTAACGTTTACGTACTCTTGAGGCCATCCATAATGTCATGTTATTTTCCTAGGTCCAATCCTACATTCTCCTTTTCCTTTGGTCATCCACTATCTAGGTTTCAATATGCTCTTCAGTTGCTATTCTTCAAAACTGATAGAAGGCAATTTCTTATTATTCTTCCTTACTACGAAAAGCTTATTTTTAATATCCTCCTGGACATAAAAGAAGAATTCAACCTCAGGAAACATCCAATAAAACAGGTTCCATCCAGGTGCAGTCCCCATGAAAATTATGACAGCTATAATTCTTTTATTTTGAAATATATTTCCAATATTGTAGAATAACCTTTTTTATCTTAAGGAAAATCCTTAATCTTATCAGCTAAGAGGTTTTAATAGATGGCTTTTAAGCCCCTGGTATTATCCAGAAAATAATCTATTTAGGAATAAAAGTAGCATTAGGAAAGTGGTTGAAGAGGCTTTCCCTGAACTTTCTGTAGTGCATCAGTCTCTGTACACTTAAAGAAATGAACTGCCTTTAAATAGTCTAATGGCTTTTAGAGGCACTCTAATAAAGCAATACTTCCTTTCAGTTATTTGATGCACTAAATGTATTTCTGCTCTAATAGTTTCATGCTAAGTGTGCCTTTTTCCTAAATTGTTCTTCTACTTGCATATGTATCTTTATATCTATAGATATATAGTATATTTTGCACAATTAAAGCAAAAGTATTCTAAATCTAGGGAGTTTAAATGTAAGAAGTGTGGTTTCCAGCAACCCTTAAATATGTTTTCCCAAACTGTTTTTCTAATTCAGAGCCTCTGCTTATTTCAAAAGGTCTTTGCTCTTAGTACTTGAATTCTATGTTTATATGGGTTAATTTCAAATGTTCATTTATGTATTTTTCATTGATAGTCAATATTTAATGATTACTTTATTAGTTTATACTGGTCTAAGTATTTACATGTATCAATTTATTTAATACTCCCAAGAACCCATTAGAGCAGGTGTTATTATTATCCTCATTTGAATTAAGTAACATGTAGACAGTTTTGCTGGCAGATGAGGGAACTGCATCCCAGAGGTCATACAGTTGAGTATTAAACCTGGTTCTCAAGTCAGACCTTACAGTGTTATTCTCTGCTCTATCTTGTCTTAGTTGAAGATCAGTGAATCTTAGTAACTTAGCCAAGGCCACGTAAGTAGTGCTTGATACAAATGAAATTTCAATCTGAGTCTTCTAAGTCCAATTTCTGCACAGTGTCTATTTTACTTAAGTGAAACTTTCATAATAAACTGCTTATCATACTGCCACCAGAAACTATGCACTCCCTGGTATGGTCATAGAACTGGGCATTCAAAAATACTTTAATCAAAAGGGTATCAAGACACTTTTCTAGCACTTCCCTCAACACCACCTGTGTTGATATCCCCAACTGGAGAAATTCCTTGGGGAACGTTTTGTTAATAAAGAATCTTTGCAAAAGGAAAAATATGTCTGGTTTGTGGATGGGGGATAAAATTCTTTCTCCCTTTAGCTGATGGGTTCTGGATTGGCCTCTCCTTGCTAGCAGAAAATGTGAGAACTTGAGGCAAAAAGGTACATGTCCTAGGTTTCAGATTTAGTTAAAAACAGAAGATGAATGTGAAAATGAATGAAAGTATTTTTCGTTTCTTTCAAAAAAGAAAACATTTTGAAATTAGCTCTCAGAGAAAAAATCAACACTAGTGGTCTATGCTATCACATCTGAGATAGTTGCCATACAATATTCTTTTATATATTTACATGTCTAGTGTGTTTTAGCATTATACCAAGCACTAGGGGGAG